>NC_140584.1:219615228-220071228 GCF_964204655.1 Triturus cristatus
TCTAGAGTCATACGTGCGTGACACAGGTGACTTCATCAGGAAAACAAAGGATGTAAAGTGGCAACAAGATTATTTACTAATGACTCTAGATGTATCTTCGCTCTATACCAGCATCCAACACACTGATGGCATCAATGCAGTCCAGTACTACTTGGCAAAAAATCCTTCATATGATCTGCAACATAGCGATATGATTATATCAATGATGGAATATTGTCTGTACAACAACATTTTTATGTTTAATAACTTACTGTACCAGCAAATTCAGGGTGTAGCGATGGGTGCCAGCTTCTCCCCCAGCTACGCATGTCTTCACATGGGGTGGTGGGAGGAGCTGGTACTCAAAACTGAACACAAGTACATTGTTGAAAGCCATATCATCAAATGGCTTCGTTATATTGATGATCTCTTTGTTATCTGGCGGGGTACCAAAGAACAAGCCTCTAATTTTGTGTCTGGTATCAATCACAATCTTTTGAATTTGAAATTTACTGCCACCATCAGTGAAATTGAGGTTGAATTTCTAGACACCCAAATCTATATTCAAGATAATGCATTAGAGACACGCCTTCACAGAAAAAAGACAGCTGGCAATTCCACCTTGCATGCTCAGAGCTCTCACCCTAAGCACTTGATAAATAGCATACCTTACGGTGAGATGCTTCGTTTAAGACGCATATGCAGCAATGAGGTGGATTTACATAAAGCCCAATTGGAGAGCAAAGAGAGATTCCTCGCTCGAGGGTATGCTCCCAACATTGTCTCACAGGCGATTTCTAAATCAATGAGGTGCTCTCGGGACAGCCTGTTAAAAGACAAACAGACACCTCCAGCTTCCCTTTCCATGTCTGCCACCTGCCCTGTAGCCCCAGAATTTCGTTTGATTTTAGGTTACAGTCGCCAACACAAAGCCATTCAAAAGATAGTACAAAACAACTGGCCACTGGTACTTAACGATCCAGTAATAGGACCTTTGCTGCCGCAACGTGTGTCCATTACGTACAGCAAAGCACCATCCATGAGGGATAGTTTAGTCACCACTAACCCTGAAATTATTGAGAGTACCTCATGGCTACAGACGCACAAAGGCTTTTTTAAATGTAAAACGTGCAAAGCATGTATTCATGGCAAAAACACCAAGACCTACACCACCCCATTTTGTGACAAAGAATACAAAATACAAAAATTACTCACATGTAAAACCGAATATGCTATTTATGTTCTCACGTGCCCTTGTGACCTTAGATATATTGGAAGCACCAAACTTCAGGTTCACAAAAGAGTTTTACAACATCTACGAGCAATAACTCATCAGGACAATACATATCCGGTAGCTCGGCATTTTAAAGAATTCCATCAATCAGACATCAAAAACCTGAGCTACTATGTGATTGACAGTATACCCCCAAGCAGGCGGGGTGGTGACAGGGACCATAAATTGAGACAACTGGAGACTAGATATATTATTCAGCTTGATACCAAGTCACCAGGGGGTTTGAATGCCACGGAAGATTTTTATACATGTCTGTAACTATGTTAAGGACTCCTTATAAGACTCCAGTGGTGTATGACATTCTCTCTTAATGCTTGACCTAAACATCTTCATGGGGTTACGATTTAGATGTAGTCAATTAATGTGCATTTGTATATAATTCATTCATGGTCAAATATCTGGTCCTGGAACTGTTTTAGGAGAGGGAGATCAGGGATGTAAAGATTTTATGTATTTATTTATTCATATTTATGACTATTTATTATTAAGGTATATATATTTATTGTCAAATGGAAAATTGTTTACAATTGCTATTTTGCACATATTTATACATATTTTATACATATTTTATCTTTTGCTAATCGTTTGCACCTCCCATTGCCTTACCCTCCTAACTCCGTTTTTCCAAGAGACTTTGTCTTTTGTTGACACCAGGCACTTTATTTACACCTTTTTATTGCATATTTGCACATTTTTAATTGTCCTTTGAGGTCATCTGTGCTTGTTGCTGCTATAGCTTTGTCTCTGATTAAAAAATATATATGTTTGGAGGTGACTCGGTCCTGTCCTCCCGCATATTCTAAATTTCGTCATTTATGCCAACGGACTATCATTTATTTCCACTCCCTGGTCCGTCAATGCATTTTTGCATTCTCCCGTTCCGGCACTTTGCACTTTTCACACCTTATTCACTTTGCCAAACTTACGTATGGGCTAACTCAGTTATTTTAACTTGGAGTTTTACATAATATACCTTAGCCACTAGATTCGTACTTTGTTACACATCTCGAGCACAACATTTTTCATTAATTTTGTTATTTCAATATTATTTTTTGTCTCCCCTTTTTTTAATGGTGTTGGCACTTTCCATTCCACACGAAAGCCCATCCACTTTCTAAGCCCACGCAGTAATGCCTGCAAATTTCCTATTCCAACAAGGTACTAATTTGATATACTGCCTTCGATACCTTTTGAAAATCTCAGTATTATATATACAGGCATTGGCATACGATGTATATTAGACATGTTATCAGATCATGTGAGTAACTTTCTGCATTTAATTTCCTCATAGCCAACTATACCTGTCTGGTTGCAGATAATACGTATTTTACAATTATTCATTAGCAACAGAAGGTTTGGTATCAAAATGAGTATTTTATTTACATTTTAGTCGCAAGTTGGTTTTAAGGTTCTATTTTGGCAATTTTACTGTTTCTATTTCCATGGCTTTCAAATCATGTGATGTGGCTACGTAATTGTATTTGCACTTTAAATAACTCACACAGATTGGCTCCGACATGTCATGTGAACAAGGCTTTGACGAGCTGAAACGCGTCATGGCGATGAAGGAGTAAATAACAAATTGAGCACTTACTTTGGGTCTGTGTCCTGTTTTGTTCGGCGGAGTATTGTCACCGAATTGGAATCGAAGTAATATATATATATATATATATATATATATATATATATATATATATATATATATATATATATATATATATATATATATATATATATATATATATATGTGTGTATATATATATATATATATATATATATATGAACTTATGACACCCCCAGACTTCACAAGCAGGGGTCTGATGAATTAATTCAAAATAATGGCTATTGTGGCTCTGCCATATATTGACTGAGTTAGCTATAATTTAAAAACATTATCAGCTCCAGGGATTAGCCACTTACTGGTATATTCCACTCTAGATCGGGCGTTATGGTATTACCCCACTAAGTTGTAAATTATTAATGAACATTACACAAGTAGGGTGAATGTGCATCAAATGTACAATCCCCTTAGTTACTCCCCTTCTCAGACCAATTGCACAGAGATTTAACACAATTCTGGATAACGGGTACACCTACTGACACCCAAAACTACAACTCCGATGAACCTTCAACAGCAAGTGCCCTTGATTCACATGACATATTGACACAGTGACTGCCCCTTATGGAGGCAGCTCCGGTTACAAGAACTACAGCTCCTCTACTCACAGGTGCTACCAATTACCTGCTTATTGCAAGTCTCTGCCAGCACAAAAATGATCTCCCCACTTCACTTCACACATATCTGGAGGAAGGAGGAGATGCATCTAGGCTTGCCTGTAAGGGACGCACCTTGACGAAGTAAGAGATTGATTGATCACAGGGACATAATATCCCTGGAATATGTATGAATGTGGATGAACGTGTATGCTGCACACTAGAAGCTTTACCCCTACTTTTCATTACGCTGCAGAGTGTGACTACAGGGGCCCCTGTGCCCTTTTTCCATGGGGCATAGAAAATCCAGCATTGGGGTGAGATCATGAGCTTGTCTCACAACTGTATTAATGACATGATTTTACCTCATGTGCGATGTGCCACAAAACCACAAAGCATGCACGTTTTGCATGCTTTAAAATATACAAACATTGTGATGCATTCCCTACATGTAGAATATGGAATGTTAAGGATATTCTTGTCTATCCACAGGTATTGGAAAGCGAGATTATCTAAGAGGTAGACACAGGTCACTCTGGTTTGGAGGCACAGCACATTGCTTCAGTAGGATTCCGTATGACCATCCTGATGAAAGCCACTTACTCAATTGAGCCACAAGGCAGAGATATGATGACAGTAACAGTGGTGATGGGGTACTATTTCCCCTTACCTCCACAATTGATTTTAATCACCAAGGTCATCTCTAGCAAATAAACTGTTTTAGGATGCCACAATAGTTTTTAACACACTTATATCACGGATCCATTCTTAATTAGAAGTGCCTCCCTGACTCCAGGTGTAGGCCCGCTCTCCATCAAACGTAGGTTTTGGAGAGCGAAGATTGTCCTATGATGAAGCATTATGCCTGGTGGTGTGTGAGGACAATCTGTTAAATTTTTTTGTATGCCCAACACTTGTAGTAAGTAGCGCTGGGAGGGATACAGCACATATCTCTATAAATTGCTAAACTCTCAGGGAGCTTATTTTGTGCACATATGTTTCTTTTTCTTCTCATGCGTTCTCGCCCAATTGCTCTCTAATTTTTCAAAATCACTCCATTTACAAATGCATTTTATTAATTCTGTTATGTGTAATCGCATTCCTGAAGAACACATTGTCTCAATAGCTTCATCATCTAATTGTACCCTGTAACTTCTCTGTAATTGAAAACTCTTTCAAAGATCAACTTAGTATTTTCTGGCTAAATCACTTAATTTATCATGTGTAATCGCTCTATACCTTGTAATTTCTCTGCTCAAGTAAATGCATTATTTTCGTGAAACTGGTTCAAATGCTTGAGCTCTAAACATTCCATAAATATCTCCTCCAATTCAACCTTTAATTTTTAAATATTAAGTGCCCTCTACCTTTTAGGCTCCGGGGTATCTTGTTGTTTTTCACTCTCTGTCTTTTTAAGCCCTGCAGCTTCTACAACCAAGGTGGAAAAATTCAGTCTTCAAATAGATTTGTCTCTTCCTGGGCTATTGGTGTCATAAAGACAATCCTTCTCCCTTCCCTCATTGATTGCATTGTTTGCGGTAATGTTCATGTAACTATCTGCGAATTCTGTCATGCCAGGATGAACCATGTTGCAGCTTCTCCTTCATAAGCTCTTTGAGCTTCTAAATTCGGGGAAATGTTTTGTGGCAGTCACAATCCCAACCGGGGCAAGGTTCCTTCACAAGCTCCTTGAGCTTCTAAATTCCGGGAAATGTTTGCGTGGCAGTCACAATTGTCGCAATCGCAACTGGGGCAAGGTCAGGCTGTCAAAGCAATAACAAACAATGTTACCACAGTTGGTGTTATACCAACAGGTGCAGCAGCAATCTGGAATGCTTTTAAATGGTCTCTCAATCTGAATTACTCTCTGTCCAACAGGGGCAGTAGCCACTGTAGTACTAGTTGTACTATTTTCAGCATTTGCTGTATGGACTACATATGGACATGAGGCTAATAATCCATCCATTATTTCATTCCCTGAATCACTATCTGTATCGGGCTTCTTTTCATCCTTTTCATTTTCTATTCCCTGTGTTTTATCCTTTGTCTGCTTTTCAGGTTTCTCAGTAGTAATAGTTGGGTATAGTCTAATTCCCTTGACCTTGGCCTTCCTCCAACACTTGTCCCTCATCCCAAAGAACATCTACATAATTATGTACTACTTTCTAGTCTTACTTCGGAACTTCTCTCTTTCTTTTTCGCGTGGTGTCTTTTCCCAAATATTTAATGCTTTGTATTGTGTAGGTCTAGATGGTGGCTTCATTTCATAGAGCTTCTCCTTCAATCCATCAATTATCTTAAGTTCAAATGTACCATGTCTTTGAAAAATCAACAGATGTTCATTCTCAATGATCTTTCACCATTGGTGAAGCCATAAACATGAGTGCAACCCCAATTTAGTTTTCATATACTGTGCGGGTGTACCCTCAGGAGGAGTCTATTCACCTTCCAGTATCAGAACTGTAACATCATCTCTCAGAAGATTCTTAAATCCTTTTAAGACATTTCATGATTTGAGCCAAAGTTCAACAAAAAATTGTTCAATGATTCAATTAAAATGTCAATGTTTTGATTCTATTCCATAAACGTCTGCTTTAATTCTTGCACACTTGGTATCTGTTGGACTTGGCCCTTTTTGCAGGGTCATCCCTAAACTTTTTGCCTTCCTCCTGTATTTTTTCTGACCTGGTGTTGGCTGTTTTATGACTCTAGGCACCTTACCACTGCTGACCAGTGCTAAGGTGCATATGTTCTCCCTATGGTAAAATGTATTATGTGAATTGAATTCCATGTTTCGCTTATTTGGTTTACTATCAGTCCCTAGTAGAGTGCACCAGGGGTGCCAAGGGCTTGTATATCCAAATGCTGCTAGTGGGCTTGCAGCACTGGTTGTGCCACCCACAGAAGCAGCCTGGTAAAATGTGTCTAAGGTCTGCCATTGCAGAACCTGCATGCAGTCTGGTACTGTCATGCTGACTGGGCAAGTGTCCCCACTTGCCAGTCCCTAAACCTTCCCTTACCTTCATATTAGTCACCCCTATGGTAGGCCCTAGGGCAGGGTGCATTGTAAGGATAAGGTAGGACATGCCCTGAGATGTGTGGCATGTCCTAATAATTACAGTAATTTTCGTTTTTCACTATTGTAAGGCTACCTGCTCTCCATAGGCCAGAATGGGCTGCTAGATTATAACACTCTATAATCCTAGCAGGCTCAGGAAGCATGGTAGAAATTCGTGTTTAGTATGCCTGAACTCAGAATAATAAAATACATCTTTTAGTAAAGTTTATTTTAATATCTTGTGTTTGCAAATGCTACTTTTAGAAAGTTAGCATTTGCTTGCTTAACCATTTCAGTCCGCCTCTGGAGGGGAGGGCTATCTTTTGTGTGTAGCTTGAGTGACAGGGCTGGGAAGTTCCAGGAGACAGGCTGGGGCTTCCAGGTGGTGAATAGAAACATTACACCAGGATGGGTGGGAGGAGTGCACCTTGACTCTGACTAGGACAGTGCTTTGCCTCCACAATGCTGGCTCCACCCCCTGGGGAGCGTCTGATGTATCTGCCCTGCCTGCTGAAAGAAGAAGCCAGAGTCTCAACAACAAAGTGCTCCTCACTGAAAAGAACTGGACTGGGATTATGCAAAGGCCCCCCTGGCCTGTAAAGACAAAAGAAACTGAGTATAAATGTAGGAGCCCTGCTCCTAAGAAATCAGATCCTGATTGAACCACGAAGGAACTCTGCCTGACCAGAAGGACCTGGAAGAAGCTGAAGGAGGAGTAACTTTCCCTGACCTGGGGGATTGGCCTGCAGTTGGTGCCTTGCTGAGAAAGGAGAGGAAAAGACTGAAAGAGACTTTGTACTTTGTTTTTCAACTATCTCCAAGGGCTTGGAAGAAGAGCTTGCCCCCTGAACTGAGTCCCAGGACCATTGGACTCATCTGCCTTCTAAAATTGAGTTGCCTGGATGATCTGGGCTTGTTTCCTGCTGGATTTGGCCCCAGTACGCCTCGTGCTACATATGCCACGAAGCCGTGTCTTTGCCGCCCGGCACCGTACGTCTACGCTGATCCAAAAGCGTTAGTACGCACCGTATCCCTCCCGGCTGCATTGCACCCAACCTTCCCCGCCGATTCGAGACGTACATCCCTGGCTGCCGAACCCTGTATGCCGGACCCAAGCTCCATCGTCCCGCAGGTACGGTCCGTACGCTGCTAACGTACTGCACCGTGCCGTACTCAGAGCCGAGAAGCCGCAGTACGCTGATCCTCTCCGTACGCTGTACGGCACCGAGAAGTGTCGCCACCGATCCGCACCGAAGGTACGGCACAAACGCCGACGCCACGGACTCTGCAAGCTGATCCGGATCATCCGCACGTATCCCTGAAGGTCCCGTACCAATGCCGCGTCCCGACGCCGCGACCGGACCAGACCGAGTACGCTGCCGAACTACGACCCGGACCCATCAACTTGTCCCGCACTGTCCGTCGCAGACCCCACGAACCAAAGGTACTTTGTTCAGTTCGCCCCGCAGTGTGCACGTCCCGGACCCCGGAGTCCGCACCAATTGTTTGACTCGTACTTTCTTTGTTTTTAATGCGGACGAGTCGTACACCCAGGTACGAACCGTACAAAGAACATATACACAAGACTGGGTCTAAGAAGGTATGTACACCATCATAAACCTCCCCAATCTAAGATGCCGCCCACAGTCATGACGCAGTGACGTTGCCACCTTCCCGCGTAAGATTAAAAACAGAGGCAGAGGGTGAATATGGTTGACCGGTGGAGATAAAGAGCTCCGTGAGGCTTTGGGTGGTAAGGAGGAGTGGTTGTACCGGAAGGGTAGTTTAAACCTGAACGTGTGTAACATTTTCCCTCTAAAATTGTCAGTAAAGTGCTGTTCATGAGTTCACTTTTGGCGGCGCTTCAACTTACTAGACGGTTTAAACTTTGTGAAACAGCATTGTTAAACAGGAGAATGATGAGAGAAGTAGGTGGGTTTCACTGCCCATTATTCAATTTTGTGGGCGATTGCGTGATCCGTTTGGCCCTTTTTCAAGGAAATGTACCGGGTCAGTGAGAATGCCAGGTACAAGTTTTTTACACGTACAGAAGAAAGGGACTTAAACAAGCGTGCGCCTAAATGGCAGAGAGTTCTGCGCTTGTTAGAGCTGAAGTGGCGAGTCCCGATGTAACTTGTTTAGAACTCGGGGTGTTGTACAGAGAATTGAATGAAAGCTACAGGGACTAATGAGAAATTTCCCTATTCCCAGATTTGTATTACAGCTGAATGCCGATCCACTACGAGGACTCACATATGGAGCTCGTGCTGTGACCTATAAAAATTAAAATATAAAGGAGCTGGTACGCAGACTAATGGCTCAATAAGGGTAATGAATAAATTTAAGCAAGAGATATAAAGTTATTCATTGACGCAGAATTGGTTATTAAGTGAGAATTATGTGTGCATTGTGTTTTTACTTTTGGCAGTCCCCGAATGAAAGTCTAAGAGGTGTCCCCGGCTGGTGCCAAGCGACTGTATTTGCCCTGAAGAAATCACTATAAATAATTCGGCGATGAAACATGTTGGCATAAATACAACGGTATGCATATTATGCAACCTTTTTAAGTTTTGAATTGGGTGCACAGATAAGGAGGAATAAAGTTGGTCCTATTGAAAGTGCATCCCGTTCATTTTTTATTCTTACACTTCAGTCGCATTTTGGTATGTGATTATTTCACCACTTACCTTCACATTTTGGGTTTAATTGCGTGGACACTTTATTTATTATTTTCTGGGCAAGATGACAACCGATGATGATAAAAGTGGGCAGAGCTGGTGAGTACCAATCAGCAAGCTCAATTGGTGTTGCGCACGTGAGGTGTCATCTTGTCTCTTCACATTTTTTTCAAAAGGTTTTTTTCAAAGGATTGTTAAAAACACCCGGTGTATGTGACGTGCGTGTTCTTACGCTGAGAGGATCATTAGTGGAGATTGCCATAAGTAACAACTCTGTATTAAGTTTTAAAAAATTAAAAATGGAAGGTGAATGGCTGTCGGTGGCTACCACAATCTAAGAGAAGAGGGGAGTATAAAATACCCAAAGATATAAGGATTTGTACCGCAGTTGATGGTGTACATACCTTCATAGACCCAGTCTTGTGTATATGTTCATTCCTTGAGAGGAGGGCGACTTGGGTTTATTTCCCTCTATAGCTCCTTATTGTGTGCACGAACCGTACAAAGCCTGAAAAGAAGCAGAATTGAGTAAAAGAAGCCTATTTTTGCATTTTAAGCCTTTTTGCAAGAACATTGAACTTTGAAATAATACTGTGGTCATTTCTAAACGTTATTCTGGTCTTGTGCTAAGCCTTATATAAAGAGAACTATTTTTGATATAACCTTGACTGGTGTCCATTTGTGGTGTGTCATTGCATTACTATATGTGTTCACAAATGCTTAACCTATAGCGCCCTGAGAATAGTCTTGACTGCTTGCGCCACACTACCTAAAGGGTGAGCAGGGGTTATTTGAAAGGGTGATCCCCTTATCCTGACTTGGAATTGAGAGTCCCTGCTTGTCACAAGTGTATACCTGTGTGTTGGCAACGGGTAGCGTGGTGCAGAGCGGGCGGGCCAAACTCCAGAGGAAATGTGCAAAGCATCCACGCAGTACACACATGCGACACACAAGGCACACTACAAAAAGGGACACTACACCAGTTTAGGTAAAAGAACTATTGTATTGTCAAAACCACTAGGTGTCAGGTAATCTCTACACTGCGCCAACTGGCGCTCGGTTCCAATTTACAGGAGGGAATTATGTACAGGGCAGGGCCAATCGGGCCCCTGCCGGAATCATTGCGATTTACAGATAAAATAATTGTACGTGAGAAATAAAGCTCCCATCCATCCACATTAATCCTGCAATAAAATACATCAGGGCATGACGTGAGACATTAGGCCGGAACACCTGTAAAGGAAACCTCACAGCATCACAATAAACATGACCGTCCTGGGCATCCCCTGAAGCAGGAAATTAGGTTAGGCAGAGCATCAATACATCAAACCCTGGCATCTGAAACTAGCGCTGCCCAGAACAAATGACTAGCACTTTACATCAGGCCTAAGAACATAACGCTGTACAGGGCAATAGCGCTCAGAACATGGCACATAAACATAGCCAAATATTAGCGCTCCCAAACTGGCCTCTACACGTAGTGCTGCGCCTACCCATCTAATAGCGCTTCTAACAGGGCACTCGAGCATAGGCACCTTCACCAGGGCTGGTCCTTGAAGCCCTACCTAGCAGCTCACTGGAGCATTGACGATAGCCGGCTCCTGGAGCGCTTCCCAATATCAAGGATGAAAGCGCTACCTCCTGTTCGGGCTGGGAGCCTTCCTTGGGGGGTATTCCCCCGGGTCCCTTCTTATGTCCCGCCGTTAGACAGTCACACTGGTGCAAGGGGGGGGCGGGCACCGACAATGTGCCCCGTCGCCCCCTCAATCCCCCGCTTCTAGAAAGGCCCTGTCTATGGCTGTGCTGTGAAGGGGAGCCTTTGCTCCTGAAAGGGGCTCCCAGGCTCTGAGGCCGGCTCGTTGCAGCTGCCCGCTGACAGGTGGGGCAGCTGTGCAGGCTCCGGGCACCAGGGGCGGGCACCGGCAATGTACCCCGTTGCCCACCCCTCCTCCAACTCCTGGGCTTCGTTGCCGCTGCCCTCTGTCAGACGGGGCAGCGGGGAGGACCAGTCCGGGCACTGGGGGCGGGCACCGGCAATGTGCCCCGACACACCCCCACCGAGCAAAACCCCAGGCCCCACTCACCAGTTCGCTGGAGAGCTCCTTGGGCCCTCAGACTCCCTCCAGCAGGGGACAGGCACCGATCGTTGCCTCGACAGTCCCCTGCTCCTTCAGGACTCTTCCCTCGCTGTGCTTGCGGGGCTCTCGTCACCTCGCGAGGGCCCCGCCCACCAAGGCAGCGGTCGGGTCTTCGCCCGGGCCCCCTCCGGGGACCCAGGGCTTCTTCCGCGGGGCTCTCCTTTCCTCCCGGGGAGCCCCCACCGCCACGTGAACACCTCTTCGCCAGAGGGGAGGCGGAGTAGGCTCCCGCTCTCCCCGGACTTCTTCTCCTGGGCGGCCTCCTGGCGTCACGGGGGCGCGGCCGACGACGCGGCCAGCGCCCTGGTTGCTAGGCAACGCGCACTCGCGCGGCCCAGGCCCGGCACCTCCTTCCCACAGCGCCCGGGCGGCGGCGGTGATTTTGGTCAGTTTCTCTTCGCGGGGTAGGCTCCTGTGGAATTAGGATACAAACCACGGGGTAGGCTCCCGCTGGTATAAGTCCCACACCGCGTGGTGGCACACACACGGGGTAGGCTCCCGATGTTGTGAATAAGCACCGAGGCAGCTGGCACTCGTGCCGACGGCGATATCACGCGGGGTGGGCTCCCGCTGGCCTCCTCAGTAGGCTGGCACACGGGGTAGGCTCCCAATGTGTCTTTCAGCGCCCAGCTCTCCCTGGCCACACACTCCTCACCTCCTTTGGGCCACGAGGTGTAGCGCTTTGCAGGCGCTAGGCGGTCCCACCAGCTTTAGGGGCAGTGCACAGTCACTTCCCAGATAGCGCTCACCAAACCTAGCGCTCTCCTTCCAGGGACTTGTAAATAGCGCTCTCCTTCCAGGGAGCTGTAAATAGCGCTCTCCTTCCAGGGACTTGTAGATAGCGTTCTCTGGTCCCTGCCCCTTGATTGAGGGTTTCTTGAGGGGGGGGAAGTTGCGTTGGTGGCTGCAGGCGGACTACTCAGTCTCTGCCTGTCGTCCCTGGATTCTCATCTCGCCGGGCCAGATCAGTGGGTAGTTCAGGATCCCTCACTCACTTAAAGGGCAGTGCCTAAACCCTGTCACCTTCAGAGGCATAGGTCCCTGACTGATCCTACCGCCTAAACTCCTGCGAGGGCTTCTCCAGGTTTGCGTTGCCCCAACTATATCTTTCCCTCGCCCTGTGGACAGTAGGGGGGGGGTAGGTAGGCTCAGGGCCCAGCACACAGGCCTATGTGGCGGTAACCCCTGGCAGCAGGTCCCCTCTCTCCCAGGTCCACCCTCTGACTGACTGCATGGCAACCCAGCTCCTCCCTTTAGACGCCCCTCACCCCACCTTCCAGACAGTGCCAGAAGCTTCTAGAAGCGTCTGGGGAAACTGGCTCTAACTGGCCTAGGGGGAGGGGTAGAGCACCCTGGGTGCCAGGCTTCCCTCCAAAAGCTGGGGCTGCTGGGAAATAATGCCTAGACTGTCAACCCAGCTCAGTCAAACGGCGCAACCACACAGCTTTGGCATCCATCTTAAATTACATTTTTAAAATGGGGAAACTCAGTCTGCACACATTCAGTCTTTCCATTTACACATTTATTTTCCCAGAAAAGCGAAAAATTTCTGGAAAAAGGGCCAAGTCCAACACAACCCCCTTCCAGCCAAAAGCCAGGGTAGACCGATCAATGCCTTGATGGGCTTCCCTGCTTAGGGCGAGAAAAGGTGGACGCAGGCCCGCAACTGCAGGAGCACCCGCAGGTTCTCCTCCACTCTGGAACCCGAAGGTTCCCTCTCTCAAACCTTCCTCGACCGACTGAGCCACCACCCGGGGGTCCCCTAGCTGGTTGTGGCCAGGACTGGCCCCTAGGCCACCCAGATGTCTCTGGCCCTTGCGGTCTCACAGAGTGGGGGGCAGTAACCCCAGGCCCGTAGTACCCGTTGACCACTCTCCTCCTCCACCTTCTTGCAGTTCCGAACTGCCACTGGTCCTCCCACCTGGGGTCCGCACCCTCAGGCTGACCAGCCCTCAGGGGCGAGGCTCTCCTCCCCCTACCTCTCCTTCTGGGGTTCCTCACCCTACTCCCATGCGAGGCACCCTCAGACCACCACTCTCTCCCCAGTCCAGGGCCTTGACCCTTCAACTGGTTCCCCATCCTAGGGTCTAAACCCTGAGGCTGCACCGGTGTCGGGGGTGAGACCTCCCTCCCCCTGCACCCCCTCCCAGAGTTCCGCACCCTCCCAACGGGAGTAGCACCCCTGGAAGACAATTCTGGGGGGACACTGCCAACAGATGTCCCACCCGCCAGGTCAGGCAGTACCCATCCCTGGCCCCCCAACCCAGGATCTAAGCCCTGTGGCTGAGCCGGTGCCCGAGGTGAGACCTTCCTCCCTCTGCACCCCCTTCCAGAGTTCCGCACCCTCCCACCTGGAGAAGTACCCCGGGAAGTCAATTCTGGGGGGACACTGTTAACAGATGTCCCACCCGCCAGGTCAGGCAACCCCTGAACCTGGCATCCCAGCCCAGGATCTAAACCCTGCAACTGGGCCAACCCCAGAACCTCAGGAGCTCTGATTACAGATGCCCCGGGTCCTCCTGACACTAGGGGCTCCCCCTCACCGGGCGGCACATCAGGACAGCCTAGGCTCCCAACCTGGGGCTCCCGTACGGAACTCTCCAGGCCCTGAGACTGCGGTTGGGGCACCTCGGGACACCTCCCCGTCTCACTCCTTCCTATGGATAGGTCGTGAGGCCCTACAACCCTCTCTTTTCCCGGGGACCTAGCTGGGCTATTCGCCACCTCTCCCACCTCGATGGGTTGGAAGATCCCTGCACCACCCTCTTCAGGGTCACTCCCCAATGCCTCCTCCGACACCCCGGCCCTCACCCAGAGGTCTGCCTCCCGTGCAAGCTCCCTGGGGTCGGAGAACCCACACTGTACTAGGTGGTGACGCAACCTGGGGGAACAATTTCTGAGCATGTGCTCCCGGATGACTACCTGGCACAGCCCTTCCCACTCATTCACTGCACTCCTCACCACCCAATCCTCCAATGCAGTCCCACACACCTCCACAAACTCCCCCCAGGACTGGTGGGACAGTTTTCCCCTGCCCCTGAACTCTAACCTGTCCCCCTCTTCCTGGGAATCAGGCACCATCTCCTGGGCTCTGGGAGTGGGACACCCTACATTGGAACCACTCTCGCTGCCACCACTGGATCCCACCCTTACTGGTGAATCCAGACCACAAAAACCACTCTCAGGGGACAACCTACCCTCCCGAGCTGGTCTCTCCCTGGCAAAGGCCCTCTCTGCCTCCGCCATCCTCTCCTGCGCTAGGACCTTCTCCGTCTCTAGCCTCTTCTCCTGCACACTCAGCCGCGCTAGCTCCACCTTGAGCCTTCCCAGCGCCAGCTGATGCTCCCTCTCTTCCCTCCTATCTACCCACTCTTCTGGGGACAGGGAAAGGGACGGGGCAGTGCCCCCGGGACTGGACCCAGCGCTGGACTCCCTAACTCTGGTGTCCTTACTCGCTACTGGCGTCTCCCCCCGGTCATCTTCCTCCTCCTCGTCAGTGTCACCTACCTCCTGGGTTATGGACTGGGCCCCCTCACTCTCGGAGTCCTCCCTACACTGGAGGTCCTCCTCCGGGTCTCCACTAAATCCACCCTTTAAATATGCGGAGGGGTAATCTGACAGGTCCCCACCAATCTCTAAGGGTTCCCCCCTCTTGAGGGCCTCATAGAGAAAGAGCTTCCTGCGCGTGTTGCCTACTGGGGGTATCCCTCTCTCCCTGCAGAAATAAATCACTTCCTGCTCCGTGTACTCCCCAAGATCACCTTCGTTGTAGGTCAACCCCATCCTGGCAAGGTACACCCGGGACACACCACCCACAGTGCAACAGGGGGACACAATTTAAAAACACTTCCAGGAGGAAATCACAATCAAGGAAAAAACAATAATTCCCCACAACCTGAGATTCCTTCAATCCTCAGTTTGCAGTGCAACCCGTGGTCGCTGCGGTACTGCGCAAACACAAGTCCTATCCCACCGCTGAACACCAATGTTGGCAACGGGTAGCGTGGTGCAGAGCGGGCGGGCCAAACTCCAGAGGAAATGTGCAAAGCATCCACGCAGTACACACATGCGACACACAAGGCACACTACAAAAAGGGACACTACACCAGTTTAGGTAAAAGAACTATTGTATTGTCAAAACCACTAGGTGTCAGGTAATCTCTACACTGCGCCAACTGGCGCTCGGTTCCAATTTACAGGGGGGAATTATGTACAGGGCAGGGCCAATCGGGCCCCTGCCGGAATCATTGCGATTTACAGATAAAATAATTGTACGTGAGAAATAAAGCTCCCATCCATCCACATTAATCCTGCAATAAAATACATCAGGGCATGACGTGAGACATTAGGCCGGAACACCTGTAAAGGAAACCTCACAGCATCACAATAAACATGACCGTCCTGGGCATCCCCTGAAGCAGGAAATTAGGTTAGGCAGAGCATCAATACATCAAACCCTGGCATCTGAAACTAGCGCTGCCCAGAACAAATGACTAGCACTTTACATCAGGCCTAAGAACATAACGCTGTACAGGGCAATAGCGCTCAGAACATGGCACATAAACATAGCCAAATATTAGCGCTCCCAAACTGGCCTCTACACGTAGTGCTGCGCCTACCCATCTAATAGCGCTTCTAACAGGGCACTCGAGCATAGGCACCTTCACCAGGGCTGGTCCTTGAAGCCCTACCTAGCAGCTCACTGGAGCATTGACCATAGCCGGCTCCTGGAGCGCTTCCCAATATCAAGGATGAAAGCGCTACCTCCTGTTCGGGCTGGGAGCCTTCCTTGGGGGGTATTCCCCCGGGTCCCTTCTTATGTCCCGCCGTTAGACAGTCACACTGGTGCAAGGGGGGGGGCGGGCACCGACAATGTGCCCCGTCGCCCCCTCAATCCCCCGCTTCTAGAAAGGCCCTGTCTATGGCTGTGCTGTGAAGGGGAGCCTTTGCTCCTGAAAGGGGCTCCCAGGCTCTGAGGCCGGCTCGTTGCAGCTGCCCGCTGACAGGTGGGGCAGCTGTGCAGGCTCCGGGCACCAGGGGCGGGCACCGGCAATGTACCCCGTTGCCCCCCCCCTCCTCCAACTCCTGGGCTTCGTTGCCGCTGCCCTCTGTCAGACGGGGCAGCGGGGAGGACCAGTCCGGGCACTGGGGGCGGGCACCGGCAATGTGCCCCGACACACCCCCACCGAGCAAAACCCCAGGCCCCACTCACCAGTTCGCTGGAGAGCTCCTTGGGCCCTCAGACTCCCTCCAGCAGGGGACAGGCACCGATCGTTGCCTCGACAGTCCCCTGCTCCTTCAGGACTCTTCCCTCGCTGTGCTTGCGGGGCTCTCGTCACCTCGCGAGGGCCCCGCCCACCAAGGCAGCGGTCGGGTCTTCGCCCGGGCCCCCTCCGGGGACCCAGGGCTTCTTCCGCGGGGCTCTCCTTTCCTCCCGGGGAGCCCCCACCGCCACGTGAACACCTCTTCGCCAGAGGGGAGGCGGAGTAGGCTCCCGCTCTCCCCGGACTTCTTCTCCTGGGCGGCCTCCTGGCGTCACGGGGGCGCGGCCGACGACGCGGCCAGCGCCCTGGTTGCTAGGCAACGCGCACTCGCGCGGCCCAGGCCCGGCACCTCCTTCCCACAGCGCCCGGGCGGCGGCGGTGATTTTGGTCAGTTTCTCTTCGCGGGGTAGGCTCCTGTGGAATTAGGATACAAACCACGGGGTAGGCTCCCGCTGGTATAAGTCCCACACCGCGTGGTGGCACACACACGGGGTAGGCTCCCGATGTTGTGAATAAGCACCGAGGCAGCTGGCACTCGCGCCGACGGCGATATCACGCGGGGTGGGCTCCCGCTGGCCTCCTCAGTAGGCTGGCACACGGGGTAGGCTCCCAATGTGTCTTTCAGCGCCCAGCTCTCCCTGGCCACACACTCCTCACCTCCTTTGGGCCACGAGGTGTAGCGCTTTGCAGGCGCTAGGCGGTCCCACCAGCTTTAGGGGCAGTGCACAGTCACTTCCCAGATAGCGCTCACCAAACCTAGCGCTCTCCTTCCAGGGACTTGTAAATAGCGCTCTCCTTCCAGGGAGCTGTAAATAGCGCTCTCCTTCCAGGGACTTGTAGATAGCGTTCTCTGGTCCCTGCCCCTTGATTGAGGGTTTCTTGAGGGGGGGGAAGTTGCGTTGGTGGCTGCAGGCGGACTACTCAGTCTCTGCCTGTCGTCCCTGGATTCTCATCTCGCCGGGCCAGATCAGTGGGTAGTTCAGGATCCCTCACTCACTTAAAGGGCAGTGCCTAAACCCTGTCACCTTCAGAGGCATAGGTCCCTGACTGATCCTACCGCCTAAACTCCTGCGAGGGCTTCTCCAGGTTTGCGTTGCCCCAACTATATCTTTCCCTCGCCCTGTGGACAGTAGGGGGGGGGGTAGGTAGGCTCAGGGCCCAGCACACAGGCCTATGTGGCGGTAACCCCTGGCAGCAGGTCCCCTCTCTCCCAGGTCCACCCTCTGACTGACTGCATGGCAACCCAGCTCCTCCCTTTAGACGCCCCTCACCCCACCTTCCAGACAGTGCCAGAAGCTTCTAGAAGCGTCTGGGGAAACTGGCTCTAACTGGCCTAGGGGGAGGGGTAGAGCACCCTGGGTGCCAGGCTTCCCTCCAAAAGCTGGGGCTGCTGGGAAATAATGCCTAGACTGTCAACCCAGCTCAGTCAAACGGCGCAACCACACAGCTTTGGCATCCATCTTAAATTACATTTTTAAAATGGGGAAACTCAGTCTGCACACATTCAGTCTTTCCATTTACACATTTATTTTCCCAGAAAAGCGAAAAATTTCTGGAAAAAGGGCCAAGTCCAACACTGTGCCAACTAGAGACCCCCATTTCTAACAGTATCCAATCTTAATGCGGCACTAACACAACAACTTGACCTATCACAGCACACCACTCTGTGCCATCATCAAAAAATCGCAGAGCAGCAGTACCCAACCAACCAATCTCAGCACGGCACACTATGACATGTGATTTCACTCCTTGCAGGAATTCACCCTCCTTTACAAATTCCTTCAGACACACAATTTTACAACTTTAAACAAATGTAAACAAACACATCTTTGTCTGCTCCACTAAATAAACAAAAAGGGAATTAAACAACAGAAATATTAAGGTTTTTACACCTTCCGACTTTTCCACACAAAAATGATTTTCACATTTACAAGTGAAAGCTTGACCAACGAGAAATCACACTAATCAATGTGGCTTCAATCTTTGCCCACTTAGGTTCTGCTAACACTAATCAATATAAGAACATGCACAACAATTCGATTAAAGGCCCGTTCTCAGTTGTGTAGTCAACGGAACCTCGCGATCTACACCCAAAAAATCTTAGCAGACATGAAACCCATAAAGTGTATTCCACACCTTTCTCAACATCAATTAGGTGTATTCCACACCTTTCTCAACATCAATCGCTGTCTACAGACATCTCAATATCAGTCAAGTGTATTCTACACTTCTGTCAATATACCAGGATCTTAGGCTACATCGAGCCTGATAACTTCATCAACTTATTCCCAATAAACACATAAACATTATTAATAATTCAGCACACGTACTCCAAAGATCTCACCAATAAAATACTACAATAATCACCTTTGAAATCGCACCTTGTCAGTCTTCAAGTTCTGGGCATTGGGCTTTGGGACTCAGGCATTATTCTAACTAGGGCAAATATTTAAAGCTCCTTTTTCTCAGAAAGTAAACCATTCCTCTGCTATCAAATTTTTTTGGAGCGGGAATCAGTTTTAAATATGGTTTACCATCTCACACAGGGCTGATCCTTGCTTGGATATCTTGAGGTAGCCTGGACCTTTGTTGTTGTTTTAGAGAAGATCAGGAGCAAATCATCAAATAAATTATATAATCAGAAGTTCATAATAAATGCATTAAGCGTATTCCATAAAGGAAAGAATCCCTATTCTAAGAAAGGTGCAAAAAGGTGTCAGCTATAACCCACAAAGAGTTTAAGTTTGAGAGGGAGAGAGATCAACCATAAAGCTCATAAGTCACTTCAAAAATCTTCAATCTATCAAGGAGAACTTCACACGAAGAGAGGTTTAAGAAACTCAGTAGAGTCTTAGAGCAACATAAGGCGGGGTAGATGGGGTCTGTGTAAGTCAAAATGTCAAATGATATAATGGGTCTGAAAATGGCAATGGGAAAATGGTGAAAAGGTGGGACATATCCCAATCTAGGAACACACATTAATATAAACAGTTGGAACAATGTTGCAGTTAGTGTTGCATCTTATCCTCCTTTCATCCAATCAGCTTTTGTTGTTCTCCAAGGAATTGGATCACTCCTCTTCTTCTCATATGAATACAATAGACTAAGCGGTAGCTCTTTTCTCATGTCAGCACATTTGCAGATTCAAACCATTTTCCCATATAGTGTTCTAACCTTCTGAATATGAAATTTAAAATGTCTCTAACAATGATCTACGAAGAAATCTAAACTTTTGCAGTAATGAAAAGAAAACATTTTCACATCATCCCCTTTAATTAAAACTAGTATATTGAAAGAGGTCATGTTGAGTTTATGTGCTGCATTTTATATGTGGTTATTCGTCCTAATTCTACTAAGCTGAAAATTTATCAGCAAGCGTTTGACAGCTTTCTTTTATAAGTCGAAACGTTTTGCAGGGTTCTGTAGAAATCTGTTGTGTGCAACTAATTAAAAAAATAACATGATCATTTAAAAGTCAAAAAAGTATTTCAGCATATCTAGCCAAACTAATTGTTAAGCAATGCTTTTTTAAACACTTTTGAGGCCTAGTATGGGTAAATATAACTAGCTACTATAATTTCACACTTTTTAAACTTGTTGAGTTGGCACGTTAATATGGCACATGTATCATAACTATATTATTTAGCATTTTATTGAAAATGGCCATTCATGCCTAACCCAGATTCTGGGAGTAAGTCATCTCAACACAGGATGCACTGAATGGCTACCACGGTCACACATTCTATACATGGCCTGGCAGTATTGATCCTTTCCTGGACTACAGAAGGCCAATGTCAGGTCTCTCCAGCACAGCTCCTCACAGTCACCGACTTTTAGGCATTCATACAGGTGAACCTCCAGGACCCCTCCTCAACAGTCACTGGAATCCATCCTTTAAATTAGATCAATTTAGCTCCTTCTATGAAAATTCAGATCCCAGTTCAAAATCCTGACAAAGGATTTGGCATTCAAAGATTCAAACACTGGAACACATAATTGTTTCTCTTTCCCCTCAGGTGTGGGACTGCTGAACAAGTCCTGACGTAAAATGAAGCATGAGAGGGGCAAGGGTCAATGATGTTTATAGGTGGTTTCTGTCACTCACCCTCAACTTGTTAACCCCTAACTCACTTCTAAATGTCCCAGGAATGTTCCCCGGTTTTATACCAGTTTGCATCCCAGAATGGCAGGCTGATCTTCAACCTCTATCTTTTCTACAAATCACATGCAGGAGTCCAAAAATAGACACCGGTTTGCATAAAGTAAGCACCACATACATATCCATGCTAACTCTGTTTGTTGCAACCATATTCCTTAAGGATGTCCCGAAGGACCCAGTTGAAATGCAGTGGTAACATTTTCGAAACTGTAGAGGCTATTGGACAACTATGACACTGGAGATAATAGATAAAAAGGTCTCTCGACCTCATGTACCATACACTAAGGGCCTGATTCACAAAGGTAAGCTTACACTTTTGCGTAGATTTATGATTGTTTCCTAAACACAAAGTGATTTACGAGTAGTATCTTTTCTCAGCGCATAAAAAAACTTATGTTTTTATGTGCGGAGACTCTGCACTCGTAAAGATACAACTGTAAATTGCAAAGCATTGTAAATTTACAGGAAAGTTTAAGTTTACATTTGTGAATTTAACCCTCAGCGTGAGTGTGCGGGCTTTCTCCAAGACGAACACTGACACAGAAGAAGAGAAAAAAGGGATGATACCTGAACAGCATTAGAATAGGACACCATCCACTGTGGGAAGGGACAATACTTCGATTACAGAGTGTTTCTGCAGTCTCAGCCCCTAGTTCTCCCCGCTTCTAAACAGCATAGACATAATTCTGATCGGGATATACTCCAACAATGTATTTAAGTCAGACTGGCTGTCAAACAAAGGTAGATTTATATAGCACAGGACCTTCCAAACACCCTGAGAATGTTATTTTTATCATTGGCATCTTCAGAGTGTATTGTACTATTTAATGTGTGCTTCTCTGAAGATAAGAGATTTCCATATTTGTATGAATGTACTGCTGGAAAGAGTTCAACTTGAGCGCACTGCAAGACAGTCAGCACTGTCCAAACACTTCATTGGTACTATTTACCATGTACAATGCTTGAGGCATCTCCAGCAGCAAAGACGCAGATGACATGAGTAACTGGGTGTGCTGGAACATAGCACCCACTACATGACAAAAAGCTGCCAGATGAAGTCTAGCATCTTTTATGTGTCAGGTGACAGGAAGATATAGGATAGGCTGAAATTTGACAGCTGTTTGCAGCAAGAACACAGGAGCCTCAAAAGATGTATTTTTATCAGAGACTGCTAAGAGGAAAATGTGGACACAATACTACATTACATCCGGAATGATGCTCAGTGTTGTAGTAGACCACAAATTAGAGAAGCTTTAAGGCAAGGGCAAAGTGGCCAGTTGCGAGAGGGCCCCACCTTGCAAGGGCACCTCCCTGGAAAATTGATCTTTCTCTCTTTCTCACCTCACTGACTTTTTCTCTCTTCACCCAGTGTCATGTTAAGGAGGTTTGGAGCCTCTGGAAAGACATATTTAAACAGTTTTTGTTTACCTGCATTTCTGAAAGTTTGTTTTATTTCAAGTTAGCTTGAGCCAGAAGAAAATGGGTAAACACATTTCCAGTGCGAACTGCTATAAACGTTACCCACAAGTTCCCCTGAGGCTATGTGAGTCAGTGAAGTGTGAGCAAAAGTGAGGACCCATTGACAGCTGCGGGGGAATCACTGAATACTTTGCATCTTTAAAACAACCGGCTTTGGCCAAGCCAATAGGTCTCACCTATGCAAGCGCTATTGGCTTTGCCAATGTGTTTTGGTCAAGTTGTACACCAGAGTGGCTGCTGTTCAACATGGCTAAAAGTTAGTGTAGTACAGTTGAGTGTTGTAAAGCTGATTGGCGAACACTGGAGTACAATAGTGAAGAGTGGAGTAGGTGGCAAACAGTGAAGTAAAGTGGTAAACGTGGAGTAGAGTGCAGGGGCATAGAGTGGGGGGCCATTGAGTGAAATAAATTGTCGTAGAGTGGAGTGTCAAAGTGACAGAGTGAAGTGACAGAGTCGTAGAGTGTAGTGGCATAAAGTGCAGTGGAGTAGAATGTTGTTGATTGTAGTGTAGTAGATTTGAGTACAGTGTTGTAGGGTGGAGTAGAGTGTTGTTGAGTGTCATAAAGTGAAGTGGCATAAAGTGGAGTACCATAGAGTGACTTGAATTGGAGTAAAGAAGAGTGTCAGAGTGAAGGGGTGTAGAGTGGAGCAAAGTGTTGTAGAGTGGAGTGGCGTAGAGTGGAGTGGTGTAGAGTGGGAGGCATAATGAAGAGTGAAGTAAAGTGTCATAGAGTGGAGTGGCATAAAGTGGAGTCAAGTGCCATGGAATGTCAGAGTGTTGTGGAGATTGGTAGAGTGGAGTGGCATGGAGTGTCGTAGAGTGGAGTGTCATAGAGTGACCTAGAGTGATGTGACAGAGTGGAGTGTGGTGAAGTGTGATAGTTTGTCGTAGAATGGAGGGACAGAGTGGAGTAGAGTTGGGTGGCGTAGTGTGGAGTATGCATGGTTTTGCACTGCCATTACAGAGACACATTTTCAATTGAGATGACCATTACATTTGCACAAAATGTTTTACTGATAAAACTATACAGCCCACAAATGATAATGTGTGGAAATGGCGTCACCTACTTTACTGATTTGTTTTGATCTTTTAAAATATTTTTTCTACCACACTTCCACATTTTAAAAAAATTGCTTTATTTGTACTTTCTTACTGCTGATATATTTTAAAGTATATGCACAGTTACAGACATTTAAATTTTGTTGTGTGCTAGAAAAAAATGTATCTTCCCCAGTGTTGTGATTCGTAATGTACCCCAATATAGGCTTGGGTAGTCACCTAACCTTTCACCTACATTTACCAACCTATTGTACTACATAATGAGATTGTGCTGACCTTTTACCTAGTTAGGTGCTGCATAAATGTTGTGTGGTTTTCTCCGAAAACTAGCCTAATTTATTTATTATGCATGAGGATTCTCAGATTCAGAGCAGGACTACCATCTACGGCATCATAACTATGTATAAGGGCCACCCCTTTTGTCATCCTCGCCAACATGACACAGCAAGGTAGAAGCTCTGAGGGTACCTTTTGAGTATATATACCCTCGATGAGTAATTGATGGACATTAATGTATCATTTTTATGAAGTGGAGCCCACCATCTTAAAAGCCAAGGGAAAAGGTCATAAGATATTTTATGAAACTTGAGAACAGTTGTTTCGACCAGAAGAGTCATGTATACTTTTTGCTTTTTTTAATTGATGTCTATTTTTTGTTTCACATGCCTCATGCTGTAGGTTAATTAATTAGTTTTCATTGACCACGTGTTTTACATTTGAATTTATTGATACCCTTCTCCCCCTACGGATAAACATATTATTAAAAAATTAAAAAATTAGGCCCTATATGTGCATAAGGGGTAGTGAAAGCTTGTTCAATTTCATAAATATTTTATTTTGTTTTACTTTAAAGGGCTTTATAAAGTGCAAACATGACCCCAAAGGTATCGGAGCACTGTACATACAAAAAGGTTGTTTTGATGACAGATATAAGAGCAATACAACTTTTAAACATCAACATAATGTGAGAGAGACATTGTATAAACTTTATGGGCTTTATGCCAGCATAAAACGAAACAAGACGGTCATCGATATCACTTCTGTTTGTAGTGACGTAACAGAGCATCCCTGTAATGCTTCATGTTTACAGAGCCTACTCATGGTCACTGACTAGCTTGTCAAAGCCCTTTCCCTGGTTCCTATAACCAAACATCCTCAAGGTCTTGTCAGCTAGGGAGGAATCAGTTTAACAATATCCTTTTGACATCCGTTATGGAAGTGATTGTCAGTGGGTTAGGGCAAATCACCAGAGCGAGAGAATTCCATATTTTTACTGCAAAGTCAGAGAAGGTGAGGGTATGAATCACTGATTTTCTGAATCTCGAAGACTGTAGTAGGAGGGACCTTGTACTTTCTATAGAGCAACCACCACCTGAGAAAATTAGATTGTGCGTTAAGTGCTCAGGAGTCCCATAGTGCAGGGCTTTGTGAGTCAGGCAAGCTAGCTTCAGAAGGAAACTTGTTTCAATCGGAAGTCACTATAGGGATTTGAGTGAATACCCTTTATTAGTCTAGCTGTGGCATTGAAGGTTGCCTTTAGTGGTGCCATTTAGTGGTGTCCCATATGTGCTGATGTGGGTTGCATGTTGAAATTTATGTCTAGTGGTATCCCTAGGGATTTAGATGATTCAACAATAAGTGTCTGCAGTCAAGAGCATTCCGGTGCTTGAGCCATTCCCGAAGAGGGGGAAGCTATGTGATCGAGCAACAAATAGGAATTCATCTTTCAGAGTATTAAGCTTTTGTTGTTTATTGCTAGCCAGCTTTAGATCTTCTGCAGTGAATTGTTGAGACGGACAATATCTTCTAGGGAGGAAATCTTTATGTAGATCTAGGTATCATTGACATACATCTGGCAAGCAGTTTGGCTTGGTTCAGGATCTACGTCAACGGTTCCATGTAGAGAGTGCTTTGGAGATTGTGGAATCTTAGTGCTCCCAGTCTGATTGAAGATGGGTTAGAGAGCCAGCTACCCAATTTGATATGTTCTGATTGGTTTTGTCAATTGGAAAAGTTTAAATACAGAATGGCACTAAAAAACTATCATGGACTCTGTAAAGCTGCTTGGGCCACCTTCTACTCAGACAAAATCTCCTAAGCTAAAAACTGGCCCAAAACTCTTTTCAGAGTAGTAAAGGAACTCTCCAACCCATGCATTGACTCTCCTTCACCGAGATTGTCCCAAATACAATGCAAGGAGCTGGCACACTTCTTTGTCAAATAGGTAGCGGGCATCCAGCATTCCCCGATGGCTGGCTGAATGGAAGCATCACAGCATGCTTTGCTCCAGACTAGGGAAGTCTCCTATAACCGAGGACTTCTTTACCTCAGCTGTTGCACAGCCCAGACAGAAATTGAATTCATGGGCCATGATGGACACTCCTCTGTTTCTGTCCCTACTCCAATCAATAAAATCAGGCTCTCCACAAGAACCCATCCCCCCTGCGAAGCTGAGCATCTTAGATACAGACCTCAGTCTGGTGCTGGTAGTACTTCTCAATTCCTTGCTATAGGAGGGTCATATTCCATAGCCATGGAAGCATGCCATGGTCCTGCCTCTCCTGAAGAAACCTAATCTGGACCACACCAGTTTGTCAAATTATAGACCAATCTCCATGTTACCTATCCTACCTAAAATGTTTGAGAACACTTTAACAAGTCCCAACATTTTTTAAATTCGTCCCAGTCAGGTTTCGGAGCAGAACATAGTACCAAATCTGCCCTTCTAGGAGTCACAGAACACCTTAGGTGACTCCTAGATGAGGGCGACACTGCAGTGCTGATTTTATGCGATCTCCGCATGGCCTTCGATACTCTGTTGCATGATTTTCTTGCCAGAGAGATTGACTAACGTGGGCTTTCAAAAGATAGCTATTTCCTAAATCACTTCTTTTTTAAACAAACATACTTTTCAGGTTTTATGGGCCAATGCCTCTTCAAAATTGCATGCCCTTACCTCTGGAATTCTTCAAGGATCAGCCCTAAGTCCGCTGTTATTTAACATCTATGTCCATCCACTTGCGGCCTTAGTGGAGAGCTGTGGCCTTACTTAATTCTCATACACAGATGACACACAAATTATTTTCTCACTGTATTCTCGGCAGGACCATAAGTTGGAGTCCTTAAACTCATTCCTTGGTTTGATCTCAATAGGGATGAACAGCAATTTGCTCAACTCAATAGCAATAAAATGAAGGTACTTGTGCTAGGAAAGAAACCTTTGTTGTGAGGACCACAGCACTGGCCAGAAACCTTGAGTTGGGATCTGGAGCCAGCCCCCAAGTTGAAGAACCTTGGTTTCTGGTTGGACAAGAAGCTGTCCATGACGCCGCAAGTGGCTAAGGTTGCCACAACCTGCTTTGGTGTCCTGAAATAGCGGAGGAAAATCATTTGGTTGCTCCTGTTTTCAGCCCAAAGGAAGTCATCCAAGCCTTAATTCTTTCCCGACTGGACTACGGCAACATTCTTTCCCTAAGGGCTGATAAGGTCTCAATTAGGCATTTGCAAGTAGTCCAGAACTCAGTTGCTAGGCTTCTCTACCAACTCCCAAAATGTGCTTTGGCTTCAGCCCTTCTCCAAGAGCTTCAATGGCTCACGGTGGAGAAGTTGGTTCGATTTGAAACCTGGTGCTACTTGCACAAGGCTAGGAAAGGTATGGACCCATGGTACCTTGGTACCTTCAGAAACTGGTGAGACCCTACCTACCTGCCTGCTCGCTGCACTCAAGTAATTTGACTGTGTGCACTGTCCCCAGAGTTAAACTGGCAGGTATGGGAGGTCGGCCCTTTTCTTACCTCGGC
Source organism: Triturus cristatus (assembly GCF_964204655.1). Lineage (NCBI taxonomy): Eukaryota > Metazoa > Chordata > Amphibia > Caudata > Salamandridae > Triturus > Triturus cristatus. The sequence continues at coordinate 219,642,352 of NC_140584.1, forward strand.
CCCCAGCTGTGGAATGAATGACCCAGGGGAAACTGCACCTCATTGTCCATTTTTGAAAAAACAGCTTAAGACTTGGATGTTCTGATCTGGTGGTGTTCAGCAAAACCCTGACCTGTAGCTAAAGTGCCTTTAAACCCTGTGTGGGTAGCTGTTCCACTATATAAGATTTCAATAATCATAATAATAGGAGATTAACCCTTTTAATATGATTCCTGGTGGCCCCAGTATTAGAAGGTGTAGGAAAGTGCCCGTATTGGATGATCACCCCTCACTTCTTGCCATAGCTGCTGTGGTTTTAGATCTGAAAATGCACTGGGACCTGCTAACCATGCACATGGGCTAGTGCTCCTTTCCTTAAAAGGTAATTGGTACACCAAGTTGGCAAGATGCTTTAACACCCCCCTTATAAGTCCCTAGTATATGGTACCAGTGGTACCTGGGGCAAGGGTGTTAAAGGTGTCACCAGGGCTACAGCACTATCTTTGTGACCCGAGTAAAAGTAAAGTCTGCAGGACTGCTACTGCAGCCTGAACAACCAGTTTTCCTGCTCGAGGTTGACTCTGCTCACCTCATGTGTGGCAGAGTCCCCTCACTGCCTTGAAATATGTACGTCACCCCTATGGTAGGTCTCCTAAAGCCCAGGATGAAGAGTGCATTATTTTAATGGTGAAGGCATAAATGTTCAGACATATATGCCTCAACAGTATACTTGCCATTCAAGTTTACTGTCATTGTGAACGGTGGTCCATAGGCAAAAGTGGACTGGCTACCGGACAAAAGAGAAATAGCTAGCTCCACGATGGTACCACCGAATTTAGTCATGTTTAGTATCAAACACTGTTCTTTTTCACACCTGACACAATTCTTATGTTAAGGGTGAGCCGGCATGCACCCAGGTGGCATCCTTAGAGGTTCTCTTCCAAGATACTGAGATCCCTTGTGCCTTCGTGAGCTGCCTGGACAATTTGCTGCCAAGACAGATGTCTGACTTGCTGGTGAGTGCTTTCACTCCAGAGCACAAGAGACAAAAGGCCCCTCCCTCCCAGGATGGCTAGTGGAAGAATTATCAGGGTGGTGAGCTGCGAACGCTTCACCACCTCTGATATGAAAGCTCCCCACCCCCAGGTACTCATGTTTGCAAGCAGGTGGGAAATTAGTTATTCAGGAGGCTTACCACCCCAAAAAAGTACCCATACGTCTACGTTGGGCTGGTGGTATCGTACAGCCAAGGATGGCTAGTGCCATCTTGAAAAGTCCAAAGAATTGTGGGTTCAGTTTAGTTTGGTGACAAATACCCACAGAATGTAGTCATCTCAGGGATAGTTTGGGCGCAGGAGTAGCAGCCCATTGGCTATTAGCCCTCACACCCCTAAACACCCCCTAAACCCAAGATTTAAGGGGCACTCCAGACACCAGATCTCCAGATCAGCTCTGAAGAAGAAAAGGACAAAGCAGAGACCCATGTCAGCAGAAGACAGGACTCCACAGAGAAGAGGCACAAAAATTGCACCTGTGGTAGCCCACCTGCACCTGCCGTACTACGACTGTATTATGACATGACCAAAAGGAAGGTGAAACCCTCTGCAACCTAAAGACTTCACCTGGAGTCCCTAGGACTAGAGGAACTAGTCACCTGCAGTCGGCAGGCACAAACAGCACTTCCATATTCCGAAGAACTGACCACCGAACTTCGTCATAGACCACCCTGAAAGTGACCAGCCAGGTGCCCATCTGGTTAGCTCATTCCTGAACCTCAGTGAGTCTCAGGCCTCTACAGCGTTCCCCAGGCCTCTGGAATAAGATTGACTAAGCTGTGACCTTTGCCGGGACCAGGGCTTGTTGGTAGTCTGGCCGACTGTAAACTACATCACTCAACGCCATGTGGAGAGAGACTTCTGCATTGTCCCCCCTCCACCCTTGTGGCACAGCTGTTGAGTTCTTGAATCCAAAGAAGGCTTTGTTGGCATGCCTGGTAAAGACTGCACCTGCAGTTCCATGCAGCACCATGGATAGCAGGCACACCTCTGCACCTGAGAAGCCCGAGCTAGGTTGAGCTGTTCTACATGGTGATTCCTAGTCCAAGGGGCCACTCCAAGCTTTTACTTCAATGGGCTACACTGAACTCCACCTGCAATTATTGTTTTGTCAAGTACTGTTTTTGACAGCTCCTGCATCTGCCGTTCAGCACCAAGAGCAGCCAAGTCACCTCTGCACCTGGACTCCTTGGTCATTGGGCAAGGTAAAATTACTCTGACTATCGAGGCTTGGTCTGTGGACTCGCAAGACCTTAACTCTAAGTGGTTTCCATTGAGATTTTCCCCATTGACTGCAATTGGTAAAGCTAGAAAGCTCTACAAAGTACTGATTTATTGAAAACTTTAAAGTCAATAACTCTGGTTATACGCCTTGTATGGATTTCATTTTGGTGTCTACATTTAAATACAAATAAGCTCTATTTTTATAAATTGGTGTCAGATTTCTTTTGAGTCGTGTCAATTACTTATCAAGCATGTTCGTGCTGTAAAATGCTCAACATCTTCCTCTAAGGCAGTTTGCTCTTTGCCACTCTACCGGGACTGAAAGAAGGATTACTAGTGTGTATCAGAAGTCGATTTGGGGTTGTGTGTTAATATTACATGGGAAGGCCTCCCAGCCACACCACATAATATTGCCACTTTGCCACAGTAGGCATGAATTGTTTTTATCCGTCATGTATCAACCTGCCTCAGCCAGATCATTCACCCTGGAACTAGATGCAGAGTAGAAATTCTGGTCTTCTCTGAATGTATTAATTCCAACAAGCCATGTATATCTTGACTTCCATTTGAGTAATGCTGTGCCAAAAATAATCCCATACTGCAGGTGTTTGAAAAAAACATAAATTGCAGGATATTTCTTTTACTTATTTATATATATTTTCCAAAATGTGCAAACAAACATAAAAATTGTCCTTGGCAATCAACAATTTCTAGTAATGTCTAATAGAATATTACAGGGCATGGTTTGTGATCCAATAAAGTACTATAATAATATGGAAAACAAGTGATAAAAAATAATGACTGTAGGCAAATCAGCCTAGCAGACAAATCTACCAACCTATTAAAATTATGTGACATGAGGATGTAATAATAATGTGGAGTAAATAAGGGTCAACGAGTGCATGTTGAGAGATTTACATTTACACCTGCATAATTTCAATAAAAGAACAAACTACAAAAATACTAAAGTTCTGGAACCAAACAAGAAAACATAGTGTGCTGTGTGCATAGATGGACATGACATTAGTCGAAGAGGTTGGGAGCAATAGAGAGCGCTGCAGGTCTGTGGATCAATGATGTATCGTTGAGAAAGGGTGAACAGATTGAAGATAAACTTCCTTACTATCTTGTAATTTGTATATGAACCTCTCATATGTATACATTTCAGTTACCAATCATCATGAGCATGTAAGTGTGAAAATCGTCAGCTGCATAGAATAGAGATCTTGGTCATGGTTAGTTCTGTGGAGAGTAAATGTTGTTTATGGTTTGTTAAAGAAGGCAAGTCAGTCATGTCATGCAACATAATCAACTTTTACGTTAGGGGTAGTGGAATACCAAGGGTTTTGTTGTGAGTATCCCCTACCCTAAGCCACAGTCCAAGTATGTTTAAGCAACCAGTGAGCACATGAACTATATCAAACCCCACCTGGACACATCTCTAACAGTTCATGTAGTGAAGTAGACTGGCTGTAAACAGTTTTTGTGGGGTTCAGTACCAGTCCGGAATTATTATAAGAAAGAAACTGTAATTCCAGATTCCTCACCTCCCATCCCACCCATCAAGATTCTGACGATTTATTTTCTTTCCATGGCAGTATATTCAATTTGTAACATTGCTTGCCATTTCTGATAGTAAATAATCTGGCATGCAATTGAGACATTAAAAGGTTATAAAAGGCTGACATTACTACCCCATATGAAGGCCCAAATGCTTTAGGTATCATTCAGTAGGGCAGTCCTGTATATCTCTGGGTGGTACACCTAGTCGGTACTGGAGACAGAGCCAAAGGTGTACATATTTCAATTTTTGTTTGAATAGTAAGCTGAATTTGTCGTGTAACATTTCTAAGGTTTAAGGTTGCCCTGCATCAAGAGCTGTTCAAGAGTGACACTAGCAGTTGTCTGTAATGATTCCTAATTTTAAGAAATTGCATTTGCTGCATGAGAAGGGCTTCACTCTCTCAGTCAGTAGGTTGAGGGGGTGAGACTTTTCTCTAGCAGAAACTACAATTCTTGTCATCGTGGAGCACAAGCAAACCCCAAATTAACCTGTGCACAGCCCTTTGGTAGCATGGCACAGAGCAGTCAGGCGTGACTTAGAGTCAATGTGTAAAGTATTTATGCAGCACTTCATACAGTAAGAAAGTGAAAACACAATGAAGATCCCACACCAGATTAGATAAATAGTGTTAACTTTAATAAATAAATCAAGACCTAAATGAAAAGAATCCAATCAGTATGACCGGTGATATGCAATTTCCAAGCTTTTAGTGAAAATAGCACCGAAAAGCATATAAAGCACCAACTGTGGATATCTGGTCGTGCCAGACCGGGACAAAGTCACAAGTTCAGGAAGACCGTGATGGAGCACGGGCCTGCTACAGGGACCTACTTAGGCCCCCTGAACAAGAGTACCTTAAAGCCTGGTTGCGGAGCATTGCAAGGTCCTGCGTCGAGGATGAGTCGCGCACCTGAGGTTGTGGTCGGTTCAGAGGAGCTGGGATAATGCGATGCAAGGTCCTGCATCATCGAGGAGCCTATCGATGAGGCACTTGCGTTATGAAGGTTGGCATCGAGGATGTGTCACGCAGTCTGGGCGATGCGTCGGTTCCAAGTAGCTGCGCACCCGCGATGCAGAGTCTGGCCTCATTGTTGAGGCTGCTGTCCATGAGGGGATTGCGGTGTGAGAGCCTGTGGCAAGAATGTGTTTTGCTGTGGTGGTTCTGAGGAGGTTACAGGCTGTGAGGGCAATGCGAAGTCCTGATAACCAGAAAGGCCATGCAGCAGAGGTGATACGTCGGTTCTGAATGGGGTTGTGCCATCCATCGGTTCTGCTGGTTACATGAGACTAAGCCCTTACAGTCACTCTGGTGGTCCTGGGTACAGGTTGCAGGTCCAGTCCTCACTCAGTCAGGAGGGTATCAGGGACAGCAGGTCAGCACAGCTGAACAGGCAGTCTTTCAGGGCAGCAGTCCAGCAGAGTGGCAGTCCTTGCAGCAGCATAGCAGTCCTTCTTCCAGGCAGAGTCTTCTACAGGTTCAGAAGTGTACTGAGGACCAAATATTTATACCTGGTGCCTTTTTAAAGATGGGAGAAACTTCTAGATGATTACCTTTGAAGTACTCAGGTTTCCTGCCTCCCCTGGCTCCAGACATAGGGCCTGATTTACATCTTGGCGGATGGGATACTCTATCACAAACATGTCAGACATCCTGCCCACTGTATTACAAGTGCCATAGGATATAATGCACTTGTAATACGGTGGACAGGATATCCGTCACATTTGTATTGCGAGCATCCCATTGTGAGAACCCCATCAGCCACGATCTAAATCCAGCTCTAAGCCTATTGAAATATGAGGAATACAAAAAGGACCAACTGCCAACTACACCTAGTCATGTGACCCAGACGCAGGCTGCAGGCAATAAATAGCTAAATGGCTCATGCAGAAAAAAATACCAACTTTCTATAAGTGGCATTTCCAAAATTGTAATTAAAAATCCAACTTGAACATAACAGAGAATTTTTCATTACAGTTCCAAAGACATCAAAGATGAACTGTTTACCTGTTCTCGTTTGGAAGACATCCTTATTAAAAGTAATACGTTAACTCCAATGCTATCCTATGGGAGAGGCAGGCCTTGCAAGACCTAAAAAGTAATATAAGAGTTTTTCATTACCAGAACATGTAAAACTTAAAGGTACATGTCCTACTTTTTAAATACACTGCACCCTACTCTCTGCTGTCCAGAACCTACCCTTTGGGTGACTTAAATGTAATAAAAAGGAAGGTTTGAGCCTGACAAAGGTTTTTTTTGCCAGGTCAAAATTGCAGTTTCAAACTGCACACATTGTCTGCAATGACAGGTCTGAAACATGTTTACACGGCTACTTAAGTGAATGGCACAATCTGTGCTGCTGGCCCACCAGTAGCACTTAATTTACAGGCACTGGGCACATGTAGTACCCCTTTACTGGGGCTTATATGTAAATAAAATGTGTCAAAAACTAAAGCAGCAAATAATATGAGGAGGGCAAAACGTCTGGGGATGACATTGTAGAAATGGCCAAGTCCAACACAGGACCTAAAGGTATACAGGGAGAAGTGATGCAGCGCGGAAATGTCAAAACCTCTTTCTTCACAGATCAAATTTCACACTAATACATTCGCTCAAAACATTCATTGGTGGGGCCCATAACACCAACACTTACGCATTTCTGATCTTCTCTTACGGGAGGGATACGTTTTCCAAACGCTGACATGAAAGGAATACCTTTTCACCTAAAGAACCTAATCCACATAAACATACCTTAAATACCTTTATTAAATTCTGAACCCCGAGTCGTTGGATCAGTTCGTTGTTTTTGGATAATTAGTAACCCAATTATTTTATTTTATATTCAATCTTAATCTAATCTCTTCAATAACCAACCCAATACATTTGTTTATTAATCAAAACTTCGTTTATCTAATTAATTGCAAAATTTAATAGATCATTAACCAAACCACAGAACATCATATTTACCTAATCTGGCTATTAGTCGTCCTCTAAGTCAATCAAGTCGTGAAAGTCTTTAATTCATTAAAAATCAGGCAGCAATTCAGTCTGTCAAAGATTCAGGGAAACAGCTGTCCAGAAGTGTCACCAACCTCTCTGTCAGCATAACATCAGAAAAAAACAGCAGTCATGAACCAACGTCAACTCACTATTCTACCATCTTTTATAATGATTTTAATGTCAAAAATGTAACAAAATCAGTTTTAGGCAGTCCTGATTGGTGGGTTTGGGGTCGTTCGGTGCAGTTCTCACATAGTTTATTTAGTTAGGTCATCACACTTGCTGGTTCCGGTTTTAAAGACAGTCTTTTGTTTAATAGTCTTGGCAACTCTCCCAGTACGACCTTGATGGGTACATCTTGCATGGGTCAGGACGAGGCCACTGTTGCTTGCGGTGGCGCAGGCGCACTTTACCCGAAACCTCGTGGAACGGTGACTAGTGCCGTCAAGTCAAAAGTCAGCCATCTTTACGTAGGCCCAATCGGTCAACTTAAGCAAAACAAACACAAAACGTAATTAAAACATGGAAATAACTAATAAAATGTTAAACCCTCACTAATTCCCCTATGTGTATGTAATTATCTAGCATAATAGCAACATTCAAAGCATTTATATTCACCCAACGATGTCATCTGGTGCGACTTACAATTACGTCACAAAAGCAACATTTATCATGCAATATTTATTTTCTAGTATTAGTATGCGTACACATATTAGTATTCAAATTATTTTAGCCATGCAAATGCAAATCCCACGTGTAACTTTTTCATTAATACGAATGATTAGATATCATTTCAAACAGATTAATATTATTTCAATTAATAGATTATTCGGATTAATATGAATATGCAGAAATGGGGGGGTATACAAAATTTTGTACTACCCGCTCCATCAATCCCCCTTTGGTGATTATATCACCACACCTTAAAAATTTTGTGTCTCTTTTATGGAATTTCAAAGTGATTTCTTACTTTTTTTCATAATTCAGTTTCCCCTGTCTCTTCTCTTTTTGCTGATTTGTACATGTTCTCCTTAACCTCCTCCAATTCTATCTCTTCGAATTCTCTTTCTTGTTTCTTATCTTTTTCTCCTTAAATTTTCTCTTTTTAACTTTTTCTGATTTTTAGTCTTTTTACGACAGATACACCCTAATCTAATTACTAATACTATGAAAATCACACATGTTAATGGAAATAATATTTTACCTAAAAACTTACTACCTAAGTTTACTAAGAAATCTTTAATAGCTGATATTTTCATTCCAATCTTTTCCCAAACACCTTCAACCTCCAGTGGTGTAATTTCGTCATGCAATTCTGTAATATTTCTATTATAAATTTTCAAATCTTTACTTTCATCAGGAATGTAAGTACAACAGTGTTGAACTTTCAGCATTCCACAGACTCCACCCTCTTTTGCCAATAATATATCAATGGCAAGTCGATTTTGCATTACCATAGCACGCATGGCAACCATTTCAGTGTTTACTAATAAAAATCCTCCAGTGGTGCTTGTTGACAAGCGATCCACTACTGTTGAAAGTCTTCTAATTTTGTTTGCATTCAGAGATATTCCCACTGCTGGTATCAATGCTCCAAAAATGTCACCCACAATTTCTGTCCAGGATTCTCTCTTACTACGTGCTAAATAACTACCTAAACTATGTACACCATCTTCTCCTCTATCCATATGAAAAATCTTCGGAAAAACCAGGCCTACATAACATGTGCCATACCAATGGTCTGGCAAACGATAATATGCCCTGTTCCCACAAACGAAATATAACCCAGGAAAAACTGGATCTTTTCCACCTTTAAATCCCCATCCACCCATGATTCGGTATGTATCATGGCACTCACTATTACCTACAAAATAATTATCATATGCAGTTTGATTCCTTTTAATACACAATTTCCCTTTCTGAGGTCAATCTAAAGCCATAGTTGGACTAGCTTCTCCTTTCAGATGTTTTTCCATTTCTACATCCCAGACTGTCTTCTCCACTTTTCCTTCAGATGCTTTTCTTTGCATTTTCAGTCTCCTTTCTTCAACCATATCTAAAAATGCCTTTTCCTCTTTCTTTAAACTGCATGTCAAATTGTTCTGAAATATATATTCTAATGTTAGTTCTTTAGTCTCCAAGAACAATTCACCTAATACCTTTGCAGGTTTTACCTTGTTTAGCTTGTTAATTGATGGTACTTGTGAAAATATAGTATCTATATCTGAAAAGTAATATTCTAATTTCCCTGTTTGATAAAATAGACTAGCTATTACACTACATGTTATTCCATATGTTACTGGAAGGTGGTGACAAGTCACTCCCTCCGATACAGAGGCAGGTAACTGCATACAAACGTAGCAGTCCCTTACGTCCATTGTCTTTACATATTCATACAACAATTTTGAAAACACATTATTAGAAAAATCAGTTATAGACCTGTCTTTATGTAAATAGTTTTTATCTATTCTAGTCGGAACTACCATTTGAAATTTCGCTATATTAGTTTTGTTTTCACTATGTCCTTCTATTGTATCTATTGTAACTTTAAATGAGATCAGGAGAGCAAGTATGCTCCACAGAAGCATTAGTAATCCTGTACAACAACACATTTTACACCATCTGTTCAAGAATGCACATCTACCTTTTCTACTATCTATGTTTGCCATTTTTGCTAAAATGGACTGTGTCTTTTGAATTAGCCTCTTCTACTTCATAACTAGTTTTCAAACCCAAGGCTCTAAGCACCTACTTGGTTCTACCAGTTTTTGTCTTTTTCCGTATTTTATTGTCTTTCCATCAGTAGTTTTCTTATCTCATTCAGTTTGGCATTTCGTCATCTTTCACCTTTCCTTCGTGATCTGAATACAGAATGTCCTGAACATCCGCTTCTTCTCCAATATCGGACAAGATAACTCTCAGGATTTCCGATTCTTCGTTCTCCTCAACCACTTCTGGTATAACCAACTCTGGATTTCCTTGGCTATCCGCTTCTTCTTTTACTTCAGGCAGGGCCACATATGTCCATTCTGGTGATTTATACTTCTGGTTAGGTGTCCTTGTTCTTTTGCTTTCTTTAACTATAATGGTTTCTTCGTCTTTTGATTTCCCCTGACTCGTAACTTCATTCACCTGTTCAGCCCTTGGCGAATTTACTCGTGTCAGTCGATATCTCAATTTCTTTATTTTATTCGGCCAAACGTCGTCCTTTGTAGCTCTTTTCAATTTACTTCCTCTATCGTTTTTTTCAGTTCTCCAAGCTCTCTTTCTTAGAACTCGACCTTCAGGTATTTCATCTTCGCTTTCCTCTGACTCTGTTTCAACTTGCATTTTACTCTCAACAGTTTCTTTTTCCACCACTTGTTTTGTTTTCCCTACTTCTGTCCCTCCTCGAATCTCCTACACGCGATCTTCCTGCTGACTACTTGTCTCTGCTTCTAACTGGATGTTGGAGTTCCCTACACCTCCTCGGGGGTCTTCTGCATTAATCTTTCCCTCTCTCTCTGTATCTGGCACCTGTCCATCTAAATGTGTTGTTTTAGGTGGAATTTCTCTCAATCTTTCATCTGACACTTCCTTTTCATTAATTTCTTTTATTGTCTCTTCACTGTCTTTTTCTTTGTTCATTCCTTGTTTTTTCCTGGAACTTTGCGCTCCTTGTTCGGTTTCTGAGTCTGAACTGGTATCAGAAATCTGTAACCTTCTTCTCAGGGAACTGCTTCTGGGGAAAAATGTTAGACTTGGTTCTGCTTCCCCCGTTTCAGGGTTTTTTTTTGTTTTTGGCTCTCCGTCATCTGACTCAGTACTGCATTCTGATTCATCAAAATACTCTTTTTCTGTGCTGTCCACTGGATTTGGAATTCTCAATGTATGGCTTGCATGGATCCAGTTTTTCAATCCAGCACACTTTACAGCTGTTGTTGTGGTCAAGATGACTTGTCTTGGTTTTCCCCACCTTGGAACCAAACAGTTTCTTCTTCTGTGGACTTTTATCCTCACCCAGTCCCCAGGGCTCAGATCATGGGCTGGCTTCTTTTCAAGGGTGGTGGCATCCGCTCCAACCTGATGAAACACAGAATGAACTGTGTCAGCCAGGCTTTTACAGTATTCCAACTCCATGTCATCAGTTATAGTCATCAGCTTGTTGACTGGCATAAACACGTGCCACATGTCTCGTCCCATGATGATTTCATGGGGGCTTAACCCTGTAGTTCTGTATGGAATTGATCTAATAGTCATGAGTACCAGAGGCAAGACATCAGGCCATTTCATACCTGTGGCTAAACACATTTTCCCTGTCCTGTTTTTGATAGTACCATTCATCTGTTCCACCACACCAGAAGCCTCTGGTCGGTAGGCACAATGTAGTTTTTGTCGTACATTCCATGCTTCACAAATCCGTTTTATGATCTCATTATGGAAATGTCCTCCTCTTTCTGATTCAATTGTCACTGGGAACCTAAATCTAGGGATAAATTCCCTCAAACGTAATTTTGCCACTGTCATCTCATAATTTCTTCTTGTTGGAAATGCCTCTACCCATCTAGAAAACAGACAGACCATAACCAAAACATACCTCAACCTGTTACAGGGAGGCATCTCAATGAAATCCACTTGCATTCTGGTAAAAGGCCCTCCTTCTCGACCTATTGTTCCTAGACTCACTACTGTCTTTCTTCCAGGATTGTATTGCTGACATATTGGGCATTTCTGACAAAGACTTTCTGCTACAAGTCTGAATTTTGCATTGTGCCAGGTTTGTTTAAATGACCTGATCATGGCATCTCTCTCTATGTGTCCCTGTCCATGATACATCCGTGCCATGGCAGACATCATGCTATCAGGCATAACTGGTCTTCCATTCGGATAGACCCACACATGATCCTTCTCTCTGGGTGCACATCCTGCTTTTACCCACTGCTTCATTTCCTCATCTCCTGCCACTTCCTGCAATTGTCTTACTTTTTCCCATGTTCCCACAGTGTTAGTAAACATCAAGGAGCAAGAAATCACTTCTCTTTCCTTAGCCCGACTGATGGAATTCTGATTATGTGCACAGTATTGGGCCATGTAATTCGCGTATTTATTGCCAGTAGCGATGTAATCGCCACTTTGACTATGGGCCGCACACTTCACAACAGCCAATTGTCTAGGCAGCTGTATCGCCTCAAGCAATTTTCCAACCACCTCAGCATTCTTAATGGGAGTTCCACTTGATGTTAAAAATCATCTCTGCAGCCATATCTGACCGAAGTCGTGTACGACTCCAAAGCCATACTGGCTGTCAGTTATCACAGTCACTCTCATACTTTTCCCAATCTTGCATGCTCTAGTCAGAGCAACAAGTTCTGCTACTTGGGCCGATTTTACTCCTTTCAGATAAGATGCTTCCATCACTGCTGCAACCGTGCATGCTGCATATGCTGCACTTAACACTCCATCATCTGTTCTCAAACAAGACCCATAAACAAACATAACAAAATCACTTTCTGGTAAAGGTACATCTTTTATGTAGGTTGTGGTTTTGTACAGAAATCAAGTACATCCAGGCAGTTATGATCTGCTTCATCTCTGACTTCCACATTCTCAGCATCAGGAAGCAATGTTGAAGGATTCACATTCAAGCATCTCACAAGACTTACATTTGTTGCACCAAGTATGACCTTTTCATACTCAGTCAGCCGACTATGTGTCATATACTGAGTACGACTCCTTGTTAAAAGGATCGCCACATCATGAGGTACAAACACTTTCACAGGATGACCCATCACAATTCCCTCACTCTGTTCCAAACTCCGACATGTAGCAGCTACTGCTTTCAAACACCCAGGTAGGGCTACAGCTACTGGGTCAAGCATTGATGAAAAATATGCAATTGGTCTCCACAGTTTTCCATGCTTCTGTATTAGCACAGAGAGTGCACATCCATTTCTCTCACTGCAATACAACTCAAACTCTTTCTCGTAATCAGGCATACATAATGCAGGTGCTTCACACAGCCCATCTCTCAATCATTTAAAAGCCGCTAATTCTTCCTTGTTCAACTCAATGGGATCTTTCACATCGCTTCTCGTCAGACGTACCAGAGGTTTTGCGATCAATGAAAAGTTACTGATCCATTGACGACAATATCCAACCATTCCCAGAAACATTCTCACCTCTCTTTGGGTCATGGGTGCTCTCATTCCTTTTATGATCCTGATTCTGTCTATCGTTATTTTTCTCAGTCCTTTTTCAATGTTATATCCTAAATATTGTACTTCTTTCTTACAAAATTGTAATTTTGATGGTGACACTTTAAGTCCTCCATCTGATTCAGCAAGGCTATAGTGTCTACCTCACAAGCTTCACGGGTTTTGACGCCACAAGAAGGTTGTCGATGTATTGAACTAACACTGAATTTTTGGGCATTTCTAGACTTTCCAAAGACTTCTTCAATAGCTGATTAAATATTGAGGGGCTTTCTGTATACCCCTGTGGAATTCGGCACCAAGCCAAAATACGCTCGCTGAAACGAAACGCAAAAATTTGCTGGCTGTCATGGTGCAATGGGATGGAAAAGAAAGCATGAAATAGATCAATTACTGTATACCATTCTGCGTCATGGGGAATCTGATATAAAATCACAGATGGATTCGGTACCATGGGACAGCATGACACAACGATTTTGTTTATCTTTCTCAGACCTTGTACTATCCTAAACTTCCCATTAGGCTTTTTCAGTCCCATTATTGGTGAATTACATGGACTACTCATTATTTCTCTCAAAATTCCTTGTTTTATCACTTTCTCAATCACAGGAGTTACTCCTTCAATTATTTCGGGTGTCAGTTTATATTGAGGGACATTTGGATAACTTACTCCTTCCTTTACTGTTATTTTTACTGGATCTACATTTCTCATTAATCCCACATCTTCTACTGTGAAATCCCAAACTTCTGCTTTTACAGACTGTTTCAATTCTTTAGGTAATTCATCAGGATTAAATACAGCATAGGTTTCAGTAACCTCCTTCTCCCTGTTTGCCATTGTCATTTTATACAACACATCTTCATCTGGGGTCTCAAATGCTATCCCATCCGGGGTACAAAATATAGTGCAGTTCATTTTGCTCAACAAATCCCTACCTAATAAATTCACTGGACTGGTATCACACACGAAAAAGCGGTGCATTTCAGAAAATTTCGCTGTGCTCACTTTCACTGGCTCTGTAAGATAAGTCTTAATCTGTCTGTTGGATACACCAACTACTTGGATTGTTTCGTCCGAGAGAGGAAGATTCTTAACATCAGCTGATCTAACAGTTGTTCGAGTAGCACCAGTATCAACTAGGAAAGCAATACTTTCATTATTAACCTTCCCATCTACAAATGGGCCTGTCTGGTCTACTTCTAGAGATGCGCCAAGTACGCACTCTTCTTCCTCCCTTCAGCACCGTCAATAACCCTCTTCTGAATCACTCTCATCGCGTTGTAGCCAATACTGCGAAACAGCGCTAGCGCGTGGCAGCTTATTTACCTGTTCTTCATTGTAGAATCCCGCTTCGTGACTAAATTTCTGAGAGTTTTTGCTCTGTGGTAAAGGTGGTTTTGGCACCTGATTCTGTTGTGATACAACCTGCTGCTGTCGCTGCGGTTGACCACTCACCTCATTCTGCACCTGTGGATTCAATTATGCATTTTCATTGTTAGTACTTGGGGGAAATTTACACTCGGATTTCCAATGCCCTATTCTACCACAATTATGACATGGGAATTTCTTTTTGGCTTCCTCTATATTTAAATTTCCCTTACCTTTCCCAGGAATGAATTTTTGTCTTGGTCCCGTATTATTCACTTGTTCCGCTAATTGAGCTTCCTGCCTCTCTGCTACCTTTACCTGTGCCCACATAGCCTTTTCTTTTAATTTTCGCTGTTTAGCTTCAATCCCATCGCTGAAATATTTAGCATGTCTCAATACTTCGTCTATTTTCTTATTTTGCCAATCTACGGTATGTTGTTTTATCATCTCACTAATTTCTGGACGTAGACCATATACAACTCTGTATACAAAATGACTTAAATCCATTTCACTCAGATGTTCATCTCCACTAAACTGTCATAATATGCATGTACTGACTCTTTGCTTTCCTGATGTGGTCTGTCAATTTTCACCCAATCTGTCTCTTTAGGAGGTACTTTGTTTTTCAGGAAGGCAATAACCTGTTCGTATTTCTTTATTACCTCAGGGTCTGGAGCCCCTGTTTTGGATCCCTAGGGTATTCCTGAGTTGGCCAATTAATCATGAGCTTGTACTCTGTCCATAAATCTGCTGGTACTATTATGTCAAATAGACTATTCAGATCAAGCCATAGGATTTTAGACAACTTCACAAACCTGTCCACTTGTCTATACCTCTCGACAGGCTTTTCGCGTAGTCGAGGGAAATCATTTGTAAAGGACAAAATATCCTGTCTTGTCCATGGGACATGCACATATCCTCCTCCTGGAATTTCTCTCATAGGGCATTCTGTTACTACCTTTTCTTTTTCTCTTATAGGGAATGCTGCAAATGTTGTATCTGAGGCATCATCTTGTTTTCGATACCATCTGCTTCTCCATTTATCCCCATCTCCCCATTTTCTCAATAAGATAATTATTTCCTTAATCTCACTACTCCGTCCTGTGGTGTTCAAGTTTTCAATATCTTTTTCAATGAAATCAATTTGATAGGGTTTTTGCAAAGCCTTTACCTTTTCAATATCTATTCCCATTTCATTTGCCACTTCTTCTATTCGTTCATGCAGATTTTTGGCTCTCCATGTCACACTTTTGCACAAAAATAGTAATTTCTCATCTTGGTAAGTTTTTAATTTCTCTGTGGGGATTGTTCCTACTATTAACTCTTCCAGTACCATTCGTAATTTGGCCACGTTTATTGACTGGGATTCTTTGTCTTTTCTCTGCAAGCTTCTCAACCATTCACTTAATTCTTCTGTAGATGGTCCTACTGCCTTCTCTACAGTACCTTGTTCTGAATCCTTTTGTGTTCCTAATATTGACTCCATTGTCGTTATACGTCTTTCTGCAAAATTCTGGCCTATAAACGGGTTATTTGAAACATTTGGTTCGATCATACTTATTGTCTGTCTCCATGGATTTTCATTTTGACTCAGCTTTGGCTGTTCAATCTGTTTATTGCTTTTATAAGGAACTGTTAAACAATGTTCGCTATCTTTTTGTTTATCAAAAATAGGCATTACTGGACCTATCGTCACTGGAACTGTTACAGCTTCCAGATTTTTAGTCAATTCTCTTATCTTCTCTGTTAATTCTAAGGTTGTCTTTGCTAATTCTGCTGAATTTTCACCATTTATCCTACTTTCTGACTTCCTCTCTACCTCTCTAATGGAATTATTTTTCTCTAAATCTTGAGACACTGGTTCTGACTTTATGATTCGTAAAGTTTCTTTCATTGGGGCACTTGGTGTTAATATTTCTGGTTCTGGTCGATACGGAGGTGGATTTTTATAAAACATGTCATCAAGAACATCATCCTCTGATTCATACACTCCATACCCTCTCGATTCCACATTATGTCTTTTTTCTGTACATTTTCTTCCTCCATTATCCTCTGCAGTTCTTACGGGAAACAATCCTTCAGTCATACTTGCATTCCGCCACCTTCTCATCCGATGATCATGATTCTCATGTCCGTATGGTCTACCAAACATGTACCTGTACCTTCCGCCACTCCTCTGTCTCTCTCGGTCATGCATCTCATCTTCCCATTCTGTCAATGCTTCAAATTGTGTCGGTCAAGGTCTTGGTTCTAGAATTATAATTTTCTCTCTTAAATTTCTCAGAACTGCCAAATTAAATGAACCATGTTCTGGGAATGCCAAGACTCCGTCGTTTCAAGTGTACCTTACCCAATTGTCTAACCAAATACAAGTGTGATATCCATATTTCGCAACCATAAAGGATGCGGGGGGTTTCGGTGGAGGAAGTAACTGTCCTTCCCTAGTCACAATCGGTTTGTCCTTCTTAAACCACTTTTTAATTCTTCCAAACCAGGACTTTTTCTCCTTTTCTGGTGGATCGTAATACATTTTTCCTGTCTTCCATGTATCGCTAGTCCCTCCTTATAACTGTACCGCTATTCTGACCAATCGTAGCGCGACACACACTAACGCACCAATCCGGAGCGTCTATGTCACCTTTGTAATTCTCCAATCCCAGTGCGATTCACACTAATGCACCAATCAGGAGCGTCCACGTCACCTTGTGACTCTCCACTCCTAGCGCGACTCACACTAACGCACAAATCAGGAGCGTTTTACGTTTCCAATTGACTGGCCAATCCCAGCGCAGTCGTTCTGACGTCAGCAGCCGCTGCTGCAGCTCCTGCTCCTGTCTACCCCTCCATGAAAAATTCACTCGGTAAGTTTTGTTTCAAATTTACAAATCTGTTAGTAACAACACAAAAACACCACCATTGTCCACTTCGCTAACCAAAGAATAGCAAAAGACCTTTCTCACAAGAATTCCGTCTTTCCCGAGAGCAGCGCTTACCTCTGCCCTACTACAGAATCGTTACTTCCGTTGATAAAGTAGCACATCCCTCTACTTCACCCTTCTAACAAGCATTAGCTAACTGTTTCTCCAGAAATAAATCACCTAGTTGGAGACCCAATGCTCCTGAGAAATAAAACCAGAGTTTCGCAATTAACCTGAATGCTATTTCATTCACGCACTTTCACACGGAAAAAATGTAGTACATTCACACAGAATTCTGTCTTTCCCGAGAACAGCGAACAGTCTGTCCTACTACAGAATTATAACATACGTCAATAAAGTAGCACTTCCCTCTACTTTATCCTTCTAGCAAGCTTAGGGAACACCAATTACCTTTCCAGTGACAAGCGTAATCAGAGCGCCTTTTGGACTCTTGGTACCTAAGACCAAAATTTCACAGGTGACCTTCGCTACCATACACTTCTTTCATACAGAAATATCTCTAATGGAAACACACGACGATGTCACCGAACCGAAACCAGACAATGCGTCGTGCAACTTCACTCGTTACACGTTTTCCCTGTGTACCTACAGGGCAACTACAATTCCGTCTTTCCCGAGAGCAGCGCTTACCTCTGCTCTACTACGGAACTGTTGCAAACTTCCGACTTCCTACATCCCAGAAGCCGTGCAAACAACATAGAACTCGACGCAACTCAACATAGAGTGTTAATACATAAACCAATCAATAAGCAATAAGCAATTTACAAGCAATAATCACCAAACCAAAACAATAACAACCATCATCCTGCTACCAGAAAAAACTGATGCAGCGCGGAAATGTCAAACCCTCTTTCTTCACAGATCAAATATCACACTAATACATTCGCTCAAAACATTAATCGGTGGGGCCCATAACACCAACACTTACGCATTTCTGATCTTCTCTTACGGGAGGGATACGTTTTCCAAACACTGACATGAAAGGAATACCTTTTCACCTAAAGAACCTAATCCACATAAACATACCTTAAATACCTTTATTAAACTCTGACCCCGAGATATTCCCTCCATTTAGTCGTTGGATCAGTTAGTTGTTTTTGGATAATTGGTAACTCAATTATTTTATTTTATATTCAATCTTAATCTAATCTCTTCAATAAGCACCCCAACACATTTGTTTATTAATCAAAACTTCGTTTATCTAATTAATTGCAAAATTTAATAGATCATTAACCAAACCACAGAACATCATATTTACCTAATCTGGCTATTAGTCGTCCTCTAAGTCAATCAAGTCGTAAAAGTCTTTAATTCATCAAAAATCAGGCAGCAATTCAGTCTGTCAAAGATCAAAGATTCAGGGAAACAGCTGTCCAGCAGTGTCACCGTCCTCTCCGTCAGCATACCGTCAGGAAAAAAACAGCAGTCACGAACCAACGTCAACTCACTATTCTACCATCTTTTATAATGATTTCAATGTCAAAAATGTAACAAAATCAGTTTTAGGCAGTCCTGATTGGTGGTTTTGGGGTCGTTCGGTGAAGTTCTCACATAGTCTATTTAGTTAGGTCATCACACTTGCTGGTTCCGGTTTTAAAGATAGTCTTTAGTTTAATAGTCTTGGCAACTCTCCCAGTACGACCTTGATGGGTACATCTTGCATGGGGTCAGGACGAGGCCACTGTTGCTTGCGGTGGCGCAGGCGCACTTTACCCGAAACCTCGTGGAACGGTGACTAGTGCCATCAAGTCAAAAGTCAGCCATCTTTACGTAGGCCCAATTGGTCAACTTAAGCAAAAGAAACACAAAACGTAATTAAAACATGGAAATAACTAATAAAATGTTAAACCCTCACTAATTCCCCTATGTGTATGTAATTATCTAGCATAATAGCAACATTCAAAGCATTTATATTCACCCAACGATGTCATCTGGTGCGACTTACAATTACGTCACAAAAGCAACATTTATCATGCAATATTCTATTTTCTAGTATTAGTATGTGTACATATAATAGTATGCAAATTATTTTAGCCATGCAAATGCAAATCCCACATGTAACTTTTTCATTAATACGATTGATTAGATATCACTTCAAACAGATTAATATTATTACAATTAATAGATTATTCGGATTAATATGAACATGCAGAAATGGGGGGTATACAACATTTTGTACTACCCGCTCCATCAGAAGCAGTTCACAAGTAGGTTGGAAGTATGCACAGGGAGTCAAAACAAATGAATACTGTATAATACTCTTTCCCCTGCTTCAGGATGTCCTCAGGTAAGGCCTCCAGACAACTGCTCTTTTCAGAGGTGTTGGGAGGTGCCAAGATGATGCCAAGTCAAACTGTAACACAAGAAGCCATGGAAGCCATCCGATGAGACATCAATGAGGTGGGGGCCAGGTTAGGTACAATGGAATCCAAATGACAGCCCTTATCACTGAAATTAAAACAATTTGTACTGAAATAGAAGCCTTGAATGACAAGTAGAATGTATTGACAAGAGAGTATAGACACTTGAGCATAGTTTGCAAAATGCAGATGCATGGGACTCTGACGTCTGGCATGTTCGGCAGAAAGCAGTAACATTAGAGGATAGATCGCCGAGAGACAATGTTCAATTCTATGGTATCCAAAAAATGGGAAAAGGATGATGTCGGAGCTCCTACCTAACCTTATGGGTCTGTCCTCACTCTCCCTGGTTCTTCAACATGCACATATGATCCAAAAACAGACCGATAATAGCCTACTTTCTCCGCTATGAATACATTTGGCAAATACTGCTGGCTGCAAACCACCATGGTCTATATGCTCTCAATGGCCATAAAATCCAGCCAACCTCTGGTTTTTCTAGATAAACAAATGGCAAATGAAAGGCCTTCTTGTCTCTAAAACCCAGGCTATGGACATTGAGTATCGCCTTTTGGAACCTCCTAGGACATGGATAACAATGGATGTTAAATCAAAAGACGTTCATGAACCTGCTTATCTGATGTGCTTTCTTGAGGACTTTGAGGGTTCAAGTATGGAGATCACATCACCATTATTTAGAGACAATAGCACCCCCTCCCACCCCCAGCACAAAAACAACCCTCATAATAGCCATGGGTTAGCCAGCTGACCTCCCTTTCTGAGCTACAGGCACATAACAAGCTCCAGAAATTCCCTGCAACTGCCAAGCTGACCTGCCGCCTTGACCTACAACTGGACCTGCAATTGGACCTGCATGTGCTCTGCTGGACTGAGTTCCTGACCCCTAAGTGCTGCCTCTTAGGTCCTGAACCTTTGCTGTGGCTCTGTTGCACTCCATTGATGTTTTCCGACTCATTGTGACTGATAATGGGCCTGTTTGGACCAAGACCTAGCTGACTGCACCAGCCACCAACACAAAGTTCCAAAGAACCAACTCTGCGCTCTACAGCATCGACCACCAGCTCAGCCCTGACAGTCTGAGACAATGACAGAATCTTTGCGCTACAGCAATGAAAGTCTGTGATGCCCGTCAGGCCCTACGCACTACTTCTACTGAGACCCACAACACACTCCCTGCTCCTCGTGGCTCCTGCCACCATGAACAGAACTCTTGATTCTTGACTGAGAAGATAACTTTTTCAGCTGGACTAACATGGCCCGTGTATCCGACATGTGCTCCATCGCAGTTGGCTTTAACATGTAACTTTCACCTGGTCACGCAGGGATTCTGCGTATGCACAGAACTATGCGCAGGAAACCAGGACCTCAGAGAATTGTGGTGTACCAGAAACTCCCCTCAGAACCAAGAACCCCATATCCGACTAGCTTAGTGTCCCATTCGTTAGCCTAGATCTAGCTAGGCGGTCCCAATGTATAGACAAACCAGAACATGCGACTTAGATATTTCTCAGGAGTGGTGGGAATCCGAACTACCTGTTTGTACTTATTTAGCAGTCCACAACAGAATAATACAGACACTGTAAAGTTTAAAGAGTTTATTTTATAAACCTCGTGTCCTAAGATGCAGTACTTTGGCTAACACTAGCAGACAAATGGTTAAGATCAGAACCATCAGCATTGTTACAATACCATACACAATGAAAGGAGCAATCATAATAATAATGACAGTGGTATGCAGCCACACTCCTTTCTCTAGCAACTAATAAATTATTATTAGACTAATAGAAGGTCTCTTAGGCTAACAGGGGGGACCCCATACCGTATAGATCAGCTTAGTGGAATCACATCAAAGGATCAGCTAGCTCTCTCATGCATCAGCTCTTCTGTTCGAATGAATGCTAAAACATTCTGTACTGTAATATTAAAGGCACTTGTCCTTCAGATATTGGCAGCTGCATGTATGATATGTCTAAAAAGTGGTACGATCAATCTGAACACAACACTCTGCACCGTCTAGTGTCCTAGACTTGTTCTTTACATGATGTACAGACGAAGGTCGCAGCACACTGTTAAGAATGTTAAACAATAAACTGTTATCCTGTAAGGCAAAGTCGAGTAAGCATTTCTAAAATGAATAACATATAACAACAGTGTTGCGTGCAAAGCAGCAGAAACAGCAAGCTGGCTTTCTAACAGTTGGCTCGGTTATGCTAACTTAGTGTTGTAAATAGGGAGTGGCTAACCCATATTACAACCTGGTCACGCAGTACCAGACAGCGACGAGTGGCGCTTTGGGATTTTTGGCACAACACTAGACTGGTAATAGCAAATCTTTCTCTGGGTTTTTGTTTGTGAAGTGCCTAGACCGGGTTCACACATTTCACACTGAATCCCATCATAATCAAGGTGGCCCATAAGCACGGCCACAAACCTCTATCAAACGCCTTCTCTTCATCTAGGAGGATCATTCCAACTAATTTATTAAAGCAGCATCAAACAATGAGATTGCTTCGTTCTGCTGAATGGAAATATCATGTCTAAGTATAAAGCCTCGTTGCTCTGGACTAACAAGTACCTAAATACTACAAAAAAGGTGAGTGGCGATTTTTACATATATTTTAGCATCTCTGTGATATAGGTAAGTACGATCCTATGTCTTCAGCAGTCTTCCCCCTTTTTTTAAAAAAAACTGCATTATTGATTGAGTTCTATGAAATGGCATTTCAGATCCATGTTCTATACCAATGTTAGTTACAAAAGAGTAGGAGCTAATTGATCTATAATGCCTTATAACATTCAATAGGAATGCCATTTTTTACAGTACCTTACCAGATGGTAAGGATAGTATGGCAGATCTAATCTCTTCTAGGAAGCTATCAGCATCTAATATTCTAGTTTTTATTTTATTTAGCTTCAGGTATTCTGTACCACGCACGTCCGACAATGAGAGTTCAAATGTCGATAATCCAAAACTAGGCGGTATGACCCATCACGTTTGGTTACAGTGAAAAGAGGATTATTCATGGGTGACACACATGTTTCAATTACACCTTGATATTCCAATTGGTCCAGGATTTCTGCAACAGGAGCTTTCGCTTCTCGCCGCATGGGATATTGGGGTTGTGGCTGTGGCATTGACCGTAATGGAATCTCATGAATAGGCGAGAGTTTATCCCAACCAACCTAAGTACGGTACAACGCAGGTGCTAGCACCTGAGCCCACTCTTCTGCGCCTGCTCCTTTGGCACAGTGTGTGCAAAACTAGGGAGGATTACCTCCTCCACTCTCGGAGCAGCCAAAACGAAAGGTGGGGGCCAGTCCTCCTCCGCTAACAAAATGTCATATGTAGAGGTCAGATTTTCCCCAAAATCCCTCTTCTTGTACGTTGTATGTCAACTTCAATTAAAAGGACTATTTCATATAGTCTGTCAGGGGGAGCCACTCTAGTGTAAGCAGTTTCTACTGTAATAAAGATGTCAGTTGCTGTCGCCTTCAGATACGGACGCAGTGCTTGCCGCACTATTGTAAACTCCGCTGCCCTGTCTAGCAGCGTTAGCGCCCATGTCAGATTCCAAAGCTGTGTTCTCACTATCTGTGGCATACCTTGCGGTTGATGCAAAAACTTTCTTTTTCTGAAATGTAGGGCGTTGACGTGGAAAGTCGTCCTGCTTGCCTTTATCATCAGCCGGGCGGGGCTGCTTACATCCTTGCGGAGCACCCCGACCTCTTCCCCGATCTCCTCCACCGGCTTGTGAGACCGATGTTTCCTGTGAAGAACGAGGAGAACGTTGATCAGGAACCTGAGATCTATCAGGAGACCTAATTATCACGCAATCACGCAATTCATATGTGCGTTCAGTAGACACTTGTATTGGCAATGCCGGACGTAACCCCTGTTTCTATTGCTGCTTCCCCTGTTTTTTATTTTTCCAATTTTGTTTAGGAAAAACTGGACGGTCGTCTTTAGTAGACTTAGCCGACTGAGTTTGCGGTTGAGCTGCTATTTTAGCAAAAGGGTTCAAACCCAAACTATTGCGGCCAATGGTCTTATAAGCCTCCGCAATAAGGCGCAACTCATTAGACACTTGAAAGTTAACTGCATCTCCCTTTTCAGGATTTGTATTAGGAAATACTGCTTCCAGCTGGTCAAATTTCTCAGCAAGCCAATAAGGCATATCGTCCTTATTGTGGGGGCGCTTGTCCATTACCGAATTAACCATTTTGGAACTAATAAAAATTACGGCCGGTCCAACTGGTTGCGTCGCAACCCCAGGTGCGCCCACCTGGAGGTTGCG
Organism: Triturus cristatus; assembly: GCF_964204655.1. Classification (NCBI taxonomy): domain Eukaryota; kingdom Metazoa; phylum Chordata; class Amphibia; order Caudata; family Salamandridae; genus Triturus; species Triturus cristatus. The sequence goes on from NC_140584.1 coordinate 219,666,347, forward strand.
TGAGACGTATTGCACTAAAGCCCTGTGTACCACTATCAAGGCGGTATGTAGCAGACGTATTTCATCCACTGGGGCTTGCAAATAACATGGATGTGGTGTGAACCCGTCAAGGCTGGCCAAGTGTCCCCGGGGATTGACAAAGGGCCTAACTGAACCAGAGTTACAGCGTGGGGGAGGGTGCCATTAAACCAAATACCATGATGCCATGCCGAAATCAGAATCTCCTGTGTCCTATACGGTGTGTAATTCGCAGGTATCGCAGTGGGAGTGTAAGTATGGAAAGTTTCATCATTCACATTTACTGCAGGAAACGTAACACAAGAGTAGAAAAGCTCAAAGGGGAATGCTGCATCTGCACTCACCACAAAGATTACTGACCTACCATCGTCGGGCACCCCAAACTACATCAGAAGACACTGAAGCGCCGCACGACTATGCGGTGCTATATTAATATCTCCCATAAGGACACAGAGAAGAAAAACAATCTATATGAAAACGTAGCATAAAAAGGGCAGTGATTCAAAATGCAAACCTTTTTAATTGTCAAGCTTGAATGAACCTATAATTTATCCATATAGGTAGGTTATTCCATCACTTCTGTTAACCGGAAACAGGAGTAAGGGTGTTGTGGACGAATATAAGCACTACTACTAAAGCGCCTCGAATACAAGACCAAACGTTAGATGCGCCATGTTGCGGGGATTCTGTTCATGCACAGAACTATGCACAGGAAACCAGGACCTCAGTGAATTGTGGTGTATCAAAAAACTCACCTCAGTACCCAGAACCCCTATCCGACTAGCATCTTTGTCTCATTCGTTCTCCATACTACAGCAAAGCTGCCAATGATTAGACAACCCAGAACAAGCGACTTAGGGTACTCTCAGGAATGTTGGGAATCAAGAACACTCTTTCGATTTTAGTCTCATACCAGTCCACAACGTGAGTAATCAGAGACATGGAAAAGTTTAAAATGTTTTTTTTTTAACAACGTGCTCTAAGATGGAGTATTTTGGCTAACATAAGCAGGCAAATGATTAGAAATACAACAATCAGCATTGTTACAATTCCATAAAACACAAAGGGAGAAATCATGTTATAATGATAGTGGAAACAGGTCTTATAGCACCTTGTGTACCACCCTTCCCTGACTAGGAGCTAGGTTTTATAATAATAGAAGGTCTCTAGGATTGAACAGGGAACCCCATACCTCCAAGATCAGTTGAGGTGAATCACATCACAGGATCAGCAATTCTCTCTGTAGATGGAAAGGTTTTCTCCAAGTGCCAGAATCATGCATGCAATGCAATATTAAAGGCACGTTGTGTCTAGAGCGTGGGCTGATCAACCTGGATCAACAGCATACAATGTTATTTGACCTTGAAGGCTTCTGCACACAGTGTACAGACTGAGGTCACGGTGTAAGTCTAGGGATGTGTAAAACAGACCGTTCTCATGTGAAGAAAAGCAAGCAGTTTAACTCACAATAACAGTTACATGTAGTATCGTGTGCAAAAGCGGCAAAGTGGCAGGATGGCGTTTAACTTCTTGTGCTAACATAGCAATGTGTGCAAGCAGAATCCTGTCTTCACTACAACAGCAATTGCCAAACCGACCAAAAAAAGATGTAGTGCTAAACATGATTGAATTAGTAGGGTGTGCATTCAGATAGGTTGTTTGTCATAATAAAGAATTACCAATATGTATCAAAATGGGTCTTTGTCTGGTAGTGGTAAACAAATTAGATTGCATATTTATAGCCAAATAGAAGAGGATTGGCACATTGAATTTGGTAGTCAAAACCCAGGTCACTTAGGTAAGAAAAAGTTTTTTGGTATAAGTGTATAATATATTGCGGGGGATCATTTCCCTCCTGATCTTCTAGAATACTAAACACCTGAAGAATATCCCTCCACTCTTGGTTCTCTAGATCTTCAATTTTTGCATTGCATTTTCTGAAATTGCCACTCATGCCTTTGAACTGACGCAGTTATCCATGCTTTTTCTTCCTTGGTCTCTGCAATACATTTCTCAGACTCAGTAATCTGTTCAGTCAGTTTACAGATATTTACAGCCACCTCTGCTAAGAACTGTTAGTATTTCAGCTTATCAGGCTTGGCCTTCATATAGGGTGTTAATGGCTCATGTCTATGTATCTGAATCAGTTGAAAGATGGCTTCCAAGGAAAGTTCTTTCATCTGTGTATAGTTATGAATTTTCCTTAAGTTGCTGGAGCTTTAATGGGTTGGTAAACCAGAATTGCCCAATGAGTCATTCTCACATCAGATCATCAAAATGCTGGAAAAATCAGTCACAGATGGTTAACTCTGCCTCACTAGGCTCTTTACACCTCTGTGCTAGTTTTACTGCAGAGAGTCTTAGGATTTTGCAATGTTGTATATGGTTTGCCCTGCAGTCTAGTCATTCCTTTCTTATAGTCAATCATATTTGGATCGCCTCTCTTATTTGTAAGTTTAAGCACCATTTTTCTGATGGAAACATTGTTAGGCCGGGCTTCGACCATATCTAGTGCTGTTTTACCCATTACCACCTGTCTAGAATAAAGAATATATTATATTCCAGAAGAGTCGCTGGGGCCATTATGTCCTCTGAAAAGTAGTGAAACATCAAGTGTATGCAGACTCATTTAAAGATCTATTGTACGTTTATGGTCTAGAACTTATAGAATGGGGTATCAAGTGTGCATCAGTCCACCCTTTCAGGAGGTGCTCAGCATTTTTTAATTCAGGGTGGTTATCTTATCAGTGAAACTCAAGCTTCCTTTGAATGTTTCTGAGTCTGTTTCAGTAGTCGTGAATAGCTTTAGTCTCAGGTGAATTAATGTGAAAAGAATTTGAAAAGAATTGGAAGAGACCAATGATGTTCCATTAGAATTAATTGCAACATTTGTGACTTTATTTGTTGCCGAACAAGTGGCTTTGCTGGATACACTTTCGTCATCTCAGTCCACCTTGCCTTCTGTTGTAGCCCCTGTCTGTGACTGTAATTCCACCTCCAGGTGAATCGGAGGTCTTCTCATGGGGCTGGAGCACTGATATCACAACAAGTTCTGCCGCTGAGTTCTTTTGCATGGCATCACAGAGGCATGAATTGACCATCGGTTGGAAGACTGGCTCGATTGGACAGGTTCTCAAGCACCCGTTGTCCATTCTTCAATGGCTGATTCCGGTTGCCAAATCATCACCTTTCTGTTTGCTTGAGCCCCAACTGTGGCATTCGTTGCTCTCCTGGGTGTAACCATGACACTGATGATTGCTGTTGTCACCCACTGAGAGTGGATAAGTATGGCTATTGAAAATGACAAAACTAGCTCAGTCCTCTAACTTTTTTCTTCCATAGGTGAAAAGACAACCATGGATCTACATGGTACGGGACTGGCAGGAGAGATGAACAGCACTATCTGTGGGTCAATTTGTGACCATTTGTCTCCCCCTTAACAATGCCTAATTCATAAAATAACAGAAAAAAAATGTCACAGCATCATATAGCTGCATCTTGCTTTTGAACATGAAGGGGGACACAAAAGGTGTGTGATCCATTGGTTTGCAGGTTGGTATAGAAAGACCTCAAATCAGAGAGTTACTTGGGTCCACATTTTGGGATCAGCCCTTATCCTCTTTGGGAAGGTATTCAGGAACTTGCAAGGCTGTACAGTGAAAAAGGTCCCACTGATGCAGATTGTAGCAAAGATTATCAGGAGAGGAGCCATTCTGAAACTGAGATTTCTCCTTGGACCTCATAGTTTAAGTTTAGGTTGTAGCAATGTCGATCCTATCATGTGAATTTCCACACAAGAAGTGCTGTCTGTGAGTCTGATTATGAGTAAGTAATTTTCTGGTCAGTGCATCTCTTTAATTTCTCCTCAAGCTTTCAACATTGTTTTATAGAACATGACTTTTATATGTATATTCAACTTTGTTTTCCCCTCCACAGGAAACAGTGTATCGGACACATTATGGAAGGAACATGGCCAGTTTTGTCCCAAGGATGATACTATCTCAATCGTCACTTCTTGGGATGTGAAGACAATTCTAGATGAGCAAAGAGTTAACTATAAATATTACCATTTACCATCTGAAATAGACATTTCAGAATGCTATGTCCAGGGCAGCAGAGATGGAGAGCTTCTTCTGGATTTTATGACACACACCGTTGACTTTTTTAAATTAGCCCCATCTGATAGGGTAGTTGAATTTTTAGACATTTTGAAACAACAAGACTGCAGTGATGAGAAAGATGAAAAGGTTTTTTTTAAAAACCATCTTGAAGCAATTGTGATTCCACAGTGAATATTTGATGGATGCATTGCGGGTAAATAATTATATCTAAAGTTAGTGTACCAAGTGAAAAGCATGAATATTTTACTCCGCTAAATTATCTTTTTTAAATGCATTTTCAGTCAGGTGTGAAACATTATGTAATGGAATTAGTGTTAATGAGTTTTAATTCATTGTTTTTGTCTTTAAAAATCACAAACATGGTGCATTGTTTTATTTACCTATAGGCAACAATAAAATATTATCATCCAAATGATGGTTTTCCACATTTAATCATATTGTGGAGCAGTGCAGCAATTTTAAATTTAGGTTTTCTGATGTTTGAAGTAAGGATTACTTTTCCTTACACGTCAGTAGCTTTTGTATTATAATTTGTTGGGCATATCCAAAGAATATGCTTGTTTTCGGAGTTAGACAGGGACAGTCTTTCTCTATGCAGTACATCAGGACATGATAGACATTTACAACCTATAGAGAAGGCAGATTTTTTGCTGTTAAAGTCAACTATGGAAAAACAATGTACAATACATTAAATTCCAACTACTTTGCACATTTCACTGTTCAGGGCTTCATTATGAGTGTGCCAGACACATTGGTGTTAATTCTTCCCCTGTAGAGTTAACAATACTGAGGTTCTTGTTAACGCTGGGGGTGCCAAATTATTGTGGATTGCTGGTTGAATCCTGAGATTCCCCTGAGAATTTAGGAATTACCTTTGGAATCAGTCATTCTAGGTCAAATTATCCTGGTAATTCATAATTTCTCCAAGACTTTCATTTATCTGGGAGACGTCTTAGGGTAAAAGTATACAATTCTGCTGTTGTGGCATGAGTTTTGTAAAGCACGGCGGTTACCCCCTAAGGGCATTCTTGCTCTAAATGGGATACAGGAAAACAGCATGCCCACTAGGTCAGAAAAGCAATTGAATAAATGGGTTTTCAGTTTGTGTTCTGAAAATCAGTATGTTGGGAATAATCAGGTGCATTATAAATATGGATCAAAGTGTGCCTCAAGTTGCTTAATATTCTAATTCCAGAAATATTACTCAATCTTTCTTTTTTAGGTTCACTCTTGTTGATTTTTTATTTGTAAAATGGGTAATTATATTCCCAATATTTGTTGGTCATGTAATAGTAAAATTGGCACATACCTTCATATTTTATTTTTTTATGTAAATATGTTAAATTGATTTTGGACCATGGAATGGTCTGAATTCTTCTAAACCTTGCAACGTAATGTACCCCATTCATTTAAAAATGTTGTTTTGTATTTCATTAGTCTTTTCTAATTGCAACTCTACTTTTAATGTCAATTTATTGGACTTGTTTCCAGCTGTTGCTTTCAGGCAAATATCTTTGTGTTGGAAAGACTTTTCAAAATAGTCTCAACAGACTTGGTTGATTAATTTATATGATAATCACAGGATAGATACTTCTCATTAGAAAATCAAAGTAATTTAGTAGTAATTTGTCATGGTTGCCTCTTAACCATATTTTTTTCTAATTGCTAATCTTTTTATTCAATTCTTCTAATGTCTTGCTTCTTTTATTCTGTACTTACTCTTTCCTTCTTTTCCTCTTTCTGAATGTTCACTTTATAAAATTATTATAACTTTAAAAAGGAAAATTTTAAAAATGCTCCAATAGTGAAGTAATGAAATCGGCATAATAGGTTTGTATGTTTTATTTGATGTAATATTGCTTTTATTACTATAAATAACATATTATTAGACAAAAAAATTATAATGTGGATATGTTTCAGAGAATTTCTAATAGTAGTTGGCTGATAGAGACCAGAAAGCTGCACTTCGAATGTGAAGTTTTAATTTCTGATTAAGAACCCTGGGACTACAATTGTGGGCTGGTCAATATACTAAATATAATGCTTTAAATGTGAGGCAACACTTTATAGATAGCCAATGTAGGTCACACAGGGTGCGAAGACAATGAAGCATGAGCAGTGTGACCAAGAATTAGTCTGGCTGAAGAAGTTTGAATAATCTGAAGGTGATGAGAGAGGTAATTAGGGAGTCCAAGGTAGAGCTATTTCTGGTAGTCCAACTGAGAGACTATGAGAAGTGTATTACTGTCTTACAAGCTGGAGAATGAAGTGGGGGACACAGTTCTTGTTGGTTAAAGATGAATCCCAAATTCCTGGCAATGAAAATTGGGGCCTAGGAGATTCCCATTTCTGCTGGTCACCAAGATTTGGACCACAGAGTTGTTTTTCGGCCAAACCTAAGAACCTCTGTTTTGTCCCCACTAGGTTTAATGCAGTGAGAGTTCATTTCATAAACAACAGAGCTCATGCAAGCAGTGAAATTTGTTTAGATCTTTATGCAATCCTTCAGTATAGAAATAATGATCTGAGTATCATCTGCATAGGCAATCTTGTCAAGACCAAAGGGATGAGTACCTTTGGCTGACAGGGTAATGTGAACATTGTATAGCATAGGGCTAGTAGAATATCACTTAGGAACCCCGCAAGTAAATGAAACTACATTAGATTTGAAAGGTAGTAGATAGACTGCCTGTGCTCTCCTACAGAGAAAGGAGAAAATCTATTTAAGTGCTGAATTACAAATCCCCAAGTTCAAAAAGGGCTTTGATCTGAGTGGAATGAGATATGTATCATATACCATTGACAGGTCAAGTAATACGTGAGAGGTGGAATGTCCCTGCTATTAAATACATCTTAGGTCAACTGTTATTGAAATGAGAGTAGTTTCTGTGCAGTGAAGCAGGTGAAAACCAGATTGAGAGTAGTCCAAGAAATTGTTACCTTCAAGATATTGTGAAATGTGTTTATTTATTGTTCTTTTGATTACTTTAATCAGAATGGGTAATAGCAATATAGGAAAAAATTGGATAGGGTTTTGAGGTCACAGGTATTTTAGTTTTGAGAAGCAGAACCACAGGTGCCTTCTTCCAGTATTTTCTGGTACAGTGGCCGAAGAGGTTGCCCAAATTAGAGTGGACAGATCCCATCCACTGAAAGGTGTGACCTGCTATACTGGGAGTACAGGTGTCAGGTGAAGAGTCCAAACTTGTGCCACATTTATGAGGTTTTTGGAGCAGGGCAGCACTGCAAGGAAACTTGCTGCACTGTCCTACATCAAAACAAAAGGGCAGGAATGTGCCGTATCAATGAGATACCCCAAATTCCTGTCCTTTTCCTGGGTGCCAGTGCACAATGGGCTGCCATGCACCAACGCAGGAACCCTTGCACGGTGATGCAAGGGTGCCTGTGTTGCAGGGCTGATTGATTTTGTGCTGGAAGGGAGACGCTCCTGCACAAAATCAATAAATTCAGGTGATTTTTCTCTTTCTATGTGTGGTGCAGAATGCAGCACATATAGAAAAAGGAAAAAAAGGAGAAATTAAAACATTTCTCCTCGTTGCGCCTCCCTAACACTACCCCTGGGGTGGCGTTACATTCGGAGGCTTTCCCAGGTTTACAATTTCTCGTAAATCTGGGAATGCTTCAGATTCAATGGGTGTTGCATGATAGCATCCTCAAGCAACACCCATTGAATGCCCCGTTCACACAGTGTTCTGTGTGAAATGGGCACATATTTACAAGGCCATGAAAAGCCTGGCTGTCCCCAGTGTGTGCCCCACTCAGCTTACAGGAATACAGCAGTGCACAGATCTGTCTGGTGGGATTAATCTACCTCCTCCTGCTTTCACCATGCAGGCCTGGGTCTCTCAAAATGGAAACCGGGGTCCTCCTTTCAATGTACCGTCTGCAGGCACACGTACACCCACTGTACGGCTAGAGCATACAATCTGCAAAACACTGTATTCTCAATGTACTGTCCACACATTGACCCTCACAGGCACAGGACATACACTTTACCATGAATGCACTGTGCAGCACTGTATTTTTCATGTATTGTAAGGCTCACAGGCAAACATACATCCAGCACATACATTTAACATGCAATAACAACCTAGCGCTGTATCCCTTGTATATTGTACCACTCCTAGGTACACATGCACCCAAAATCTGCATATAGCATGCACATACTGCACAGCAATACCTCCTTCCTGTATTATACCTTTCACAGGCACACATACACCCAGTATATGCATCCAGCATGGACATGCTGCACAGCACTACTGCATTTGCGTATTGTACCATTCACAGGCAAATATACAGCCAGCACATGTATTAATCATGTGAACACTGCACAGTACTGCATGATCCTTGTATTCTACCCTTCCCAGGCACACATAAATCTGGTGCTGAAACACCAGTCATGCGCAGCACAGCACTACACACCAAACTGATGTCAGCCAAGGGGTTAGTTAAGAACACAGTAGAGGGTCATTAACATTGTGAGAACCGGTTGGCCTCACTCCAGTGACACAGATTATAAAGGACTTGTTCACTCCTCCTGATAACTATACAGTATACTGCCACTACTACACTTGTGCTGCATACCTTCTGTTGAAGGCAGTAGCCTTTCACCACTATGAGAGTAGCGCTTTGGGTACCCCTCCTGGTCCAACAAGACTGCAATCCATGAAACAGGCCTCTATCATGACACATACTCATGATCCATGTTTGCCTATGCTAAAACAACAAGGTGATGGATGGAATATTTTAATTAATTGCAGCCACTTGCAATTGCTCGGGCGCATCCCAATGCATAATGTTTTGCCCACCATGCCACCTCAGTTTTGATCCAGCTATATGCAAATCAGTCTTGATCCTGCACCGCATGGGAAGAGTCAAGCCCAAAATGCCAAGTCACGTCTTCCCTGAACTGGAACATAAGCAACCTAGGGCTGGTTTTGCCCTAGTCAGAGCTCTTCAGCCAGGCATATCTTGGTTCCAGTGGCACAGTGAGCCTGCAACCCACATCTGGGCATACCCAGTGCGCTTAAGGCAGCAAATGCAAAAACAACAAGGTGATGACTAGAATGCTTGAATTAATTTCAGCCACAGACAGTTGCTCAGGGCTGCATCACAGTGCATCATTTTTGCTCACCATGCCACCTCAGTTTGGACCAAGCCATATGCAAATAGGTCTTGACTGCTCATCATGGCAACGGTCCACCCTAAACTGCCAAGCCAGGTCATCTTTGAACAAGAACACAAGCAACATTGGACCGGTTTTGCCCTTGTGAAGGCTCTTCAGCCAGGTATTGCTTGGTTCCACTGGTACAGTGAGCCCAGGACCCACGTCTGGGCATGCCAGGCACACTTAGGGCAGAAAATGCAAAAACAACAAGGTAATGGATGGAATGCTTGAATTAATCTCAGCCTCTGGCAAGTTCTCAGGACGCAACCCAATACATTGTTTTTTGCTCACCATACTATCTCAGTTTGGACCCAGCGATAAGCAAATCAGTCTTGACCCCGATCTTCATGGGAACAGTCCAGCCCAAACTGCCAAGCAAGATCCTCCCTGAACCAGAACAGAAGTAACCCAGGACCAGTTTTAAATGAGTTAGGACTCTTCAGGCAAGTATGGCTTGGTTCATGTGGCACAGTGAGCCCGGGACCATAGCCTAGGCATAACCAGTGCACTTATGGCAGCGAAAACAACAAGGTGATGGATAGAATGCTTGAATTGATATCAGCCACTGGCAACAGCTCCGGCTGCTTTCCAATCCATTGTTTTTTTTCTCACCATGTCACCTCAGTTTGGACCCAGCCATGTGCAAATCTTCTGACCCTGCTCCTCATGGGAACAGTCTGGCCTGAATTGCAAAGCCAGGTCCGCCCTGAACCAGAACACAAGCATCCTAGGACTGGTTTCTCCCTAGTTAGGGCTTTTCAGCCAGGAATAGTTTGGTTCCAGTGGCACAGTGAGCCCAGGACCCAGGTCTGGGCTTACCCAGCGCACTTAGGGCAGCAAATGCAAAAACGAAAAGGTGATGGATGGAATACTTGAAATAATCTCAGCCACTGGCAATTACTCAGGGTTGCTCCGCTACCCATCATTTTTTAACTACCATGCCACCTAAGTTTGGACCCAGCCATATGCAAATCAGTCTTGATCCTGCTCTTCATGGGGGCAGTCCAGCCCGAACTGCCAAGCCAGGTCCTCCCTGAACCATAATAAAAACAAACTAGGACTAGTTTTGCCCTAGTTTGGACTCTTCAGCCATATATTGCTTGGTGCCAGTGGCAGAGTGAGCCCAGGACCCACATCTGGATATAGCCGGTGCACTTAAGGCAGGAAATACAAAAACAACAAGGTGACTGGTGGAATGCTTGAATTAATCTCATCCACTGGCAATTACTATAGTCCGCATCGCAATCCATCATTTTCTTCCCACCATGCCACCTCAGTTTGAACCCAGCTGTGTGCAAATCAGTCTTGACCCTGCTCCTCTTGGCAACAGTCCAGCCAAAACTGCCAAGCAAGATCCTCCCTGAAACAGAACACAAGCAACCTAGGACCAGTTTTGCCCTAGTCAGGGCTCTTCAGTCAGGTATAGCTTGGTTCCATTGGATAAGTGAGTTCTGATCCCAATCCTGCGCATAACTGGTGCGCTTATGTTGGCAAATACAAAAACTGGCAATTGATTGTGCCGTATCTCAATCCAACATTTTTTGCCCACCATGCCATCTCAGTTTGGACCCAGCCATATGCAAATCAGTCTTGACCCTGCTTCTCCTGGGAACAGTTCATTCCTAACTACCAAGGCAGGCCCTCCCTCAATCGGTACACAAGCAACCTAAGATTGGTTGCACCCTAGTTAGGGCTCTTCAGACAGATATAGCTTGGTTCCAGTGGCACAGTGAGCCCAGGACCCATGTCTGGGCATACCCGGCGCATTTAGGGTGGCAAATACAAAAACAAAGGTGGTGGATAGAATGCGTGAATTAATCTCAGCCACTGGCAATTGCTCAGGCCACATTCCAATCCATCCTTTTTTGCCCACCATGCCATCTCAGTTTGGACCCAGCCATATGCAAATCATTCTTGACCCTGCTCCTCATGTTTGATATGACATCAAAAATTAGCATTAGGGTTTCAGACATCCATACAGTTGGGCACTCTGGTCAGGGGTACACATCTATTACCATGCAGTGGACTTTTCCTTTCCAACAAACGCCCCTTCCAGAACAGAGCGCCCTGAACCAACTTGTAATCAGGAGAGGGTGGATGATCAGATTGATAAAACCAGGGGGAAAGTCCATCAGCATTCCCATTGCACAATACGGTTCTGTGTTCAACCAAAAAATCTAACTATTGCAAAGAAGTATACTGTTAATAATTGGGTCTCTAGTTGCCAGAGTTATGCACCCTGTCCAAGTGGGGACCACAATTCTAGTCAGGGTAAGTCACAACACAATTCCATATTATCATGTGCTCACTCCCTGATAGCTTAGCACAGAGCAGGCAGGCTTTACTTAGAAGGAAATGTGCAAAGTATTAGTGCAATCATCAATACAATGACAGAGTAAATACACCACAAAAGGATTCCACAACAGTTTAGAAACATTGAGAATATTTATATGAGTAAAACAAGACCAAATGATTGAAATCCATCAATTAGAAGTCGAGATATTGACTGTTGAAGAAATAAATGCAATAAAGCACTTTGAAGCAGGCTGCACTAAAAATGTTAGTTCAGGTCAAGAGGGACCGGTGCAAATCCAAAGATTTGGACAACCGCGAAGCAACATAGGCCTGTTACAGGGACCCACTTGGGTCAGCTGAACGCAGTACCTTGGATCCCGGAGCGCAGTCTGTGCTGTAAGGCTTTACTTTGTTCGGCATCAGTTCCAGGAAGCTGTGCGATGAAGCTTTGTGGAGCTTTACGTCGTCCGGCATCAGTTCCCAGAACTGTCAGCTGTGCATTGAGGCTTTGTGGGGCTTCACGCTATGTCACATTGGATTTGGCAGAAACTCAGCCGCAGAACCCACTTCTGAGGCCCAGAAGTTGGAGAGGGCACCTCAGGCAGGATTAGGACTCACAGAAGGCAGAGTCCAGAGGCACCAGCTGAACTGCAGGAAGTATTTTGTGTCCCTGAGACTTCAGAATAGGGAGGCAAGGAAACAAGCCCTTGGAGATCACTTTGTAGGAAAGGTAGAGTCCAGCTCTTCTTCCAACAGAGCCAGTGAGCAGCAGACAGCAGGACAACAAGCAGGAAAGCTGTCCTTCCAGAAAAGCAGTCTAGTTGAGTCCTTTGAGCAGCACCACAATTCTTCTGACAGCGATTCGGTGTAGGTCCAGAAGTGTCTGACTTGGGAGGGTCAGAGACCCAGTCCTTCTACACAAATGTGCCTTTGATGAGGGGTTAACTTCAAAGAGTGGTTTTGAAGTGCACAAGTATCCCTTTCAAGACAGTCCTGTCTGCTAGGTTACATGTGGGGATCACCAGCCATTTGTGTGAGGACAGGTCATTGCTCCTTGATGTCATGGTTTGAGGCCCCTTTCCTCCCGTCTGACCTGGCTAGCCATCGGAATGTAGATTTATACAGAGGGGTGTTCATCCACCCCTGGCCTTCCTGGGTTCATGGCTGTCAGGGTGGAATGCATGAATTTGATCTGTCACCCCATCCAGAAGTGTATTGGAGACAGGCTTGAGGTCACACAGAGCAAAATTAAGAGCAGAAAAATGCCCCCTGTCTGTAAGTGGCATTTATGCACTAGTAGTGTTATATCCAACCTTACCAGCAAAGTACATTTGTCACTACTATTCCACCCATACCAAACATGATAAAGCTACTCTCCTGGGATCAGGAATTACCATTTAGAAGCAGGTATGGGAATTCCCAATGCTGGTCTATGAGGATTGTAGGCCTCATTGTAGTGAAAAACAGAAAATGCTGTTTTTCACTACCAGGACATGCAAAGCGTATGAGCACATGCCCTTCCCTTTGTTTACATAGCACCCTGCCCTCTGGGGTGCCAAGGGCCATCCTTAGGGGTGACTCATATGTGATAAAAGGGGAAGTTCTGGGCTTGACAAGTAGTTTTACCTGTCAAGTAATAACGACAGCAAACTGCATGCGCAGGCCCTACAAAGGCAAGCCTGGGACATGGTTAGGCGGCTTCTTAAGTAGGCGACACAATCAGTGCTGCGATCCCACAAGTAGCATTTACTTTACAGACCCTGGGCACCTGTAGTGCACATTACTAGGGACTAGTTGACTGTAGTCAGATGCTTTCAGTACAGGTGCAGTGCATAGCACCTTCTTCAGTTTCTCAAATGCTCTCTGACACTCTTTCCTGGTCTGCTTCTTAGATATCAAAGCAACCAATTGGGCAATTATACTTCCAGAGTTTGCCACAATGTTTCTGTAATACTCGGTGAGCCCTAAAAAAACCCTCACTTCAGTCTGGGAAGTAGGCACATTCCACTCCATCACCGACTGAATCTTGGCATTCAAGTTGTGAATCTTCCAAATACCCAACTCATGCCCTAGGTAGACTACAGAGCACACTTGGTTACCTTGATGGTCAGTTTTGCAACCTGGTTCCACCTGTTCTAAGGGCCTCAGGCGGTCCTGCCATGAATTGCTGAACCCGGCAATATCATCCAGATAGGGCTTTCATTTCTGTGAGAACATGATTCAACAGACACTGAAAAGTGACAGGAGCATTCTTCAACCCAAAGGACATCAATTTAAACTGACATAGCCCTTCTAGAGTAGACAACGCTGTTTTCACATTAGCATTTGGTGACAAAGCAATTTGCCAATGTCCACTGTCAGATTGAAGGTTAGAGTGAACCGATCCACAAGCTCATCCGCTCTGGGAATTGGGTAGAAATTGATTTTGATTGCCTAATTGAGGGCTCGGCAGTCCACACGTACCCACAAATCTTTAGACCCTTGCTTTGATACTAGTATCACAGGGGCTAGACCAAGGAATATTAGATCTCTTAATCACCCCCAGGTCTAAAATGTTGGCAACCTCCTCCTAAATGCATCCTTGAACCCGGTCAGAGATTTCATACATTCTGCACTTTACTGGCAGATTGTTACCCGTGTGTATGTCATCCACACAGGCAGGTGTCAACCATGGAGTCAGCAAGAAGAAGTTGGCAAACCATCCCAACACTTCTCTACATACTCTTTGCTGCCCAGGTGCTAACCTGGGCTCTAACTGAACCCCTTCTACAGTACTATACTTCATGTCATTATGCAGCAAGTCAGGAATAGGATCACTGTCTTCCTCTACTTCCTCTGCCATACCCATGACATTCACTGTGTAATCTCTCTTGAGGTAAGGCTTCAGCCTGTTGATATGGAACACCCTCTTGCATTCCCTTGTGGCACCTGTGTCCAGGAAGTACTTTACCTCAGAAAACTTCTGAATTACCTTGTATGGCCCACACTATTTGTCCTCCAAAGCCCTGGGAAAAATATGCTTTAGCTCCAACACCTCCTGATCTTCCTTATTCCCAGTTAGCACAGCATTCTGGTCATACCATTCTTCTTCAGCTCTTGGCTGGGCTGATGATTTCCTTTGACTGACTCATTTGTTGTGCCATCAACATCCTGAGGCCAGTCACACAGTCCACCACATCCTTTTTGTGGAGACTCTGATGTTTCTATCCATCCTTCTCTGACTAAGTTGAGTAGGCTACATAACAGGTGTCCATATAGAAGTCCAAAGACACTGAATCCTACCCCCCCCCTGCGGAATCTCTTACTTGCAAACAAAAGACATGTCAGGAGAAGATCCCACTTCCCCCTGATGTTCTCTTCCAGAATTCCCATGATGCTCTTTATGGGTGGGCAGTGAACTCCACTCCGCATAGTTTTGCCCATTCTGAAAAACTCTGCAAAGTTGCGCAGAGTTTTTCCTCTCGCAAGGCTCGCCAACATTAAGTTTGCAAGCTAGGAAAACCATATGCTAGACCACTTGTGGGCGTGATTTCTGAATGTATCCGGTCATGGAGGGCCATTATCGCTTGCGCTGAGAAGCCTGATGCTTGCGTTGAGGAATGCTACTGCTCTGGTAGAACATCTACTCGAGCAGCAGAAAGAAGCAGCTCCCTTTTGAGATGTGCATGGTGCAAGTCGCTCTGATTTCACAGCACCGGACAAACTCCGGGGGCTAAAAATCAGCGCAACAGCATGATTTACCACACTCTGCCACTTGCCGAGTGCGACTGAGTTTTTTTTGCACTTCACACAGTTCTGCATGGCAGAACTCCGCAAACTTCGCCCAAGCCTAATGCTCTTTAGTGACTAGTTAAACCGCTCCATCAAACCATTGGTTTGGGCATGGTATGCCATGAAGAAGTGGTATGTCATATCAGTTTCCTCCCACATCTCTCTATTGTAAGAGGAGATGAAGTTGGTTCCCTGGTCAGAAATTACCGTCTTTGGAAATCTGACTCTAGAAAAGATGCCCAAGAGAGCTCTTGCTACCACCCATGCAGTCATACTCCACAGAGATACATATTCAGGGTACCTGGCAGTGTAAACAACCACAACCAAGATATACTTGTTGCCTGACTGTGAGGGGCTGGGGTTGAATGGACCAACTTTGTCTATCCCCACCCACTGAAATGGAACACCTACAACTGGAAAAGGCCCTAAGAGTGTCTTAGTCGACTATCCTGTCATATCACTCATTTGGCAAGTGTGACAGGTTTTACAAAACCTCTCTTTGTGGCAGATTTACAATAACTGGCGCATCCCTGCATATCAGCAGGGATGCACCAGTTATTGTGCGTCACGGCTCCGCCACCATGGATGCGCCGCATTTAAAATGCGGCGCACCATGGGGCAAAAATGGACAGATGAGTGACGCATCTGCTGCCGTAAAGGCGGCGCATTGCTGGAGTTGCGTCGCAAGAGCGACGCAGCTCCAGCAAGGCTCGGGGGTGCCCTATCTTTAAAATGCTGCGTCAATCCTTACGCCTGCTTCAAACAGGCGTACGGTTTTGACGCAGCATGGTCTTAAAAGTGGCTGAGTGAAATCTTGTAGAACGCCCCCCCCGCGCCAGAACGCTTACATGTGGCGCAGGGCTTTACAACGTGACGCATCTCCCAGATGCATCACATTGTAAGCACCCCGCACCATGGCGCTGGCTTTGCGCCGCCGCTGCGTCACAAAAGTGATGCAACGGTGGAGTAAAATTGGCGCAAGGGGCTTGTAAATCTGCCCCTTTGTCTCTGCACATCCCTGTCCAATACAACAGAAGGTCCAAGCTATCCTGGACTCTTCAAAATCCTAAGGGTCCTACTAAGGGCACTTCATGAGCTAGTGACAATAGGAAGTTCCTGCGTGCTGTTTGAATCACTAGCCTTTTGCTAGTTCCTGGTTCAGGATTTACAACTCACTATAAAGTAGGCCATCCCAGTGTTCCCCGACCACCCCTTTGCTGACCTGCTACTGGATTTTCTTCAAAAGTCCCACAAGCAAAGGCCACTCCTCCTTTGCCCAGTGGAAATCTTCCCAGGTCGGGCCAGTTGCAGGACACTGGAAGCATCCAAGACTCCAGCTAATGGTCCACTTCAGGAGCCTCATCCTCCCCTCCCGCAGATGACCTCCACGACCATTGCCTTCCCGGGGTCTGCCCTTTCCTGCAAACTATCTTGCAAATCAGGAATGATCTCAGTCCCTATCTGAGACTGATGTGCCACCTGTGTTCTGGTCAACACAACACAGCTGCTGTTTTTCAAGCCATAAAGTCTTCTGGTCCTGGTATCAAGCCAGGAACAATCAAATCATTGACCATGAGATATCTAGCACCTTGCCCGGATATCATGGACACCTTTCCATTGAGCTCAATGCCCTTTCTACTGGCGACCAAACATGTATCCTTGGTCCCCGGGAGTGTCTCCTCAACCATAATGCAGAAGGCTCCAGTATCCCACAAGTCAGGCACTTCCTTCCGATTAGTTTTAACTTCCTGCACAAAACCCATTGTGTTACGATGAATGTGCTTCAGAGCATCTGAGTCCCTCGCCCAAATGTCCATAGCTACTACATTGAGTGCAACCGGGCCCTCTTGAGTCCCTTCACCCACATGTAACATGCATTCTAAAATGAATGCTTTTGAGTCTGGATCTTTCGCCTTACAATCTCTCTTAAAGTTTCCCAGCTTGTGGCACTTGAAGCAAGTCATCACCTTGGACTTGGAAGGACTACCCTGCCCTCCCTTCTCACAATTAGGCCTGGGTGTAAAAATCCACTCTGCTCACGGAGTTAACGGAATTCGGCAACTCCACGATCCAGACAACGCAGAGTTACCAATAAACTCTGCACTCCGCAGTGGATTTTTTTAGAATGCTCAAAATGTCCTTTCACGCTCACGGAAGTGACTTGCCAGGTGCTCATGTGTACGACCTGCCAGACGCTTGTGATCACCCACGAGATTTTCAGACCCGTTCGCGGGGGCGCAAGATTTGCTAGCTGGCCACATGCTCCCGGGAGATTTTGTGGTCGCCAAAACATACTTCGGGTGTTCCATCAACTTCTGGCCTATGTTTTCTGCTGTACGTGATCCTGAATGTGCAGGATCTACCGTGGCTGCAATCTGCCAAAGATTCTCCCCTTGAGAGGCTTTAAAAACTTCCCAATATGACGATTGGAGTCAGAAAACCTCAAATGGAACATTTGCTCAGGTTTTTTTGTGCTAGCAGTCCTTTTTTTTTTTTTTACTTCTTATCCACCTGAAAGGAAGTGCCCCAGAGTCTCCAGCTTCCTGTTCCTGTCCAACAGGCTCCTCCCAGTGCTTCATCCAACACCTGGTCACCTTTCATTTGTATTTGGAGCTGGAAGGATCGCTCCTTGCGTCTCCTGCTTATACCATTGGACTTAAGGATTTTGTATTTGAGATTTCACAAGTAAGTTGAAAAACTGGTCTTGTTTGTTTGATTGGAGCCCTGCACCTGGATTTATGTGTACTTTTAATCGATTTTTAAAATGTATTGTGGTGAGTGGCCTGTAGTTTCAGTAGGGGCCTAGTTATTGTGTGTAAATAGTTTTTCATCTTTTATAAAGGATAAACGTTGCACACGTTTTTAAAATAAATTTGCAATATTGATTTAATTCTCTAAGGGGCCTAGTCTGCTAATGGGACTTTCAGACAGTAGACCCAGTGCTAGTCATGGGTGCATGAAACAACAGTTTCTGTGGTGTCTGTTTAATTGAAACATAATTTAGGCCATAGATAGATTTGGTTTAAAATACAAAATGTGTTTTTAGTTGTGGTATTTCAATGTTTAGGTGGGTTAATGCCTTTGGAGGATGTGTGTTGTTGTAAACAATTTTAGCCCTGTTAATTTTCATTTTTGAAATTGCTGAATTATTTTTGTGTTTCCTGTGTTACCAATGCTCCTTGGTCTGGCCGGTATATGTGTTTGCTATAAGCCACCATTTGGCTTTGATCTAAATGTGGCAAGGGGCCATTTTGCATAGGCAGTGTCTGTAGGCCTGCATGTGTTCTTTGTTTTCCAGGCCTCCTGCTTGTTGTTGTGACCATGTGGCTGGTGGCCATTTTGTGTAGGTAGACAGTGTGCTTTTGCCATAGGCCTGCATGTGTTCTTGCTGTGGCCACGCCTCCTTGCTTGCTGCTTGACCATGTGGTTGGTGGCCATGTTGTGTAGGCAGCCAGTATGCTTTTGCCATGGGCCTGCAAGTTTTCTTTGTTTTCCAGGCCTCCTGCTTGTTGTTGTTTTTGACCATGTGGCTAGTGGCCATTTTGCGTATGCAGTCTGTGTGCCTTTCCAATGGACCTGCATGTGCTCCTTGTTTGGGGCCATGCCTTTTTGCTGGTTGTTGTTGTTTTTTTGCATGTCATTTTTCTTCTTTTGAAAAGGAAACTGTTGCACAGTTTAGTATATTTTCTCCATGTCCATAAATTTGCTGAATTCTTTTACTGCACTATATGGTCTAGTCTGCCAGTAGGCCCAGTGCTAGCTATGGGTGCATGAAAAACAACTGTGTCTGTGGTGTCTGTTAGATTGAATCATCATCAAGGCCATGGATGGCATTGGATGAAAAAATAAAAAGTGTTTTTTTTTGGTGTATTTCTCTTTTTTTCTGTAAACAGTGTATAGGTAGGGTAATGCCTTTGGAGGAAGTATGTTGTTGTAAAAACCTTTAGCCCTGTTGATTTTTGTTTTTGAAATGCTGAATTAATCAGTGCGGTGTTCTCTCTGTCTCAACTATGTCGCCTGTGTATGTTTGGAATAGTCCATCATTTCCCTTTATTCCCCATGCCATGTGGCCAGGGGCCATTTTGTATAGTCGGTGTCCATAGGCCTGCATGTGTTTGTTGTTTTCCAGGCCTCCAGCTTCTTGTTGCCGGTGACTGGTGGGCAGTTTGCATAGGCAGTCAGTAAGCTTTTGCCATAAGCCTGCATGTGTTCTTTGCTTGTGGCCATGCCTTCTTGCTGGTTGTTGTGACCAATGACCATGTGGCTGGTGGCCATTTTGTGTGGCCAGCCAGTGTGCTTTTGCCATAGGCCTGCATGTATTCTCCTTGTTCCCAATGCCTTCTTGCTCAGTGTTGTTGTTGTTGTTGCAGATCATCTGGCAATGACAGGCAGCCATTTTGTGATTTCAGCCTCTGCGGCCCTTTGCCATATGCTTGCATCAAAGGTTGAGCCATGAGATAGCAGTTTAATACATTATTATTATGTATTTGAGGATAACCTCACCTATTTATATTGTATTTGTTTCAATGTTCGTTTTTTAATTGTTTTTTAATTAATTATTCATTTTTGTATTTTAATTTTTCTCCATTTTGAATTTATATAATTTTGTATAATTGTTTTGTAAAAAACTTTTATATCAGTATTTTTTTTTTAAATCAGAACATCTGGCATCAATGAATCAACCCCCTGTCTGCTATAGGTGCACAACCGCATTAATTGTCTAAGGATTATTCCATTGTCATTTGTCAGCTGCACATCCCTGAGTGCCACATCCCACATGATGCACATAAAGCAAACAGTTAAATCTGTATGTTGTTGTTGTTGCTCTTTCTCATCCTTCCTGAGTGTACACCATGAAAGTTTATGTTGGTGTGGTTTTTTGTTTTACAAATGGATACACTGTATTGTTAATTATTTATAATAAGAGTAACCAGTGATCACACTAATTGATAATGTTTGTACTACTAATTGAACTGCAACATTTAACTGATGTTCTTCTTGCTTTTCTTTTAGGTGCACAAGAGACAACATAACCCACAGTACTGCCAGACAGTAGGTATGTGCACGAAGTGACATGTGACCCACACATCACAGACATCTCTTCAGCTTGTGAAGCTAAATGCCACTGCTATCTGACTGCTTCAAGATGGCCCCAAAGAAAGGTGCTACTAATAAAGTGGCCAGTGAGAAGAAGAAGGAGCTTACCACCACTGGTATGTCGACTAAGACCTTTTTCAGGAAAAAACTGTGCCTGCTGCAACAGCATCCGGGGATCAAGCTAGGAGCCACACCCCCGCATCAGTGGACTGACACCAACCTAGGCTCAAGTCCATGTCTGTCACAGACACAGCCTGTCTATTCACGGCAATGTCGACGAGCAGTGACATTGAAGTTGACTTATCTCTATCACAAAGGAGTACCCAATCATTGCAGGAAACACAGAGAAGAGGACAACAACAACAACACTTGCAACCAACAATAGTAGTTCCTCTTGAAGCAGGAGCAGTTCAGGAGATTGAGCTTCATGCTGAGGAAGTAGAGGAAGCCACTCTTTCAGAAGGTTCATTGTCTTCCAGATCACCAGCAAGAATAAGGAGGGTAAGTGCATCATCTTCTTCTCCAAGCTCCCCTTATGATGATCTAGACACCAATTGGATCCCGCGTCATTCTAAGAGCGAGATGCGCACTAGAGGCTAGGGAAAAGGAAGGTTCGAAAGCCTTTGTCTTTTGGGTGCCGATGTAGAGGAGTAGGATGATGACGAGCCAGTCATCATAGATGTTAGCCCAGCCCCAGTGGAGACCGAAGTAACACAATCCCAAATTTCTGTGAGGGATGTGGCATCACAGATACCACCACCACCGCTAGCTGACATATTTGCAAATTTCTAGCAGCAACATGCATTCACACGCACCTCAGTAGAAGTAGATACTGCAGAGAGTCAAACATCAAAACGCCCACCTACTCTCAGTTCTTCTGACATTGGCAAATGCACCAGCATCAGAAAGTTGACCTCCCCAGTTTGGGACTTCTTTACAGTTAGCAAGAAGGAGGTGAACATTAATTGTTAGTCAGGATATGCTAGGTATAAACTATGGTTCTGGGGGCCAAACAACCCATTTGATAAAGCACCATATGATCCAGTGGAAGTCACACCCTAGCGGCCAAAAAACTGCAAGTGTTGTTGGTGAAGGGGTGAAAGGCTGAGCAGGGAATCTGATCCAATCACGGTGGAAGGTAAAGAAGAGAAATACATTTTTGTTACGAAAAGCAGCCTTCTACCCAGCAGTGCAGTAGTATCGCCCACATCAGCAACATCGCAATGACCGACACTGGGTCCACCTCACCCATCTTTGTTTTCTGCTTTAGTTTATACTCCTCAAAGAGTCAGACCCAAGCAGTCCTTTAGAATAGATAACACAAACACCAATCAAGTCTGAACAAAACATGCCTGAATGTTTCTCTTCTTGTGCCTCAACAGCATAGTACTACAGGTCAATAAGTTGCATTTGAATGGGGACACAGTCAGTAAGGAGTTGGACACCTTACTCGAGCCAGGATCAGGGATGATGGAAGGACTCAGGCTGCTAGCATGACTACTTCAGTAACTGCCACCAGAAGAAGGAAGTTTTCAACTCCACTGAAACCAACCAATTTGGTGATGACTTTAGTGGCTTACCCAACTCTGTAGAGTGGTGCTGAGTGGTCACAGCAGTACACCGATGTTCCTTTATTTGGAAAATGCAATGTTGCTGGGTGTGTGTGCTAAGTGCTGTCTGGCTCAACTTCAAAGCTAAGTGGTGGTTGGGTGGGGGGGCCTGTTTTTGAGGGTGACTGAAGACAGACATTTAGTCATGAGTGATCATCACATGATGCACATGAGGTTACATATTAATATTAATATTTTTATGATTCATGATGATGAATTGGTGTTCATGACAATTGCGAGTTGATCAGCCCTATACTAATCGTTACATGCGGCCAATGTTGTGTGATTTTTGGTTGTTGTAAAATTGCCCTCACCTAACTATTCAAACACCAGTCATAAAATTAATAAGTGCAAAAAGGACTCTTCTTCCCTTCTCTCATGTGCTACCTCTGAGTCTTCTTGGTGCACTCCTTATGCAATATAACTTCTTACTTTCTCCTTGATTCTGCAATTTGACTTTTGCTTTTCAATCCTCGGTCCCTCTTACCCTGCGCCAAACTGTAAAAGCAACATAACACTCACGCTTACCTTACCAGACCACATCCGATGGGCGCCCAAGATTGACAGACAGCCCAAGAGGAAGGCAGATGTAACCCCGATTTGGCAATGCAGTATCATTTTTTCTTTTAATAATCATTAGAACTGTGTGTGTTGTACGCTTGCCTCCTACATAATTTGCAATATATTTGCTATCTTTAAAAGCTAGGTAACACAGGACATGTATATATATAATGTTATGTAACTTGAGCCTCTATGGGGCAGACAGAAAATTTGGTTTGGTATGCATTTAAGTTACCTGTACTTATTCCTTCGTTTCCTTTTTCTCCCATAACAGATTTATGATGGTTGGCAGCTCATTGCCCAGATGAATGTTGTCCTTTTCCAGTGTTTATCTTTGTCAAACCTTTCCCCAAATCACTTTTCCCATCCATTCATCACAAACCCTAACCCTCTTCCCCCGGGCTGTGTGATTTATTGAGGTGTGGCTTAATTTACACAATCACTGGATAACACACTGGGTGGTTCAGATGTGGTGAAAGTAACACCAACTCACTGCAGGATCTTCAGTTTTACTCCTATTACTGAACCAATAGTCCACGCTGGCCCCAGTTGCCCATCCACACATAAAAGTGGTCGATATTGTTTTACTTTATAGAAGAACATCTATTATCAGTATCATCATTCAGGCATTGTGTGCGTAAAACGCCTAACCAACAATAACAATGTCCTCCAGACTTTTACGTCCACCTCCTAACGAATCACTAACAATGCAAGACTAAGTGTCACTTTTGTTTCCTCAAAATACTAGCTGACTTCCACTACTCTGAATAATTTAGTTGTTATTCTGCATCAGGTATTCTTTCTTGTATGCTAGTCTTGTCTAAAGTGTTTGTAAACCTAACAATACATACTACACTAACTCTGTTTTTTTAAATTTCCAAATAGCTGTCTGCGATGAATAATCCTTCTGATTAAAATCCTACAGTTAGTGTTCACCTAGGTGGGAGTGGAACCTGACTTCTGATTCCTGCACTGTTGTTACTGCACTACCATGCTACCACTACCACCACAACATCTAGGGAAGTGCTGCAGCCCTCGCTACTTCTTCTATTCAGTAAGAGAACTATAATTTGTTGTTCTACTAAGTTTTTGTAGGAAAGGCATTGGCAAACCCCCACACCCCCTTTAGTGGTCAATATAGGTGTAGACTGCAGAGACTAGGATAGTAGTAGTCCAAAAGAACCACCAAGGCACAGCACATACGTAATTGTTGTTACACACTGTCGCAAATTTTTAAAATACATTGCGCTAATCAGCAGTTTTACAAAGTGTAACACCCCAAGACCTCAGTTAGACATTAGAGGCATAAATAAAGTAAGGAAAATATTTATTTTTCTAAACAAACAAAAAACCCACCCCCAATAACAACTGTCCCATCCCTCTCCCCAAACAAATTAAATTTCCCCGTCCCCAACCATTGTACATGGAAAAGAAAGTCCAGAAACCCAGATCGCAAATCCCACATCCCCATCCTCTCCACCCACAACAAACAAGTCCCACACTCCAAAATTAAAGTTAAAAAAGGGGCAGAGGGAACTAGACACAACACAGGGTCAGCTCTAGGTGCCAGTCCGTTCTTCTCTGCCAGGCCTCCATGTGTACCAGCCTTGACAGGACGCAGCACATTAGGGTGTGGTCTAAGACTGTAAGCGGGGCAGCAGTGTGGGTGGTTTGATGGCAGACAGCTGCCTGCAGACTGTGGTGCCAATGTTGTGGTTGGGATTGGGAAACTGGAGGTGCCAGGGCCTGGCTTGGGCCCTGGGCTGGGGCCCTGGGTTGCTGCCTCCTCTTCCTTCTGCTCCTGGGCCACCAGCCACTGGGACTCGGCCCCTATTGCCTCCAGCGTCTGCTGCCACAGATGGGCTGCTATATCCTGGGGAGATTGACGATGTTGACCAGAAGTAGCTAGAAAGAAAAAAGACAAATTGTAAACAATGCTCTGTCACTCTGTGCCAAAAACCTGTTTAAAATGATGTTGTGGGTGACTCAGTAGCAGTATATTGATGGCCCCCAGGGTCATTAGATCTGATGTGTTTAGAGTCACAGCCACCATTACCCACTCTCATTAAACTAAAGGCAAATGTCAAAAGCTCTAACTGTCTGAAAGGAATTAAGGCAGAATAAACACAGCAATACACCAGTTTGATAAATCTGCTATATTTTTTCTGTTGAAGGATTACTTAGTAAAGTGCTTCGACGGGTTGGGGCTTCAAGAATTAGGCCCATTTGCTAAAGAATGGTCTAGTTAACTACACTAATGACTCTGATATGATCAGACAACTTGAATTTTCTCTTAGCATCTCTGGTCTGACCGTTTCCATTTGCATATTTTTCATAGGAGATCAGTCCACTACAAACTGTCCAAAGTGATCATACCTTTGTCTCACTCTCAGCGAGGTTTTGGGAAGCCTGTTGGATATTTGGTCAAGGTATTTTATAGATTTTATCTTAATAGCTGATCATACAAGCTGTCAACAGGGATTGCCAAGCAAGAATCCTTGTGTTACTGTGTGCATGTTCATTTTGTTATCACCTCAGGCCAATTTAACCTTTAACTCCTTCAGCTATATAACCTACATTCATTTGAGGAAGTAGACAGTGGGAAAAGTGATGCAGTGCAGTTCAGTCAGTGAAAGGATGAAGGACTGGGATATAGCTTTGGCACGTTCATCACAGACTATCCAATCCACAGAAGTTAATCAAATTACTGTATCCATTCAGCATTGCATTGTTCTTCCAGTAATCTTAATCTTCACCCATGGCTTTGATATGCACCGTTTAAGCTTTACATTCTGTCATCCACTCTTTCTCATTAGTCATCATCATCCAATCAATCCATCCATCCAAACATAGCTGCGGACAAATTTTTCGCCAACATCCACTTATCCAGCCATACATCCTTGTTTCCACCCATTCTGTTCACCCATCCTGCTTTGCCTTTACCCAACCAAGTATGCCTTAGTTTCAAGCATCTTGCACCCAGCCATGCAGATTGATTCATATCATCATCACCCACCTAGCATCATTCCTTTGACTCGTATCCTTTCACTCATATATTACATGCATGGTACTCATCCCTTCTCCTTCCATCCTGTTTTGTCATTCCCATCAAAGCAAACACAAGAGAAGATGGACGGGGCACTGAAACTTTTCAGACACTCACCCCCTGTCACAAATCTGGGTTGAATCCATCATTGTTCTTTAGCTCACTTCGCCACCCCAGTTGAGACCCAGCAATATGCAAATCAGTCTTGACCCTGTTTGCTATGGGAAAAGTCCAGCCCGAACTGCCAAGCCAAGTCTTACGTGGACCAGAAAAAAGCATCCTATCAACCAGTCATTCTAAAAGCTCATTTATGAACCTTTGTCTGCTGAGTTGCAGATAGAAAAGGTCATAGTAACTACTCATTCCCCACTGTATCTGCTAAAGCGGGGTGTTGTTCACAAGTCAGTCTACGCCCTTGCAGTGAGTGTATTACTATTTATCAATAAGTAAGCAATCAATCAATCAAAGTGATCTTTATTTCGGTCTTGGACCATAAAATATGGTAGATCATAAAAGCATACATCATAAAAAGATAGAAGTAAACAGTTACAATTCATATTAAATGACATTTCATTGTAAATTACATTAATTATCAAGACAAATATTTAAAAGAGGGATAAAAGAATAAAAAAATTAAAAGTGATTACAAAAGTACTAGTGACGAAGGTTAATAGGTATATCTGTTTAAATGGCCCTAGGCGTTAAATGAGGTAAGGGAACATCTCCTCCGCCACACAGCGTGCCAATAATGTGATACCGAAAAAACTATAGGTGTTGAGGTATCAGTCTTCAAAATTCTATAGGCCTCATAACAGTGTGTAGTGCCCAAGTTCCTACAAACTTGGGCAAGCCAGCGTTACCTAATCGATTTGTATGTGGGGCAAAAGAACAGGACGTGCAACTCAGTTTCTTTTATAGCTCCACAGGTCGGGCAATCAGAAGGATTGTTAGTCGACTAATTTCCCGAAAAGGCTCTCAGGGGAAGTGTGCCGTATCTAAATTGGATATAAAGCTTTCTAGAGGCACACGGCTCAATCTCATCTAGGAAGGGCTCTATTTTGAACTCCTCATTTATATTAAAGAATTCTAGGGTCAATGGGCCTAGCCTATTATTAGTTAGCAGTTTGTCCTTACTATTTAACCAAAATATGTTAGCCAGTTCAGCTCTAGAGAGATTTGGAGCAATTGTCTCTGGCTGATACCAGAGGGCAGGAATTCCCAATCTCATAAACTCCTTTTTGATGTATACTAGCCACGGTATTTTGGCTAAGCCAGGAAGAGCCATTAGTGCCTTTAAATCATTTCGATAATTTACCAATTCCGGCGTTGCCGACAACCTCCGCCAATACATTAGAGGCCTCAACGCAACTTCTTCCTGTATAGGTCTAACGCCCAAATCCATTCTAAGTGGATTGAGTGGTGTACTGGGGGGTAGGGCCAATAAAGTCCTTAAAAACGAATTCTCAGACCTGCTGATGTCTCCAGCTGGACAGTGCCCCCAGAGCTCAGCCCCATAAAAGATTGCACCCCGTGCTTGGGCTTTATAGATGTCAATAATGGGTGCTATAGGTTTGGAGGTGGATGCTCTGTGCAATTTAAGGATCCCACCGCAGGTCTGAGTAAGTCGAAGTTTTGCTTTTGCTAGTTGAGGACCCCATTCCATTCTATCTCTGAGTATAACTCCAAGATATTCAAACACAGTTACCCTATCCAGTATAACACCGTTAAGGGAAGGATTAGGGCGAGTGGTTTGGGCGGGTAACATACCATAAATTTTGTTTTCGTGGAGTTAATCTCAAGCCCTCTTAGGGAACAGAATTCAGTAAAACTGTCAAGAGCACGCTGTATCCCCATAGGGGATTTTGACACTAAAAGAGTGTCGTCGGCAAACATTAATGCCACTACCTGCTCATTATTAAGTTTAGGAGCATCAATGTCCTTGACTCCCCTCAGGTGGGCCACTAGTGCATTGACATAAAGGGAAAATAAGGTTGGGGCCAGCACACACCCCTGTCTGACTCCACGGTTAACAGGGAACTTAGATGTCAAGTTGCCCCTCTTGCCGCACCTTACTTGGGCAAAGTTGTCTTTATGGAGTCGCTTAATAATCCCAAGTAGACAAGTAGGCATCCCCATCTCTGCCAAAATCGCCCAAAGTGTCTGACGAGGGACCAAGTCAAAAGCCGCATTAAGGTAGACGAAGATTAGGTAGAGGCTGCCACCCTCTACCCTCACGGTTTTCCAATAAAGAAGTTGTAAACGGAGAAGTTGGTCCACCGTGGATGTAAGCAATGTGACATACCACTGCCTGCCCCTGCTGCCGCTGGTTCTCCCCCCTCATAGGCCACTGCAGCTGCGTCCCCTCTGGCGACGCCGCTGTCTCCGGCACTGGTGGTCTGTGTGGCTAGAAAAAACATTACACATTTATAAATTGAGATGCCAGATATGCCTCCGCTGACTTTTTTAAGCAAAATATAACCACAAAACAAAATATCACTACAGTTCGGTTACAGTTTCATAATCTCCTATCAAAATGCAAAAT
Organism: Triturus cristatus; assembly: GCF_964204655.1. Taxonomy (NCBI): domain Eukaryota; kingdom Metazoa; phylum Chordata; class Amphibia; order Caudata; family Salamandridae; genus Triturus; species Triturus cristatus. The sequence continues at coordinate 219,694,596 of NC_140584.1, forward strand.
ATTACTTTGGGCATTTTGTTGGTTGGTAATCACTGAAAAGATAGGTAGGCAAGCCAAACAAAAACATTTTGCGGTTATGGAAGGGCAGAGCTATGATGAATCTGAGTAATTGAAGCACAATGAAGTGGTTCAGTAATTGGTCATTGAAGGACATGGTCTTATTTGGCAAATGCAATGGGGCCGTCCTCCTCATCATAAATGTTGCACAGTCATTACCTGATGGTATACCATTACCAAACATGCACAACACTGGGGGGTCCAGCGTGACCATGGCCACTCTCTTGTTTTACAGTACTGTTTGAACATGAGCAAGAAAATGAATGCCTTCTCAACAAACATACGTAGAATACCATAGCTGCATGCAATCTTCACAGTAGATTACCTGACCTAAAATGGGTTCTCTGGGTCTTACCATACCACCAGTCTATAAGGAGAAAGGGAAAACTTACTGACAAAGCAGAAGACAAAGGAAGCTACAGACAAGTATAGATAGTTTTGAAGTCAAGTTAAGTACAGAAACCTGTAAGTAATTAATAGGCCAATGTAGGGATAAGAAGAATTTAGGAAAAAGATGAAAGTGAGTTGGAAAAAAATTAGAAGACAGGCACAGTAAAAAGGAAAAAACAATTCTAAATGTACAGCAGTAAAAGAAAAATCAAGAAAAGATAGGGAAATGCATAATATTAACAGGAGGACTTCCTGGGCATAGCAGAGCCATCTGTACTTGTGGAGGCACCTCTGTCCCCCTCACCCGCCTGCTCCATGGTGGTGGTGCTCGCTGCTGTATCCCTCCTACCCCTGGATGCTGATGTAAGAAATAAACAATGATTAGTGGTACAGTTAATCTACCCCAAAATGTTTTGACTCAGGAAAGCTAAATGCAGTAACATTTCATCATTTAACGTTTATAAATCCTATCCTATAAAAATCGTACACCTATTCCTCTATTTCCTAACCCTACCCTATTCCAAATTTCCTAAACTAACTTGGAACAACTAATACATTGCAACAATTGATCTTTGCTTCTCATCTCATTCTGAATCTCAGTCTCAACCTTTGACAGGTCACTTCAGTGTGCATTTTCTTTCAATGCATACATGCTGTCCATGCATAGTTACTAGTTACTAATACTTTCTACAGATCACTGGGCAATAACTTGGGGGTGGGACTCTCTGAGCTATAAAAGATAAATGCACAGAGAAATCAAAGAAGAACGCACAAGCTCACTGTCTAAAACACCCCTATCTCAGTGACAGGACAGAGGGGTATCTGCAAGACTTAAACAGTCCAAACGAGCGCCCACAAGCAATAACAAGAGTAGGGTAAGTTAACACCACTGAGCATCTGTCTACTCTAGGATGATCATATAATATGTGAATAATAAACTTAATTTACGTGAGTGCGAATAGCATACTTACTAATTGAGAAAAAAATATTGTCATCAATAGAACAAAATAAATAAATAATTATTATCCACCAAGCCCCGCAATCTCCACGTCCAGCAGGTAGAGCAGGTACTGGTCCCAGTCCAAGCTGTCTGCCCACTGGGTGCGCTTGATGTCCGAACAGCGGCAAACTGCCTTGTGACCCTCTCCCTGCGCTGCTTCTGCTCCTGGAGGATGTAGCCTCTGCTAGGCCTGCTGCCAGGGTGGAAGGGAGGTGGAGCTGCAAGTAAAAAAACAATGCTGCCACTCCACCTCGGTGAACATTGCGCGGGGAAGAACCCCTTCTCAGTGTGGCATACTGTAAGGTAGGTGGCTGGTGGTTCGTGGGGGCCTGGCGCTGCCGCTCCCCCTCCCATGCTCTTCCATAGTGCTGGATGGGGGCTGGGGAAGAGAAGATAGTAGAAAAGTAAAAAATAAGTACAATAAGTCAAGGAAAAAAGAAAAAAAATTGAAAAAATATAAAATACAAAGACACATGGCCAGGATGTAATATCAAATCAGGGGTAGGTAGGTCTTAGAGGGGTAGGATTTAGAAAATTAGGAGGAGATTGAAAAATAAGCCTAGCACCATAAACAGAGCGAAAACCAAGATGGCCATGCCTATGCTAACAGCGTGGTGCTATTCATGTGCAATTTACAACGCAAAAACGCACGTCACGTTACATTTGATGGAAAACGGAATCCGAACGGGTTCAGCATACAACACCGCCCGCTCACAGAACTCGAAGCTCGTGGAGTTTTTTTAACCACTTTGCGGAGTGGTCTTTCCAGCACACACTATTACCATTCCCTTGTTTCCTGGGCTATCCTTTAATCCCATGAGAATTGCCCTGGCCCTTACCCTCTGGTTTAGGACTAGTCTGTGGAGAGTTCTTCCCCCCCCCCTTTGGCTAAGAACAATGCTGTTCTAGCCCTTTGTGAATCCTATTAGCTAACAACTTGTTAGCCAACACTGCAACTTTCTCTATCTCCTTCTCTTCCAAGCCAGATAGGTATTGCCTAAGTGGGGTAGAGCACTCCTGTTTGAGTCTCTCTGTCACCATCAATTGGTCGAGGGATTAAAATTCATTGACCTTCATCTCTCTTACCCTCTCATTCCAATCAAGTAGCACACAACAGATCCAAGTCCCAGAATCTCTGATGGTACTGAGCTGGCTTCAGCTGAAATCGCCCAATTAGAGATTCTTTCATTTTCTCATAGACCATCTGGTCTGCAACAGGCATTCTCCCAATGATGACTGTCTCTTCCAATGTCATGCGCCCGATTAAGGCAGCTACCTTAGACACCTCATTTAAGGCATGCACCTTATAAGCAACTTCAAATCTCACAAACCACTCTAAAATGTCCTGACTTTCCACATAGGTATGCACAAGATCTTCTGGATCATTGGCCTAAACCTGGCTGGAACTAGATGCTAAGATACTTTTCTATCTCAAGGTCTATCTTTTCCCTTTCCATCTCTCTTTCCCTTCCACCTTCTCAGTTTTTCTCTTGGCATACAAGGTAGCCATCTCAGCACTATGCATTGGCTTCGTGCAGGGTTGCATATAGCTTAATTCAAGGCAACCCTCTCCTGGCATACAGGGGCACTTACTCTGTCCTGATTCTGTCCTGCACACAGGCAACGACCCGATCGGGGCAGCAGCCATTTTCTCAAACCTCACACAGGGAGTCCACTCGACAGGGCTTCCTACTGGGCCTTTCTCTATTCAACGATCTTCTCTTCCTCACAGGGCACATTGTTTTTGGTAAGCAGGCAGGTGCTGATGCTCCAGGACAGGTGGTCTTGGTTTCCCTTGGTGACGTCCTCTCACCCAGCATAGAGATTAGCAGGACTTGGTCACCAGACCTGGTAACAGTCAGAAGTCCTACAGAACTTCTCCTCCTCACACAACCCATCTGGCCGCTTGGCAGAAGACAGTTTTTGGGGTCTCAAACTCTCCTTCTTATAGTCCATTTCCAGACACAAAATGCGACTTAGGGTCTCTTTGAGGTTTTATGTTGGGGTCTGCTTCTTTTGAAGTGTCCACTCCTCTCCTCTCTCTACCTTTTGAAAAGTAGTCTGTCACAGCAAAAGCGACTGAAGCTTATAGTCCCACAATACAGGCTATGCAAGTGACTAGAATTTAAATCCTGGATGTCAGCCGCAAGATATGTGCTCAAAAGGTTGGTTCAGGGGTTCCAATCCTACTCTTTGTGATTCTTTTATCAGTAGATCTGGGCAGAATTGACGGTTTCATTCCACAGAATCACATTAAAATTTCAATGAATTCTGCGGAGCAGCAGAATGGGCAGTGGGTATTCTGCAGAGACGAACAACAGATCCCTGCGCGCTGCAGCACCAGTAAAAAGTTAATGCAGGCTCGTGCTGGGCTGCCCTCACTTCCTTGAGCTGCTCCTCCTCCTGCTGGTCATGCAAGTTGTACTCCAGCCAACATTTGCCTGGGATAGAGGCTCTGCTGCCCGGAGAGGGCAGCTGACAGGCCACGATAGGGGGAGGAGAAGGCACTGCCATCACCTGGGGATGTCAGGGTCCCCGATCCTTCCAAGGCAGGCAGTGCAGTGTAATCACAGATGTGGAATATAAGGGTCAGCAGCACTCACCGTGCTTGCGCCAAGACCTGTGTGAGACTTTGACGGGCTTGTACACAAGTGGCAGGTTAGCTGCACTGGAGGCGATGTCTCATTGGTTCACATTTCACAATCCTTATTCAGCATCTCATTAACCACCTTCTGCAGTAGGTGGGGTGATCTGGTTAAGGGTCATACCCTACCTCCTACACACAGTATCTCTCACCTCCGAACCTCACTGAGGCCTTGACGAATGATGCTCAAAACTGACGCAGCCCCTTATACCTCACCGCACTGCAGACTTTGCTGAAGCAGTGCAGTTGATGGCGTTTGGGCTGTTAGAACTTCCCACGCCTCCGTAGCCCACCGAAACGGAGCAGCTCTTCTCAATTGAAATCTGAGGTAATGGAAACCCTGGAATGGTGTTTTTGACTGCTCATGGCTATATACGATCTTCCACCCTACTCGACCTCTCGCACAGAGCAGACAAAGCACTGCTTTCAAAACTCTCTAAATAAACAAGCATTGGTAAATGCATTAGGTTTCACCTGATGAATTTATGAGTTAAAAGGTGAGGAAGCAGTGTTTGAGTGCAGAGAGAATGGTGTGAGTGCTCTTTGGGCAGGGTAAGTGGTGCACGAATGAAGGTTGATAAGTGTTTGAGTGCTGGGTGAATGTGCCTCAATGCATGGTGATTGATGTGTGTTCAGTGCAGAATGGGAATTGTGAGCCTGTACAGGGTGAGAGATGTTACCCTTAACAAGGTAAGAGGTGTGCAAGTATACGATGAGCGGGATGTCAATAGTATAAGTGCAAGATGAGCAGTTTGAGTTCACAGTAGAATGTGTGGTTAGGGGGTAAGAGGGGGTGATAGGAATGTGAGTGCAGGGTGAGAGGTATGTACGTTTTGTGTAATTGCAGAGCCAGCACTGTGTAAGTGGTAGGTGAGCAGTATCTGACTGCCAATGCAATGTCAGGGTGACTGTGCAGAGTAAAGGGTGGGTGAGTGTACAGTGTGAGCGGTGTCTGGAAGTAGGTGAAATGTATTTAAATGTTGTGCAAAGTTACAAAAATGAGGCAAAGCCGTCCTTTGCAACTGCCTGCAACGTAAATATCAACATGGAAACAAAAGCCATTTTTTCCATTTGTTCCCCGAGCTGTGCTATACTTTAGAATTACTATACACTCTGCTGCCACTGTGTCAGCTTCTCCTTCTGTTGGAAGCCAGTAGCTGTTAAACGTGATAACTGGATTTTTAAATTGCCGGGAGTAAGAATAAAATATATGATAAAAATAAATTACTTTGCCAAATGAGATATGGGTGCAGGATAGAATTACTTGGGGCAAGACAAATAATGTGAGACAAGAAAAATGTGTGGGTGAAGAAGGAATAAAAAGGGAACATCAGGGCATGAGGCAATGAAAGAATTGAAGTAAAAAAACATCTGCAAAGTTAATAGGTCTAGGTTTAATGAGCTAATCAATACAAATACATTTGTACATGCCTTTGTTTCATGGCTTTACTACATTAAAGCCAGACCTATTGGCTGCACATATGCTTGTTCTATTTTGTTTTAAGCAACTAGACTGAGTGCAAGCATACGGTGTATGTGTGTTGTAAAGATATGTACATGTCTGTGACTAGCTTGTGATTCCTGACAAAACTTGAGAAAAATGTTTGGTCTGTTGTAAGCAGCACATGTAGTCCTAAAACAGGGAGGGTTGAAGTGTATGCTGATTAATACAAATGTATATAAAAAGCTGTCAAATGCATCCGTGCACTGGTATTAACATCACTAGTAACATACGGATGAAAAATGGAAAAAAGACATTTGGCCAAAGGCCGTCGAAGCAAACCTGCAAATACTTACAGTATTTGTAAACAATACAAGCCAACCTCATTTGCATGTGCCCAGAGGCTCAATCTAGTTCCTAAAGCTGCACGGTGCGAGCCTGTTCATTAAACTATTTGTTCATAATCTTTACAAACACTTGGGGGATATTTACAAGCCCCCTATCGCCAGCAGAATGTCACTTTTTCTGATGTTGTGGCGGCGATAGGGGCTTCGCCTTATTTACAAGTCAGCGTTAAGCCACTTAACGTGGCTTAACACTGCCTTGTAAATAAAGCTCCCATTCACGCTATACTTTGCTTGAAAGGGGCGGGCAATTGGTGTTGTGCTGGGCGTTCTAACGCAACACCCATTGATTTTGAAGCTGGCCCATATTTACAAGGGTGGCGTAAATATGGGGCAGCGCCAAAATTAAGACCAGGGAAACCCTGGTCTTTCCCTGGCGCAACAATGAGAAATATTTAATTTCTCCTCGCTTTTGCTGTTTCCCTGTGTGCTGCGTTGTGCAGCACACATAGAAACAACAAAAGGCCATTGATTGGTAATGTGCAGGAAGGTGTCCATTCCTGCACATAAACAAACATTTTTAATTAAATTACTTTTTGTAACTACTATGTGTGCTGCATTAAGAAGCACACGTAGAAGTCACAAAACACCATTTCAGATTGCTTATGTGCTGGAAGGTGTCCCTTCCTGCACATATCTCTTAATTCTGACGGTTTCATTTTATTTTTTTAGTGATTGGAAAAGTTCAGACAAAAGGTTGTTGTGGGCTTCTGTATTCCTCAAGGGGTCTACTTTGGATTCTTCTGCTGTGGTGTTCTCTGTCTCTACCTTCTCTTTCCGTCTTTGGTGGTCTCCCACTGAGGCTCAAGTTGAGAGAGTAAAAAGAGGGAGCAATCAGTAACTGTATGTGGTGAGGCTCAAGAAGACGGGCACCCTTCACCACACCCGATTAGTGCTGATAATCCAAAAGAAAGACATTGTGAAGATAATGGGGGTGGGGTGCCAAGTGAAACGATAATGAAAAAACCAAGAAGATAGGACCCGGAATGCTTCTTCACAGGCTGCCTAGTGTGAGGTATAGAAACCCGGCTTTACTTAATCAGCCGGTCTCATTTTATAAAGAAAGTTAGTGGGCAAGTATATCCCTGAGTTAGGGATCTCTATATTGTGTTCTAGAGTCAGAAAGGTGCTCAGCGTGTGGCAGTATCTCATGCACGTTGTGGTAGTCGGGGTTCCTAACGGGCAGTGGACCAACTAAAGAAACTCTGAGTTCAACAGGTGTAGGTATCGGACTTTATTTTTATTCTTCCTATGCCAGTTCTTGGAGATAGGCGTAATGTAACGAAACTAAATAGCCTCAGTACAACAAACAGTTTCCTTCACTGTCTCTAGGTTCTTCCTCGCGGGTTCGGGTCTGTGATGTCCAGGGGGGATCTTGCTTCTTGGTGCTCGGCAGGTGAGAGTAGGGAGGCAAAAACAACAAAAGGAACCAAGTTTTAGTCAAGGATACTTATGCAGGTATATGCTTGTGCTACCACCACCTTCGACGCGTGTGTGAGGATAGGGAAGTGAGGGGTCTGGTCTCACACGGGTTCTAGTGCCTGCCCACTCCCCTTAATACCTCCACCGACCCCACCCGAAAGGTCCCCTAAGATTCACTCGCCTTGAGCCACGGCCCGTTACACGGACCGCGGCGCTGGGACCCGAGGCGTCTTCTCCTCTCCTCTGCCCACCGGGTTTGTTCGCAGTATATACCCCTCTCCTGGGTTCGTCGTCTCTCGTCTCACCTTCCGCCTCCGGTGCTTCTTCCCGTCGTCGCTTGCCTTTGTCCTTGTTCTCTCCGTCGTCCTCGTGCCTTCTCTCCCTCTTCTCTCCGGTCTCGTTCTCCTCTCTTCTTCTCTCTCCTCGCGTCTGTCTCCGTGCGTTTTCTTCCGTTTCTGGCCCCGCCCCCAAGGCCGAGTCGGAGACTAGACCGCGTCCTGCTTCCGGAGCGGCATTCAGTGGCTCCGACCTGCCCCACTTCCGGTCCGCTCCGTCGTCTTCCTCACACACGCGCTATACCAAGTGCCTGTTTTCCCTTCCTTCTCCCTCTGTCCCTCCTCCCTGTTCACCCTTCCCGTCGTTAACCACCAGCCCTGCCGCAACTCTTCTGAGTTGCAGCCGCTCTCCAGCATCCTCCTGTGGATACCACCACTCCTCACTCCACCACTCGTCGTCCTCTTCGGATTCAGCGCCTCCGTCTCTGGTTCTGTTTCCTGACTCTTCCTCTCGCTCCACTTCTCCCACGTCTCCTCTGTGCATCCAACTCGCTCTCCCATTCTCGCTGATGCAGTCCCTTTTCACTTGCCATCCGTTGATCCTTCCGGGGTCAGCTCCGCCTTCTTCCGCCACGTCAGACTAGTGCCTTTCTCCCTGTGTGGATACTCGATATGGGGGTGGGCTTATCCTCCCGTTTTGCCAGATGTCATTGATTTGTTTCCGGATACCCCTGTACCAAGAGGAGGTGGTTGGACCGGTGTCGGTCGGGGAACGTACACCCTGATTATATGGTGAGACCCTCTCACATATGGCAACTGGGCTCTCTGGAGCCACCTTGGAGCAGGAATAGGGAGTTGTGTTACAACCAGTGCAAACGGTGGTCCCAAAGGGACATCTAATGTTCCACCTCCAGGTGCCGCGTGACATACAAATCCCCACCCAAGACAATGTCCAGCTGGATGAGACGAGAGGTCAGAAGGGATGCGATGAGGGGTCAGAAAGGATGCAGAGATGGGACAGAAGGGATGAGACAATGGGAGAGAAGAGATGCAATGATGGAGAAGCAGAGATGTGACTTTGGGGCAGAAGGGATGCAAGAAAAGTGCATGAGAGAAGGAAGGAGGGGGCAGGAGGGATCCCCATACCTGCCCAGGATCTCGATACACACCACCGCTGGTGTGGACCTCTCCACCATGTCAGCAATGAACTCAGTTCTTTTGATGCTGAGATAGCACTAGAGGTGCATGCAGGGCAGTGTGCACCAGAGGAAATCCGCATCAGCAACACCAGTGTGCCCTAAAACGAGTCATCACAAGCCAGTCATCTGCCAACCAACCTCATTAGCTACACTGTGGTGCACCGTGCCAGCCTTTAGTGTGTGTCCCTTCACAGCTACAGCAACAAGTGGCAAGCACAAAGTGCAAGGGGAAATTTCCAAACATGATGAACAATGTAGAGTGTGGGCAGGAAAAGAAAAATCCAATATGCGTACACTTTAAAAATAAAAGCAAGCAAGTCGCAAGATCTGTGCGTGTCATCTTGTGTCCCCTGAGTCAGAGAGTGTGGTTGCCAGTGCTCTACGGCCAACTGGGTAGTGAGGTACAATGGGTCTACATCAGGCGCCCGCTCCTCAAGGGGATCAGAAAGCTGGTATTCACATGCTATAAGGAGGAGCAGGGCCACGAGTCACCTACGTGCCCTCTCCTCAAAGGAATCAAAAAGTCAATGGCCAAAAACTGTAAAGAAGAGCAGGTGCATCAGTCAGTTGAATGCTCGCTCCTCAACTTGCTTCAGCGGAAAATCCAGCCACTGATGTGGGGAGCCGGAGTGGGAGTCAATTAAGCACCTGGTCCTCGAATTGATTAAAAAAAGCACACACTGAGGAAGGGATCCGAAGGGAAACATGTTCTTTGATGTCACTGAGACCTCACAAAAAATGCCAGCACTTTAAAAGTAAAAACAAGCACAGCACAATTGATGTAAAATGCAAAACCTTAAAAAAATCGTTTCACAAAAGTGGATGGAAACAGTACTTGGTCACCGGGAAGCTGATAAGAGAAGCACACAAGGAAAACTCGAGGAGCAACAGGAAACAGTTATTTACAGCCGATAGAAACGGATGAAAAGTAAGTGGCGAGCATAGGAGCGAATAAAAAGCAAGGAATGCAAAGGGGCAGAATGTAAGCCCCTTTTAAGATTTATGTTGAATACAATAGATTTCACAAGCACTGCAGGTAAAACCGAAAGTCCTCTGCAGGCAGCAGTTGTTGAAATGGGACTGTACAAAGAAACAGGGAACAGGACAATAGTTAGGAAACAATAAATCTGTGCTGAATCACGAAGGAGAAAGTCAACTCATCAGAGCTGAGTATAATTAGAAAAATTCTCATTTAAAACCATTGTGCTTTAAAACACGTGTACCACGGAAAGGTTACATTTCTTGCATACAGGACTCGCACGTGTAAACTAGCAACCCCAGTCTGTTGCAAGTCACATTTTGTGAAGGCACTTGGCTAATGATTGCCTTGAAACCACTTCTGAGTCTTTTGAGGCGCTATAAATCCACAAAAAATTAAAATCTAACTGAATTCAGCAAAAGCGAGTACTTAGACTCGGATCTCAAGCAGTGTGTGTGTGTATATCAGTGCTGATTTTTAGTTCCGCCGGTGGAATTTATATCCTGGGGGCAGGACAGGGAGTCAGGCATCTGATCCTTGGTGAGCACCCTTTTGTCGTGTTGCAAGGGTGCCTGCATTGTGGGGATGATTGTTTTTGTGCAGGAAGGCACACCTTCCTGCACAATTGACAATTATTGATGGCATTTTCCTCTTTCTATGAGTGCTGCAGAAGGCAGCATGCATAGAAAGAGGAATAAACAAGGAGAAATAAAAGTATTTCTCCTTGTTGCACTACTCCTATGTCTTCCCTGAGGAGAGGTAGGATTCTGACGCATTACCAGCTTTACAAATCTTTGTAAATCTGGAAAATGAGTCAGCTTTCATGAATGTTGCATGGGAACATTCACAGCAACATCCATGGAATGCTCCTATCATGTAGAGTAATTCATGAAAGGGGCCCATATATAGAAGGCCATAAAAGTCACATATGGTTACTTTCCATGGCCTTTTAAATATGACTGCGCCACCGGTGCATCAAAAACAGGGATGCAGTAGCGGTGCAATGGCCTTGAAAATGAGGGCCCTAGTCTTTTGGTACAATTGGAGGGACTAGGGGGCAAATGTACAAGGGGATTCTGCAGCTCACATAAAATGAACAAAACACCATTATTGATTGTTTATGTACAAGAAGGTGTTCCTACCTGCACATAAACCATCATCAAATAATGCCGATTTGCTACTTTTGTGTGTGCTGCAGAATGCATCATATGCAAAAGTAACAAATCACCAATATTGATTTGGACACCTTCCTGCACATAAACAATCATTCCCTGAAATGCAGGCACCTTTGCACTATGGCGCAAGGGTGTCTCTGCTGGTGCTAGGCAGCTATTTTTAGCCCCATCAATAGGGAAAACACCGGGGTGTGCCGTATTGTTGTAAATACGGTGCATCCCTGAGTTTAGGAAATGGCAAAGCGCGGTGCTGCAAAATTTGCCACAGCGCCGCGCTCCACCATTTCCTTGTAAATATGCCCCCAGCTCTTCTTCACGTCTCTCCCAAGATCAAAGACTATTTCTAACATTATCCAGAGGCCTGTGACATTCTTGTGCCAACTTCTACAGAATTCCCACATCAGCATTTAACCCCTTCAGTGCCCGCCCCTTTCCCCGCCCAGTGCCGGCCGTTGCATTAGCGGGCGGGGTCTATGACGAGCTGGACTCGTCATGGGCGCAGCGCCACCGCGGCCCATGACGAGTCCAGCTCGTCATGGGCACTGAAGGGGTTAAAGTACTTCCTGTCTTGCTTGCATGCCAACTATCCCATAAGCCTTTTTCAAAACTGGAAAGATCCCTTTCATAAACCTAGCTGTCCCCATCACCCCACAGTCCAGACCTAGGGAAATGAGGAACCACCTTCTTTCGTACCTGTGAACAGGTTGCTCCCTTACTGAGAGCACAGGCAAATATTTAGAGGGCTCCCAAGAGGAAAGGCATCTGTGACCTACAATTCCTCTTGGCATAATCATGACAAAAGACAGTCCTCAATATGAGGCCTTTGTTTGGCCACGTGTTCCTGTCCACTCCCAAGTGACATATCCCAGATAAATGAACATATTACCCATCTTCAGACTTCTTGCTCTACGAAGTGTTATATTTTTGTGCCAGGGCAGGAAGTGCTCATTCCCCACCAAAGAATAATCACTGTGAGGGGTATAGCCTACGGGAACTCCAGAAATCGAAAATATGTTTTTAAAAGTTAATTTTCTAATATATATTTCCTAAATTGACCTGCATGAATCACATTATTTTTGTTTATAATTTAAAAGGAACTTTGATGTGCATTTTAGCATTTTCTTGCGTGAAATTGTCAATCAGACTTCTCCATAGAGAAATGCCATCTCACACAGACAGTAAAAAGAGGGCTTTGCAGCTGATCGTGATACAGATATAATTTTCTTTGATGCTTGGCATTTCCCATTGGTATATATTAAGCACCCCTTCTATTGGATAGAAGGCACGCCTAGGAATGATTTTCTAATGAATAAAAGCAAGTCACAATCATGGGTGGTGTAAAAGTACACTGATACTCTTGTGACATTTAACTTCAACGGGACTGGTGGACTTCTTGTACTAAACTACTGTATTCTGGCTTATTTTATGTTATATAGTCAGAGCACGTGCAGTGTAAACCGGAATGGCAGTGTCAAGGCACACAGAGGCAAAACACGAGCAAAAACACAATCCGAAAAAGTAGGAGAGCACTCAAACAGCTGTTCTTACTCACAATATCATTTTCAAGACAAAATATGTTCTTAGGCTTGTCAAACTAATATGAGGCATCCAGATGTATTGCTGCACATAAAGATAATTTTTTGTGTTATATTAAGTAACTGCTGTAGGTTTGTGCACGAGGCAGCACACATGGAAAAAGAAAAACGGGGAGAAATGAAGCATTTCTCCTCGTTTCAACACCTTAAGACCAGGATTTTCCTGGTCTTCAGTTTGGCGCTGCCACCTATTATTGCCTCTCTTGATAATAGGTGGCAGCGTAGAAGTGAATGGGTATTGGGGTGGAACGCTCACCGCAACACCCACTGCACGCCCCTTTCGCGCTAATTTTAGCGTGAAAGGGGCCCTATTACCAAGGCAACGTTAAACCACTTAACGTGGCTTTTAGCTACGTTATGTGGTTTAACTCTGCCTTGGTAATAGGGTGCTGACCCTATCGCCAACACAACTTCACAAAAAGTGATGTTGCGGTGGTGATAGGGGCTTGGTAAAATGCCTCACAATTTTATTCCATCTCTGAAATGTGCACTCAGTATGCATGTCTAATGTGATAGCAATGCCATTATTTCAGCTTTCAATTGCACAGTGTTGCTTTTTTTATTACTTTTTTATTTGTGCCTTTTGTTTGCTTCCCTTTAATTTAGCTGTCTTCAGCCCTTCTTCAAGAATATGAATGCCATCTCTTACTATGTGGGCTACTGAATATTATATATGTTCCAGGCAGAACAAAAGTACAGGCCAACCGAATTGTCAGGGCAGTACATCTGGCATTATTTTCCAGGTCCCAACGCTTGTGCTTCAAAATCTGTTTACATATTTGAAAGCAAAATTGTTCAATTTCATAATTGAGAGGCAGTTAACATGGCTAAAATCCCTATTTGCTGGGTGTTCACTTTCAGTTGTTGACTTGGATCCTACAGTAACCTTTTTTACATGCCTACAGCCAACAGCACATTAAGTTTATCTGACTTACTTTCGACCATAAAAAGATTTTTATAATATTAATCTATGAATGTTTTTTTTATTTTTTTTATTCAAGGTGACCTATTGTGCTTCCATCTCAAGATAAGGTGCGCAAGAGATCAAACATTGCTATTTTTGGCGTAATTAACCTAGAGCCATAAGCAATTTGAGTATCACCCAAATGCAAAGAAAATATAAAGGGCCTAATGACAAGTACGGTGGTCCATGGACTGCTTTTCTCACGTTGGCAGTCCGACCACTATCACCGCTGCGGCACCGTCAGCCGCATTAGGAGTGTGGCCGTTGGGCTGCCACAGGACCACTGTCTCCACTGGGATCCAGAATCCCACGGCGTGGCGGTCAGAGACATTAATATGCTGGCGGTGCCAATGCCAAAACCGCCAAGCATATTCCGACTTGCTTATTGATCCTGCCATGAAAAGGGTGGTGGACAAACATTTGGGGGGGTCCTAACAAGGCCTGCTCCTAGGCTTGGGGGTGCATGCGGGGGACATATGTTTTCCCCCCGTTCCTGCGCGGTGAGGCATTAACAACATGGTGCATGCCACGCCGTTCAGGAATATGCTGCAGGATCTGTCACGGCAGCAGTCTACTGTTAAAACTCTCCTATGAGCCTTACACAGCCACCACTGTCAGTCTGCCACAGCACACCCACCTGTACTGGATAACATTCGTAATCCGGCGGGTGGGTGAACTACAGGCTTGGAGATCCTCCTGTTGGAGCGGCAGTGGTGGGCCAAGAGGAGGACCCCCAAACTTGTACTCAGGCCCAAAATGTCTAGTTTACATGTTAGTTGCATTCTTTATGAATGGTGACCTAGAAGTTAGTCAGTCAGTCAGTAAAAACTTTATTCAGCCAATGCGGCCATAATTGAATAGCTCAATAAACATATAATTAAAACACAATAATGTGCAGTCAATATTATCATGAAAATAATACAGATCGAATAACAGGGTTGTTTTTCACAAAATAGCAGTAGTAAATGTACAGTTATACCAATTAAAAGCAGATAAAAATGTAAAAGACAAAAGATAAATTTGCCTTTGTCCTAATATCCCTTTTAATCCCGAGAGAATGCCAATGGTAACATGACTCACAGTTTTCAGAGGTCAAGGCTTTGACTGGCCAATCTACAGTTTGTAGAGCGTAAAAAGTGATGTTAAAAATGTGTTCTAGGTATGGTATAAAAGCTACGAGAAAACATAAAGTGCACACTAGATTGCTGGCTGATGTTGTCGCAAGGACAGCAGGGCAGGGACGGGAACCAACTGTCCTGCTGGTGGAAGGCACCCAAAGAGTGCACAGTACACAGCCTTAAACGTGTTAAATAAAATCTGTGCTCCTGATTGGAGATTCACACTAGATAAGCTCCGATGCACAAAAGTGAAGTGATCTCCATGTGATAATGAGCACTGGCCAGGATCTGGCATCTGTTGGACCTTTTTCGGGGACAGTATGTTTTGGTAGCAAATCAGGGTCATAGTATTACTATTGATCTTACTGGGGGAATGAAAAACAAAATGTGGGATGCCCAGATCAAGAAAAGATTTTCTAGTATATATGGTAACCAACCAATAATATTTGCGCTGTCTGAGTTGATGCAATCAGCTGAAACAAGGTGGGAGAATTTAGTGAAAGGGGAGCTTCTGGTTTAACGCAAAGTAACAGTGGTGCTAATTTACTTGCATCTTCAATGTACGAAAGACCAACCTCGATGTGGGTTATAATGTTAGTGGTACTTTTTGGAAAGGCCAACAATCTGGAGAGGAATTTATTTTCGGCTGCTGGTAGGCAGCCACAGTCCGAATACCACCAGACTCCCACCACATGAAGACCCAGGGAGAAACATTTAGCTTTCTAAAGAGAGATGAGATCTACAATGAGTTTATGGCTCCCCATTGAAATACAAATAACTTTCAAACCGCTCACGCACGCCTACAAGACCCTTCACAACATCGGACCTCAATACCTCAACGGCTGCCTCTCCTTTCACGTCCCAAAGAGAAACCTCCGCTCAGCCGACCTCTTCCTAGCCACCGTGCCAAGCTTCTACAGGACCAGATTGGGTGGAAGGTTCTTCTCCTACCTCGCAGCAAAGGCCTGGAATGATCTCCCTCTCCACCTCTGGCGCAGCATGACACTGCACCAATTCAGGAATAACCTTAAGACATGGCTCTTCAACTGACCCCAAGGGAGCTGCCCACACCCTCCCCTTAGCGCCTTGAGTCCCTAACAGGTGAGTAGTGCACTCTACAAAACCCTGATTGATTGCTTGATTGTTTTCGTTTTCCTGCAAATCTAAAAATTGCCTAGGCTGCACTGTCCATGTTAAGCCCTCTCAATTTCATACATTTGTCACATTTAAAATGACCATCCCTAAATAATTAAACTTTAGGACTTTCGTGATGATAGTCTTGTACATGGTGAAACTGCTTGATGGGGTATTTCTAGGACAACAGGTCATGATTAAAAAAAAATTTGGTTGACCTTGAGCTTCAGGTTTGTCATAAAATTGTTTTAAAAAATCCAGCAACAACTGTAACCCATTGGCAGTGCGCACAAATAATACAGCATTGTCAGCATACAGGTGTTTGGGGACAGGTCAATCCCCTATCCTAGGCAAGTCTTTTCCCATATACTGCAAAGTAAGATCCAAGGAATTAGTATACAAGAGAAAAAGGAAGGGGGCAAGTTTGCACTTCTGCCTGACTTCCTTGTCCACCTTAAA
Organism: Triturus cristatus; assembly: GCF_964204655.1. NCBI lineage: Eukaryota > Metazoa > Chordata > Amphibia > Caudata > Salamandridae > Triturus > Triturus cristatus. Next base: position 219,710,852 of record NC_140584.1, read on the forward strand.
GGTGGTTGTACACTGCCCATCAGGACCAAAGTGCCCATGGGCCAAGTGTCCCAATGTAGCCTCTTAAGAAGTTCAATCAGGCGTATATTGACCCCAGCTTGAAGATAAGAACTATAGTAGATGCTTTCAAGAGCTTGGAATTTCTGCATGAAAGGGCACTGAATACATTAGTTATCAAGGGGGCTCAAAAAGGAGTGTTCGTCTAAATACATCTATTGAGACCCCATCAGGGCCGGGGCTGTGCCTGGGGTGCTCCTAAAAATAGCAGAGGTTACATAATTCACATCTATGGGAAACATGAAAGCAGTGCTAACAGGCTCAGTGGGATCAGTCTGCTTCTTACTAGATGGACTGGCAAAAAATGACCCAAATCAGAAGATTTAGAAGAAGCGTCCTCGAAGATGCGGAAAAATGGGAAAGCCAGTCAGATTGGGAAATAGGACAAATAATATTCGGAAAGCTGTCTTCTGAAAAATAAAGGTGGTTTATCACATCTCAAAAGGCCTTTGCCTCTGTTAGATATGGGGGTCTTTGGTTGGTAGGTTTGGGCCCTGTCCAAGTAGGGATCCTTCCATCTAGTCAGGGTAAGGGGGGGGGGGGGTTACACTTCTAAAATAACCCCTGCTCACCCCGTTGGTAGCTTAGCATGAGCAGTGAAGCATATCTCAGAGGCAATGTGTGAAGCATTTGCACATAACCCACAGAAATACAGTAAAAACACATAAAAAGAACACCACACAAGTTTTAGAAATTAACCAATATTTATCTGTGTAAAACAAGATCCAAAACGATAAAAAAAATCCAACATACAGTAATCAAAATATGAATATTGCAAAAATAGACTTAAAATACAGTTTCTTGAAGTCAGTAGCTCTGTCCGGGTCTATCACAGCATCATGAACAAATAAATCCAACAGTTGAGGCCGACCACAGTGTCGAGGGCGAGCTACAGTGTTGAGAAGACCCGCAAACAGTACCTTGGACATGCAGGGCGTCGTGGACCTTGCGATGAGCTCCAAAGAAGCGGCATCGTCAGTTACGGAGGTCACTGTAGGAATTGTCAGGCCCTCAAAGTCACATGCATTGCAGAGCGAACCCTGTGAGCTTGAAGTCAGGAGCACCAGTGTCAGCAGGCATCGGGGCATTTGGGCTGCGGGGCAAAGTGGAGCGGTGCGGTGTGCAGTGCCCTCAGGTTGTGGTGCATGCAGCAGTTTGGTGACGGCGTCCGGCAGCGTCAGTGAGGCCAGGGCTGGGGTGCCAAGTAGGGCAGTGCTCATCACTGTGCTGGCAGGTCACGGTGCAAGCAACGGCATCGTCATTGCTGAAGTGCTGTCCTCGGTAGAAGATCTGAAGTCAATGGCACCGGCATCGGTGGCCCAAAGCTGCAGTGTGGGACTGGGTTGTGCGTCAAGTAACTTACAAACAGTGCCTCTAGGCCATGGTGCAGGCAGAGACATGGATGTGGGCGTAGAGAGGTGTCACTAGGGATACCATGGCAGCGATGATAAGCGAGGCGGTGTGAAATACGGTGCCCTCAGGTCACTGTGCAAGCAGCGGATCAGGGGTGGTGTCGGTGAGACCTGGGTTGCGGTGCGAAGCAGGATGGTGCTCTCTACGGTGCCAACAGGTGCCTGAGCTGGCAGCAGCATCATAGATGGCATTGGGTTGCTTTTTCTTCTGTTTCAGCACAAAACACACAGTTCCCAGTGCTGGCAGCAGATGATCTTAAAGTTAAAGTCTTCGCTGTTCCTGAGACTTCTTGAACAGGAGGCCCTTGGGGAAACTCAGGAAAAAAGGTAGCAGAAAGTCCAGTCCAGTCCTTTCACTGCCTAAGACAGAAGCAGCCACTACAGGCCAACACAGCCAAGGACAAAGAAAGTGGTGGTTCCTCCTGACAGCTTCCCCAGCTCTTCTTGGCATGATCCTGAGCCCAAAAGAGTTTTAAACTTCTAGGGTCAGGGCACCAATATGTATACTACGTTTCCCTTTGCAATTTTAGGCAGCAAGTCCCTCTCGCTCTGTAGAAACCAGTTCTGTCCTCTCTAGTCCAGCTTCACTAAATTTTGGAAAAACACATCAATTTACAGTTGTCCCATTTTGTGGAAACCCAAAACTTTTTACACCCCTCTCAATCTGGCTTCAGAACTGGTTTTTCGACTGAAACTACTCTTCTTGAAGTTATAGAAATGTTGTGGCACTGTTTGGACACTGGGGATACGGTGGCCCCCATATTACTTGATTTGAGTGCCGCTTTCGACATGGTGTCTCACACCATGTTATTGAAAGCCTTGCATTCTATGGGCGTTGTTGGCCTGACACTCAACTGGCTTGCTTCTTTTCTTACCGACTGTACGTTCCAGGTTTTTTCTTCTACGGCTAGCTCCAAAACTCACTCGTCTCCTATTGGGGTACCCCAGGGCTCTATCCTTAGCCCGCTACAGTTTAATGTTTACGTTAGACCTCTGGTGGAGATTGCAGAAGAGGCTGGGTTGTCCCTGTTCTTCTACGTGGATGACACCCAGATTATCTTTACTCTCTCCGCCGAAAGGGTGTCTATGTCCTCTGCTCTCCAGTTCAGGCTGAGGAAAATTGCATCTTGGATGCAAGCCAATTTTCTCAAACTTAATGGAGAAAAAACGGAGGTTCTGAATCTGGGAAAAAATATAGATCTTTGGGGTCCCCAACATTGGCCTGCGGAAATGGGTGCTCTACCCCAGCCCACCCACCAAGTCCGCAATCTAGGCTTTATCATTGATGACCAGTTATTAATGAGGCAACAAGCCATGAAGGTGGCTGCTACATGTTTCACCATCCTGAAATGGCTTAAGAAAATCATCTGGATGTTGCACTGTCCTACCCAGTCAACCATAGTCCAGGCTCTTGTTACCTCTAGACTGGATTACTGCAACATTCTGTATCTGGGGGTTAATAAGGATGTGATACGTAAACTACAGGTGGTGCAGAATGCTGCTGCCAGATTGCTCTACCAGTTTCCCAGAGCAGCCTCTATCTCTGGCTCTCTGCGGGATCTCCATTGGCTCAGGGTAGAGAACCAGATTTTATTCAAAGCCTTGAGTTATATGTTTAAGATCAAATCTGGCTCGGCTCCTCAGTACCTGCAAGCTTTGGTCCACCTTTACTTGCCCTCATGCCCTCTTCGTTCGACTACCCAGGCAAAATTTTTGGTTCCCAGGATCAGACTGTCACAGATGGGTGGCCAATCTTTTGCTTGTCTAGGTCCTTCTTTCTGGAATTCTCTTCCCATGGCACTTCGCAACAAAACTGTTTACGGGAACTTCCGCAAATGTTTGAAAACTTGGCTGTTCGATCAATGATTTTCTGTTTTTCTTTTGTTCTCCTCAGGCTGGCGCCGGTAAACACTGTTGGGTAGCTGTTGGATTAACATAACATAACACTACACGAGGTGGAGTCAGCATTGTGCAGAGCAGACCTAGCCTATTCAGATGATAGCGAAAACTCCTTCCACCACTCTAAATGCAGAAAAAACTATTCAGTGACAGTCTAGAGTGAATGCCCATCCCCAGCCCTGTCACTACAAAACCAGACGGTGAATACACAAACAGGCAGAGGCACACAGAATGGTCAAGAAAGAAAATGCCCACGTTCTAAAAGTGGCATTTTTAAACACATATTCTAAAAACCACCCTTTCTAAAAGATGTGTAATCTAAGGGAGCCTAAACTCCATTTCTCCATCTTTTCTCAATTGAAAGTTACACTTTTAACATGTTACATGGCAGCTCCAATGATCACCTATTGGAAAGGCAGCCTTTCAATAGTGAAAAACGAAATGCTCAGTAGTGCACTATCAGGACATGTAAATCACACTACCACATGTCCTACCTTAAACATACATTACACCCTGCCCATGGGGCTACCTGGTGCCTACCTTAGGGGTGACTTGCATGTAAGGAAAAGGGAAGGGCCTGGCAAGTTGATGCACTTGCAAGGTCGACATGGCAGTAAAACCTGCACACAGACACTGCAGTGGCAGGTCTGAGACAACTTTAAAGGGGATACTTGTGGTTTGTGTGACATTATAACGCATTCAGTTGCAGCGCGTGCCTATACAACGCATGCATTACAATGCGAATGCCGTTAGTACATTTAATCTTCACTACAAATATGCATTTACCACGCATACCTTTACAATACATTTCTTTGTCAAAGTATGCATGTTAAGGGCATATTCATGATAAAGTTAAAGATGCCCCTGTCCTTGTTTAAAAAAAACAAAAGTACCCCTCCTCTGTACCCCTGTGTGCCCCCCTGTGAGAAGTTGGCCTGATATATGCAGTCCACTAGTTATAGTGGGCACCTTGTATCAGTCCAAACAACCCCTTATGGTGATAGGTTAAAGACAACCTTTATTGAAAGCTATCCTAGTGGTAGCTTTGCAGAGCAGCCTTCAGGCTAAGTCTTGAAGGAATGTAAAGCAGCTTGTTTTACCAGTCTATAATCTCTTGAATGACCAAATGAAAGGACAACCACACCAGGAATATATTTAAAATATATGTATTTAAGATAAAACACACCCCTCTAGTCTCTTTATGAGGCTGGAGTTTGAAGTACTTAAGTTACAAGTCAGTATTCAACAGTAAAAGCACAAATAAACGTTTGGGCCCTAGGGGCGTACCGAACCACATACCAATAAAGTGGTATAAGAACCACAACTGAACTAGACACAAGGCCTAGGGCCTGTAGAAGTGCTTGGACCACATGGAACCACCCAAGGTAGTGACACAGGGAACCCACGGGGGACGCGTGCAGTGTGAGAACACAGCCGCGAATCGCCGTTAACTTCTATGGGGAAAGTCGCGGTTGGGGGCTGCTGCCGTGAAGAGGAGAAGTGTCTGAAGAGATCCAAGCCTGGATCGAGAATGGCAGGAACCTGAAAGCAGAGGGGACAGAGTCTGGGTCACTTACTAGTGACCAGGGGCACGATAGTCCAATGCCCACAGATGTCGGGTGCTTCAGGTGAGTTGACGGGTGTCTTGACTCTTCAGCCACGAGGTCCAGGAGATGTCGACGACAACCAGAAGCTGGATTCGAGCTGTCCCACAAAGTCTGTCGAGTGATGTGGTGTCGGTGACAAGATTGGTCCCAGCAAGTCTTGGCAACGGCAAGTCACTTGGAAACAGAGAAAGGAAGTCGGTGCAGACCAGCAAGGTCTGGGGGACTCACCCAGCAAGGGTAAGTCGGGTCACATCTGGAGCAAACAGGAAAGCACAATCAGAAGAGGAGTTACCTTCGTGGGGACCCACTAGTCAACGGGCTAGCGATCGCGAAGGAGCCTCGAGTGGTTTCACTTGAAGCTGGCCCACGGGTCACTCATGGAGTGGAGGCCAGAGATCTTCGGTGCAGGATGTGCTCAAGGCTGGGGCCACTCAGAGCCCAAAGCACAACTTCGAGGAAGACCAGGAAGATGATGGATCAGCAAAAGATCACGGTGTCTTGGGGTCACGGTTCCATGTCACTCACGATTGCCACGGGCCTCAGCTTTGCTGTGGACTCAGGGTAGCCTCGGGGAAGTTTGAAAATCCACCTCTGGTGATGCAAAGACTTCGGCGTCCCGTGGGAACTTCAGAGTTGCAGACCGGACAGTTGATTCTTAGGTGCCTGCCAAGCAGGGTAGTCACTCCTTGACCCCAAGGGAGATTTCTTCAGACTTCTAGTTGAAATAGAACATCGAAGGTCCAGGATATATGTTGCATAGTTTCGTCCAGGGTAATCCAAAGTTGCAAGGACTGGGTTCCCATACCTATGCAAAGTTTGGGGGTTGGACATACTCTAGGGACCCACCTATGGGAGGGTTTGGAAAGAGGGGTGGTTACACCCATTTCCTTTGTCCAGTTTCACGCCAGAGCAGGGGCAGGTAGCCCCTGCAACCGGTTTGAACTGGACTATGCACAGGGACACCAAGTGTGCCCCCGGTGCAGGACTTCAAAGCACCAGAGAGTGCTCCCGCCCAGCCCCAATACACATCTGCCTGTCTGGGGAGGTGGTTATACCTCCCTGGGACAGGAAACCTATTGTCCAGGCCTCCACTGCTGGAGTTTTGGTCAGCAGCAGGAGGCCAGACCCGTGTCTGTGGCAGTGGCATCCATTTTGTGATGCCAGGGTTGTAGAAAGTCTTTACCGGGTAGACCAGTGTGAACATGTCTCTCCCTCTAGAAGGGTGGAATGCTACCCCCACCGCCAGAACTGGCAGCAGGGGTAGTATTCCAAAGCATTTGACACCAAACACAACATGTTTCCGTGCAGCCAGTCCAAAGTTAGCATTTCCCGCAAGGCTGTAATGCACTTAAGAGTATATGGTCAGGCTGCTCCACAAACAGCATCAGAGGAGGTACTCCGAACGCTGCAGAGGGGCTCTGTTGATGCAGGGGCACCCTCTCACATAAAAACCAAGCACTCTGCCTTCAGGATTGTTAAGGCCTGCCATAGGAGTGACTTATAGATTTTATATGTGTGTGTAATGGTAGTGATATAGGTATCCTATACCATAGGAAGGGGTGCAGGCACCACCTTACCCAGGCTGCAGTAGCAGACCACTGGTGTCATTTTGGAGTGCTTCCCAGGGGTGGCATAATACATGCTTCAGCCCCTGGTTGGCCTCTGAGGTACCTATGCCCTAGGTACATAGTATACCATATACTAGGGGCGTATAAGGCACTCCAGAATCCAATTAGAAATGTACCTAATGTACATGGAAACCATTTTACAGACAAAACAGATAGACTGGGGCCCTTAATAGCACGTTCCCAGTCCAACTAAGTCATAAACCAGCAAAACACCAGGAAAAAAGTGGGGGCAACCATATAGTCAGATTCCACCTTCCTACACCCCCGTACTAAATCCTTCTAACAAATACCCCTTCCCTGCCCTGAACCCTAAAGACAGACCCCTGCATGACTCCATTTCAACCCCCGGACCTTCTTAAAACTACTCCGCCCTTGAGCCCCAGTCCCAAGCTTGTCTAAAAACTACCCCTCCCTTGCCCTAAACCCTAAAAGTGGACCTTTTAGCAAATGCTCCTCCCCTGCCCTGAACCCTAAAACGGGACCCCTGTGCGACTCACTTCCCCCCACTCTCCGGTCCATATTCAAACTACCCCGCACCTGTGCCCTTCAAGCAGGTCCCCTACCCCTGCCTTTCCGGCACCCAGACGATCTAAAAACTACCCAACCCTGTCCTAAATACATTAAAACATGAATACATTGAATACAGTTAAAAACATTCATTTAAAATCGCCCTTACCTCTACATGACATCACATCTTCAGCTCTTCTGAGAAGCGACGTACGTTGTACACAGGAAACGGAAGGGTATTCCTGTAACGATGCCGATAGACCACCCTTACCACACACATACCTTTTCCACACACAGCTTTACAATGTAAAGGCATGCATGGTAAAGGCTATGCGTGGTAACGGTGCATGCGTTGTAACGCATGCCTGGTTAAGTATATGTGAGGAAACAGCTGCATTGTAATGGCTGTTAACCCTACTTGTGTGGGTGGCACAACCAGTGCTACAGGCCAATGAGCTGCAATTGTTTCACAGGCCCTGGGTACACATAGTGCAATGTACTAGGGACTCATTAGTATATCAAATACACCAATCATAACACAATTTACAGTAGGAGCACTTGCACTTTAGCACTGAATAGCAGTGAAAAAGTGGGAAGAGAGACTAAACCACTGAAAAACAAAATCTTGCATACCATCGACAGGAGGTCAAAAAGCAAAAATACTGAGGAAATATGCCAAACGATGCCAGGTCTAACAGCGTCCCTAAGTTTAGCACCTGAGACTAAGTCATCCCAGGCTTTCTCTCTTATTTCCATCCTCCTTAACTCGAGTGTCACCTTATAAGTCCTCCTGGCTCACAGAATTTCCTAAATGTTCCTAGGTGAGAACTTATCTGCCATTTTCAGGTTTTTAGAGGCAGTTCAACAAGCATGGTTAAACCAGCGATGGAGGAAGGGTACACTACACGATTTCTTAAGTCATTCGGCTAGACATAGATGTACATAAAACATTAAAACTGCCCAGGATGAGGGACAATTCAGCTGATTCAGAGAGATTTTTGGTTTCTAAATCTGCAAGGAATTTCTCTGGGTTTATGTTTTTCTATTTAGTACGTATCCCCTTATTTTCACAGAAATGCAGGCCATCGGAACTAACAGGAGAGGGTGGGTCAATGGTGATATTAGTAGAGGAAATATAAATGGTAACTAGATTGTAATCACTAAGTTTGTAATCACTAAGTTCGGAGGACAAAATTGCTGTATCCATCACAAAAAGGGATAAGTGGGAGGAAATGATTGAGCCGCCACTTCGGCCCATATAGTTTGAAGGGGGCAACGGGCCTTTACTAAGGAGGTCTACATTAAACAGTCAATTGTGCTTTTAAAATAATCTTGTTCAAGACTTCCGAATAGGTATCATGCAGCAAGTGAGATACATCATCACCCTACCAATCCAAGATGCAACAAACACTGTACCCTGGTAAAGAGCATTTTGAAATGCTAAAGTCTCCACTCATATTACAGTTACCCTGTACAGGTGGCTCACAAGGAATTACGAAATAAGCCTATCCATTTTCTACAGTATTTCATCAGGATAGTTTGTAAAAAAAAGTACAAGGGAAAATGAATCCAAAGGAAAATAGAAAGAAACAGGAAGACTCAATGACAATAAATGATACCAAGGATAGGCTGTAAAACAGTAAGTTTTGTGACCTTGATCTAGAAGGAGATAATAATCCCAATCTACCCTTAGAACAACCTGACACAGAAGGCATCACAGGGACAGAGAAGTCTCTTTTAAATTTATATTTTTCATTTGGCAAATCAATAAAGCAAGTTATAAAGCAAAAGTACATACGTATAGAGTAAGAGATAATAAAAACAAAATATTTCAAAATGATAACTTTTGTTTGCAGAAATAATTTAGTAAGATTTTCTATAAAGAAAAGAGAGAGTAAAAGTAGAAGAAAAGAAAGGAAAGATGAGAGCACAGAAAAAGATAGAGTCAATAAACAAGATAGGAATGAGTGAGAATTAGATGAATGAAGATATAGAGAAAGATAGTCAAAATTAAAGTGATCTAATCTTGTGATGAAGACTAAGAGAAGAAACATTATGTATACTATGGTCATCAAGACAAACCCCAAGCAAATAAAAACAGATAATTTGGAAAAGTCTTTGCAACATGAGAGTATAACTTTGAATGCAAGGACAAGTCAAGACATGCGTTATTCGGTAAGTGGAAAACCATAAAAGAATGCACACAAATTACATTGCAGATTACATAGTAAATTCACATGGATACAATTATCTTGTTTAAAAGCATTTGAAACCCCTTCATAGTCATATATTACATTTGGCATCAGTAAGATAAGATATTTTAGTTTGCTTGATTAATTAAAATCTTTGCAAATACATAACAAAAAGATTCCCATTGTACACAGATAAATACAAATAAAAGCAATTAAAACCACGTAATGTAAAAAAGGACATCAACTGCATATACAATTAGCTGTTTTTAAAGAGATTATCATAGACTCTTACGACTAATGTAATGCTATCTGACAATGACTACCACAACTTCTCAGGTCGGATGGCACAGCTTAACCAGGTCCGTTGTCCAGGTTAGAGTCTTGGTGATTAAAGTGAAAGCACAACTAAAACAAGATAGTGAGTTAATGTTACACTTATAAAGCATTTTAGCGGGTTTCGGACAACAACAGGGTTTTAAGTCTCTTAGTTACCATCTCAAAATAAATTGTTAGCCGACAGTTAAGCTGAATGTAACTGGGATTGAAGCAAAGCTTAACTGCCTGCCTACAGGACCGGATGCCATAATACCTAAAAAAAGGACGTAACAAAGTGCATCTTATGTCTTTTTAGTTGGGGCAGTTGCAGATAATGTGAGTGATGATATTTGGCATCAGTAGATGAAATCATAAAAGCAAAAGAGATCATATTAAAATCTCATCCAGACTCTTCACAGACAATGCTGACATAAGATGACTTAATGTATTAATATACAATAACACAACAGATTAACAATATCAAACGATAACACTCATATAAGAGCAATTCTAAAGTTGCAATACCTTTAGCACGCCGAGTAAGTCCCTAGTAAATGGTACCCTAGGTACCTAGCGCAAGGAGGCTAAAGAGGGTATCTAAGGGTTGCAGCATGTTTTGTGCTACCCTAAGGGATTCCTCACAAAGCCCATGCTGGCTCTCATTGTAGGATGTGTGTCTTGGTGCAGCCAAAAGTGAAACATGACATGGCACACAGCCCTGTATGCCATGTCTGCAGACCCTGCACGCAGCATAGGTAAGTCACCCGTACAGCAGTCCTTACAGGCCTATGGCAGGGTTGCTCTCTACTACATGTGAGGAAATATCTGCATGAGCAGATAGGCCTCTGTGCAGGTCAGTTCAATTACTGCCAGCACAAGTGACCAGGGAAGCCCTTTTAGGTACATGTGCTGGACACTGGTCAAAAACAAGTTCCCCAGCTACATGATGGCTTCACTGAAACCAAAGATGTTTGGTATCAAACATGTTTTTATGAATAAATCTGCACTGATTTCAGTGATGGATTTTTAATGCATGCACCCAGAGGGCCCCTCTGAGGTGCCCCTGAAAACATACCAACTACTCGTGTGATAGATTACTGGTTATGACCAGCCTGCAACCACCGACTAGTTTCTGACCCAAAGGTGTGAGAGCCCATGCTCTCAGGAGGTCAGGAATAAAGTCTGCTTTGGCTGGAGGTGTTTACACCCCCTCCAACAAGATGACCCATAAATGAGCATTCAAAGGCAGGGAGCTTTAAAGAGCCTACCATCTTGGTATACAAATCCAGCTTCCCTCAGAGCTGAAGGGATTCCAACCCCTGACCAGGGCCGATTTGGCACCTGGACAGGCGGGGAAATTAGTTGTCAGAGAGGCATGTTCACCCTCAGGTTTATTCCACCCCTAAGGTGGGCTACCTGATGTGGACACGAAAATTAAAAGTCTGCCATCTTAGTGATGGCAGAAGTAGGAAGTCTGGGACAGGGTTATGCCCACCTCCCACAGGAAGTGGTCATATAGGGGGTGCAGTGACCCCAGAGGTAAGAAGCCCATTGGCTACTACCCTACACTCCCCTAACACCCCTTGTATTTAAGGGATCCCCTGGCATCAGGAAATCAGATCCTGCCGACCTGAAAGAAGAAGACTGACCCTGAAGAGCTGCAAAACCAAAAATTGATGAGCAGAAACTGGCTTGGCACCAATCCTGCAGTCCTTGAAAACTGCACCAACGATGACTCATTCTGCAGCTGCTGTGTCTTCAAGACCCTGGGAGGACTGCCAGCACTTCACCCAAGACCCAGGAACTCCAATATATTAGCAGAGTTTTTCCCCTGTATCCTGCAGGCACCTGGTAAGAACTGTGAATACTCCGGACCGCCTCAAACCCTACACCGGAGAGCACCTGTGCACCGTGCCCCTAGCCTGAGTTGAAGTGGGACAATGGTGCCAGGTTGGTCCCCTGACACTCCAGCGACAAAGCCCACCTTGGATTTGCCCACTGTGGACTCTCTGACAACGTCTGCAGCGTCTTAGTGCAGGCCCTCTCTACCACGAGGGAATCTGGTCGTGAAACCCTGACACCTCAAGACACCTCTGCACCTGGCTGCCCTGGCCCAAGGAGAAGATGTCCAAAGGTGTCCCCATGTCCCCGAGCATCATGAGACCTGAGCCTCCTTGTTGGTCCAGCAGACTGGTCTCCCAGCCTGAAGCCTATTTTTGACTGGACTGAGCCCCTTAGACTTACACGGGGCACCCAACGCTGGAAAGCACCTCTACAACCGGCCTACCCATTGCTGCCAGAGGTGACCTATTGGTGTTGCCTTGGACCATTCTCCACACTCATAATAAGTCCACAGATATGATACCAGAAAATTTACCATGCCAAATCTGAATCTTGTCAAATAAAACCTCTGATGTCTCGGCACCTTATATAGGTGTAGTGCCATTTTAATGGTCGTGATCAGTAAATAATACCCTTGAAAAACTTTTTTTTCTTCTCAAATTCTTTTCTTTCCTTTGCTAAAAGACCCAGTGACTTGCGCTTTCAATAAGCTTTAGTTGAGTGGTTAGTACTCTGTGGGTTATCATACAGGTAAGCTCATCTTCTTCACACAAACCAGCCATTTGATATTTTGGACTTTTGTTAAGTCTAGATAGTCGACTATTATCATTTGAATGAGTATGGTTTCGGACCTTGCCCACACTGAAAGCTGCAACAGTGTTAGTGATATCCTTGTGAGATCTCCCCAGTAATGAAGTTCTAGTTACTTAGGTCTAGTTCGCAGAACCTGCTATGTACCCCTCGAGTCAGGAAAGCACGGATGGGAGGCAGATATTTCATGCTCAGGGCATCCAAGATTTGGAACGCCTTGCCCAATGCCCTTCGCCAGATTACCTCGGAAACGCAATTTAGGAAAGCAGCCAAAACATGGCTTTTTAATCAAGATTAATCTCCCTGGACTTGTTACGTTGCTTGCTTTCTTACGTCCCACCTGTTGCTATAGCACCAGGACACCTCTTCAGAGGTAGCTGTTCGCGCTCTACAAATGGCAGTATTATTATTATTATTATTAGTTCCTTGTGGCACATTAGGGTCAGTACACTTCTCAGTAGTGAAAGTAATCTACTCAATAAGTTCTTTTTACTGGCCTGCAGCTGTGAGGAATCACATTACTCCCACACACCTGCACGATAGGAAGCAGTTGATATAAATCTAGCCTTATACACTTTAATTATAGCTTCCATAGGGGAGGACCCTAATTTAGAAGAAATCTTGAACAGAGAAACAATAGTCTGTTCAAGCTGCATGGATCTCACACTCAGCAAATAGTTCTCTGTGCTCATATTGTCAAACGAGACCCTGAGGTAAGTAACGGTAAGTACATGCTGCAATTTGGTGCAATCAATATGGAAGGGAGCAATCTTACTCAAAGGATGACCACAGACCATGGAGAACAACCTTGTTTTATTTGTTGATAATTTCAGGTCAGACATAAATGCAAAAAATCTTTCTAACAGCCTCTGGAGTTCCAGCCATGTCCTTGACATAGAAAAGAAGGCAGCCGGGTTAGCGAGGACTGCACTGCCTAGCCAAGTCATGTCGGTTCAGGATATTGCCCCCCTCAAATTGCCAGCTGACAATTGACCACAAATTTATACATGCACAGGAGGGATATGAGAGGCAATACATTTTGAGAAATAATAGGTAACGCAGTATATGTAAACTGCAAAAACAATGAGGAAACGTTGTCGTTGTAGCTTGTCTGTTTCTTTATTTCAATTGTACTTGGTTTTCAGATTTAAGCAGCCAACGCGTTTCATCCAAACATGGGCTTCTTCAGGGCATAGGTAAAATTGCTGATATCTTGTTAAATGAAACAGAACAGTTTCATCAATGCTGACTGTCCATGCCTGGACGTGTTGGTTGTTATATGGCCTCAGTGTGAGGGGAACACCTAAATGTCCATATGGTCACCGCGTTTATCCCAAACATGGGCTTCTTCAGTGCTGCAATAGCATACAATATGCAAACATATTTAGAAGACTGTGCATGACTGGTAAATGAATTTCAAGATTAATTTAGAAAGAGTAAATACCAAAAGGAGAGTGAAGATTCAAGAGAAGAAGAGTAGCAAAGGAGTTGTGTACAACAAATATAGATAAGAGTAAAAGATAGAAAGGAGAAGGGTAGTCCAACAGAAGAAGGACCGCAAAAAGAATTGTGTAGGTAATAAAAGGAAGGTAAGGAAAAACTTGAGGGTATTGTAAGTTCAGGAAATCAGAGTGGTGCAAAGAAACCTGTCCAATGAGGGTAGGTAATATAAGGAAGAGGATGAAAAGATTTAAAGGTATTGTGAGTTCAGGAAATCAGAGTGGTGCAAAAAAACAAAAAGCATTCGGTCCATTGAGGGTAGATGTTAAAGCAGATGTGAGTGAATAGGGACGATGACACATGTACTTGAGAGTCTCAACATTTCGCAGGATTATACTCGTGAAAGCGGGGTACATACACGCAGCAAGTTTACTCCACAGGGCACCCATCTCCAATGCATTGAGGTATTCCACAACCTAGTGAATGAGGACTTACACTGTCTTGAAGGCAAACTACAGAGTAAAAGCAGGAGCTACACCAGTGACAACCTCATCTCTGATGAGAGAAAGGCTATCTACAGCCTACTCAAGAATGATCAGGGAAGCAGACAAAGGTGGCAACATGGTAGTGATGAACAGGAAGGACTACAAGGGTGAGGTCCTGAAACAACTTAGCAACACAACACACTATGCTAGACTCACAAACAACCCATGCCCCACAGCCACCATTAAGATCAATTGTCAATTCCAACACTGGAAGGACGTGGGTCTCTTATCTGATTCAGAGTACAACTTTCTCACTATCCTCAACCCTAGATACCCTTTCATTTACCTTCTACTGAAGATACACAAGAAACAGCCCTTTCCACCTGGATGGCCGATCATCTCTGGCATCGGCTCCATGACAGAAGTCCTGTCGAAATTTGTTGACACATTCTTTAAACCTCTAGTGATCAACTTGCCCTCTTATGTCAGAGATAGCGCAGACATACTTAACAAGTTTGAGGACCTTGAATGGGGTGACAGGATGTGGTTTGCAACACTTGACGTAGATTCACTCCACACTTGCATTAGGAGGGACCTTGGGAAGATAGCCATCGACTTCTTTCTTTCCAAAAGACAGGCGACCCTTTTTGATCACAACCAAATGCTGTTGACATTGATTGATCTTATCCTGGGCAATAACTTTCTCTTGTTCAATCAGACCTGGTACAAACAAGAACAGGGGACCGCGATGGGATCCAAATTCGCTCCATCGTATGCCAACCTCTTCATGGGGTGGGTGGAGCACATCCATGCATGGTCAAGAGCAGCCTCAGACTGGACCAGACATACCCAGTTCTGGGGCCGCTACATTGATGACATCATCATCCTATGGACTGGCACAGGACCCGAGCTTATGGAATACTTTGACTTCCTCAATTTTAATACTCTTAATGTCACTTTTACGCTTGAGATGTCTCAGTCTAGAATACACTTTCTTGATCTTGAGCTATATGTCCAGGAAAACAGGATACACAGTACACTATACAGGAAAGAAACAGTGGTTAACAGCATTCTACACTACACCAGCTCATATCCACCAGCAACTAAAAAGGCTATCCCTTATAGGGAATTGTTACGCATTCGTAGGAACTGCAGCGAAGATGCCAATTTTGAGGTTTAAGCTAAACTAGCATAAAACAGACACAGTAGAAGGGGATATGATAAAAGTGTGCTGACAATGGCAGAGAATAGGGCCAGGACCCTTAGGAGAAAAGACACACTAATGAGCAAGTCCAACGTCAGCAATTAGGGCAAGGAAAGACTCTCATCATTAGCACAACACACTCCACACTTATCCATGAGGTGTTCAAAATACTTGCAAACACTGGTCACTTTTAAAAGGGGCACCAGTTAACAACATTATCACACAGAGACCATCGATGACGTTTAAAAGACGTTTAAAAGATGTAGGACAATGAGGGGTTCACTGTGTCCTAGTACCCTCTGCAAGACACCACAACAACAATGCTGGCTTCAAAAGCCTTTGGGCTTTTACACCTGTGGCACCTGCAACATCTGCAACCTAGGCTGCAACAAAACCATGAGCTTTAGATACAACACTGGTACACAACACAGGATACAACTGTCTCACCAGTTTTGTGATCTTTTGTGATCTACGTACTCATTTGTGGCTGTGGCAAAATATATGTAGGCAGCACCACAAGACAGCTTAAGATACGCATCCAAGAGTATCGCAGAGCAGCTCTGAACAGCCGCATTATTCCAGAAAATTATATTCAAATCAGAAGCAACCACTGCATTACTCATTTCACTGTTCAGTGCCATTTCAGAATTCAGAAGTTGGACAGGAAGTTCAGGTTCACTGATTAAGGGGTTGGCCAGAAAAGGAATCTCATTAACAGTATTACTGTCTACTATAGGGGGCTAAGAGGGAGTGCCAATCACTTCAACTTTGGCATGAAGTGAAGAGGAAGAGTGGCCAGCCTCATGCATGGAGTCACCATTAGTACAGAATAAAGTTGTTTTGACTTGATCCACCCTAGTGTGGCATTTCCCAGTATGCCCGTCAATTGGCCTAAACCTTAAACTTGCACATTCCAGTCAATCAACTTCTGCAAGAAGAGAGAAGTGATTTTGTGTCGGAATGGTAAAAGACCTAATACCTGCAGAATTCTGGGAGAGCCAGATAGTGAATGCATCTTGCCTTGCTGTATAGAAAAAGGTCAGGGACACTGGCAGTATTTCTCACATGGGCCTTTTAAAGCCAGACAGTCTGTGAAGGATATGGCCAACTAATTGAGTATCACGGAAGCTGGTTACAATACAGTTGCCTCCCTCCTTTTTTAGACTATTCCCTACCCAATACACCCTATGGACACCAATAATAGTTCTGGAAAGTGCATAAGTGCAAGGGGTGTGCTAAGCCAGTGTGTTACCTTATTCTTTAGTTGGGAATCAGAATCGTATTGATTTGGCTGTAAGGGTGGGACATTCTTTAGCACAATCACGTATGTAGTGCAGTCCTAGGCTAGTTGTAAAATATGGGATTCTTTGGCATCTATGTGGGTCCAATTTCAGAGTCTTTCCCAATAAAGAATGGATCCTCTCCTTGTGTGCTAAATTGTTGCCGTCTGTAATTAATTGCTGAGTTGAAACTTTAATATTTTGATTGTTTCTCCCTTTTCCCATAGAAACGGATCTAGAATTGCAATTACAAAAAGCGTTGTATGGACCTGGGTGCAGAGTCTCGGGGTGCTCATGGCAAAACAAATCTCTCAAGACTTGATCTATGCTTTTAATGTGCAGCCAATATGGGGCTAAGCAAGTTTGCAATGATACCCCCATCTGACTGAAGCTGCCCAACGCATAACACCATCACCAGATGTAAGAGGTTTTGTTTGTGTACCAGTTGTGAGCTCTATATTGCTGCACTTGATCTCTATCAGAGGGCAATCTGAGTGATTTTTGTAGCCTGCCTTAGGTGCGCGTGCTAAGCACCCGCTGCCCTTCCTTCTTTTAGTTGGAGGATATTCCATCATGTCTTTGCTAGGGGATCTGCCAGGATGAATCTGAATCTAAGTTTTGATATTGAGTCCCCCTTCATAAATACAAGGGCTATGGGCTTTCTGAATACAATCACTTGATGCCCCCCATGAATTAGCTATGTGGAGTGTTTAGTACAATGTTTCAAGTAGAGGCAAGCATTAAAGTATTCCTGGTTGCCCCCAGGCTTTCCTCCACACTAATAATATTTGTATTAATAATACTCATAGCAGTTGTCAGGTAACTGGCAATAGACCTGGTTGCCAAACACTCATTGGCTGGCTCAGAGGTGGCACTGGACTTTTTCTTACTCATAATCCTGCAGTAGTGGCAATATCATAGAATGAAAAGGGTGAGTTTTAGTAGCCGAACCAAGGGGGTGACCCAGCCCAGCCTCTTCTGGGCACAGACAGGCCACTCTCGGCCAGGTCTTTGGCAGGGCACACACCCACACTGCGGGCAGGCTAGAGCACTTATCAGTGCTGAGCAGAAGGCAGGGCAAAGTGGAAATTGGAGGCTCCTTGTGCAAAGCAGTGTAGTCGATGGAGCCCCCACTGACAGCCCCGTTCAGCCGATTGCTGGTGTTTGCCCTGCACTAAGAGCAGGCTGGAGCGTTTGTCAGCGCTAAGCAGTAGGTGGGGCAAATCAAGAGTCAGCGTCTCCAGGCCAGGATGGTTAGGGGGCAGAGCTGTACCCACACAAAACTTACATTTTAAAGGGCATACCTCCAGCACACACAAAGAAACCCAACACAACTCTTTTGTCACCTCTGACAGTTTGAAGCCTTGACCAAGGAAAGGGAACGAACTTTCAAGAACACATTTTGGGGTAGGACAGGGAGCCCCTCCACACAAAGGTTGGCACCAGGTATATATATTGGACCTCAAGAGCCACTCTTCAGAACACACCTGGAACTGTAGGAGATTCGAAGGAAGGACTGCCTGGCTGTCAGAGAACTGCCCTGCTGCTTGAAAGACTACTGTGTTGTCCGATAAGGAGGATTGGTCCTGCTTGCCTTCATTCCAGGCTACCCAGAGTGACTCAACAGGGACACAACAAGCTTCAAAAGCCTCCCTGCAACTGCCAAGGTGACCGTCTGCAAATAGACGTGTTACTGGATCTGCCAGAGCTTTGCTGCTGGAGTGAATCCTGATCCCCCAGAGTTGGCCCTCAGGTCCTGGACCCTTGACTGGCATAAGTGGAAACTCCTGCAAGAAAATACGAAAATGCTGACTTTTCAGCTCCTCGCAAGTGTGAATGGGCCAGTTCACGCTGTGACAGGTAATGTGGAACCTGTACTATTTTGTGTTACAGCAATGACAGCCCACGATGACCACCAACGCAAAGCTACAGCAATAAAAGGTGTAGGAAAGACCACTCTTAAAAAGCGTAATCGGGCCTGCCACTGAGCCCCAGCGGCTGGTTAACTGGATTACTCTAGATGTTAATTAGATGTTTGTCTGCATTTTCTGTCCACAGACCTGCAGACTGAACAGAATAAACTATATTGCTAGGGAGTGCCATGACTGGTGGGTGTGGGATGTAGACTTACAGGCAGAGCAAAGAAATCAGAACGAGAAATTATGAATTGATGACAACTGGAGAAATTACAGAAGCGGACGAATAGAAAAAGTGAGAAGAAAAGAAAAAGCAAATCAGGTGAAAGACGAAAGATTATTGGAAAGAAAAGCGGATGGAGAAATTAAAGAAATATCATCGGAATAAGGAAGAAAAGGTGAAAAGATGCATGGAAGGGAGAAAGTAAGCGTGTGAATGGATGGAAGGGTGAAAGGATAGATGCAATAGTAAAAAGATACACAAGTGAAAGGGTGAATGGATCAAAAGATGAAAAATAGACACCTATGGAAGATTGAATGGATGGTTGGGTGAAAGAATGGATAAATTAAAAGAGGAATGTATTGAAGGGTAATTGCATGAAAAAAATGGATGTATACATGAACAGGTGAAAATATGGATGGGTGGTTGGGAAGGTAAAGGATGAAAAAATAAATGGATTAATAGATAGAAGGGGGAATTATTGTATATATAAATGGAAGGAGACTGAAAATATGAAGGGAATTTTCCTGAGTGCTCTGTATGATTAGTGGTATGGTTCAAGTGTAGGGGGGTATTTTAATTTTCTGGCTACTACCTTGAGAGCAACAACCATGCACGACGCTCGACAGTCTCTTCGTGGTACAGGGAGTGCCT
This sequence comes from Triturus cristatus, assembly GCF_964204655.1. Classification (NCBI taxonomy): domain Eukaryota; kingdom Metazoa; phylum Chordata; class Amphibia; order Caudata; family Salamandridae; genus Triturus; species Triturus cristatus. Next base: position 219,730,320 of record NC_140584.1, read on the forward strand.
GCAACCCTTTACCTGCTCTTCACTAGGCCTGGGCAAAAATTTCGTTCCGTTCGCGGAAATTGCGATAATTTGACATTTTTGCGTTCCGCGGAGAGCGCGAAAATGTCAAAAATTCCGGTTTCCGCAGCTTGGCGATAATTTGTTTCTTGCTCGCGCTGTAAAATGATACATTCTCGCGCGCGCGCGATCGCCTTACCTGAATCCCTGCGTTCGCCGACAAGTTTTCTTGATCTGGTCGCGTTCTCCATGAGATGTTGTATTGTTTTTAGCCATTTGCGCTGTCTCGCGACAGTTCGCGCCCGCAGTGACGTCATGCGTCGCGCGATCACGTCTTTCTTCTCGCGATCATGCACCGCGAGAACAACTCAAAACAAGATGGCCGCGCCCGCAAGCAACCACATGGGTAAGTTGGCGACCCGCAACCATGCAGAAAATCTCGCGAACATGCCGGAAAAAAACTTCCGCATCTTCGCGATATTTCTGCTTGTTTGCGATAATTTTAAACATTCTCGCGATAATTTGCGAAGGTTAATTCCGCAAATTCCGCCCACCCCTACTCTTCACACTACAGCAACAACTGTCCAGAATGCTCAGCCTCCTCCCCGTGGCTTCCTTCAATGTGAATAAAACTCTTTGCTCCATACTTGAGAAGGTAACTTTTCAGCAGAACTAACCGGGTCCCTGTATCCGACTCGCTATCCATCCTGGTTGGACTGAACTTGTGACTTTCCCCCACTCTAGTACAACCAAATGACCAAAAACAGTGCTTTATGCTTCTAGGTGCTATTTTCCCTAAAAATATTTTAAATTCATAACTCAAATTCTACTGATTGGATTTTTGTTGCATTGTTATAATTTTATTCATCATAATTTACACTATATTTCTCGATTGGTTTGGGATTATTTTTGTTGTGTTGTTTTTTCACGTTATTACTGTTTGTGTGCTGCATAAGTACTTTACACATTGCTTCTAAGTTAAGCCTAACTACTTCTGTGCCAAACTTCCAGAGCTTTAAGCACAGGATAATTTAGTGACTATTGTGGTTAACTCTTGACAAGGATTGTGGTTGTTGCCTGAATGAATAGGACTTCCTGGATAGTGCTTAATTTGTAAAATAATAAATACCAGTGCCCTTGTCAGGAGGCCACTGCAGCATGCACCAACCACTGCCCCTGCCAATGACAGTACCAACACAACTACTAACCATCACACTCCAACCGCTGTTACAGTTTAGACTATTCCAGGCCCCCAAAGTTATAAGAATGAGGTGGGGCTACAAGTATTATTCAGCTTTAATTTATTTTGACATATTAAACACTGTTGTTGAGTTTATCTCAAAATTATACAGACGGTGCCACCATGTGGTGGACTCTCATTAATGCTGGTGCTTATAATTAAGTGCCGCTGCCGATTCCCAAAATACACCAGCACAAATTAGGCATTTTGAGGCATATGTACAAGCCCCTATCGCCACCACAACGTCACTTTATTGGACATTGTGGTGGCGATAGGCGCTGAGCCTTATGTACAAGGCATCGTTGTACATAAGGCACCCTTTCACGCTATGGCTAAGTGAAAGGGACACCCATTGTATTTGACGCTGCACCCTATGCACAAGGGTGGCGTACATAGGAGGCTGCGTCAAAATTAAGACCAGGAAAATCCTCATATTAAGTTGGCGAAACAAGGAAAAATGCATTATGTCTCCTCGTTTTTCTTTTTCCACGTCTGCTGCCTTGTGCAGCACACATGGAAAAAGCTAAATGTCATGGTTTGTTTACATACAGGAAGGTGTCCCTTCCTGTACATAAACAAATCTTTTCAAAAAATGCCATTTTGTAACTTTCATATGTGCTGCATGAAGCAGAACACATGAAAGTTACAAAATGGCATTTTAGGATTATTTATGTGCAGTAAGGGACACCTTCCTACACATAACCAATCCTCCCCTGGACACAGACACCCTTGCGCTCTGATGCAACGGGGCCTGCGTTGACGCTAAGTTGTTAAACTTAGCGCTTTCGAAGGGGAAACGCAAGGCTGCACCACATTCTTGTAAATATGGTGCAGCCTTGCCTTTCAGAAGTCGTGGAGCGTGTCGTTAAGCCAAAGAGGCTAACAACACTTCCTTGTACATATCCCCCTCTATCCCTCTCAACCAATGACCCCAGTTTCTCACAGCTTGACTATGACAGCTCCCATAGAGGACAGTCGGCACACAGAACACGTTATCATAGAGTCCTGAGACCATTATCTAGTCTAATCTCTGAAGTGTAAAGCCCTATTTGAAGTCTTTTGGGTTATTTCATGCTTTATTTTATTGAAGAGTTTTCAATTTTGAGTTTTTGGCAGTGTAATGCACAGATATGGTTTTCTAAGCTATTTGGAGGAATATATGATATTTAGTTTAAAAAATCAATGTTCTACAATGCAACAGTGATAAGAAAACGCTGCCAATGCGAAAAAGAGGAAGGCATTTCAGGTGTTAAATATGATGATAAGAAAATGTATAAAGGATATCAAACATACATGTGTGAGCAAAGGCTGCTTCCTTGCATTTTTTTGCTCTCAGTAACTCTTCTCGAGAAAAATACATCCTGCCTGCCAAGGAACAAGATTCCTGTGGGTGGAGCGTTCAACGCTTGTAATGTCACTCTGCTGGATTCCAAGAAGCTGTTTCCTGCAGCTCTTCCTCCTCTGTTATTGTGATAGAAGTCTCAGCCCCGGAGAGAGACAGAACGTAAGTACAATCGTGAATTCGAACGTAATTAGTGAATTCGAACGTTTCTAAATGTGAATGGTCTTCTAAAAGAAAAAGCTCCTTTGCTCCTTTAAGAAAACGTGATGAACGCGATTGCATTATACGAGTTCCAAGTCAAGAAATTGGCCGATCTCTTCAAACGTGCATTTATTAAACAATAACGCGAAACACGCATTACTGCCTCACTTTCATGTACTGATTACAAGAAACGTTGCCTGGATTAGATTGCTACGCCACTGGCAAATTCAAGATTCGTGATTTCGAAGGGTTCGTTTTAAGTCACAGACCTTGTTTGTTTTCTCAAGTTAAATACAAACGATTCATGTTCGGTCTTTAAAAACACTTCAATTTGTATGACGTACAGTCTGCCTTGCAAACACATTGTTCCTCAGCAAAGGAATCTGTAAACAGTGTACGTATGAAAACAAGAAACAGCGGGGCTGGGAAACGTACTTCCGTTTACATGTATTTTAGGAATTTACAGAGCAGAGCTTTCTGAATCCTGTTCAGCTGGTTGGTGCTTAAACAAAAACAGCCTTTGGCGGGTCGCCAGATTCGCATTTTTTTTACAGCCTCAGCGAAGCAAACAATAGTGGTAGCTGTGATGGACTCAGCAGTTTGGAGCAGCACGCATACATACTTCCTAAAATAATAAATGCCAACGTATTGCATCAGATAGGAGTGATATTTGAACTAAAATAGATCTAATTTCCACATTAATTTTGATTAGAGTGGAAGAAATTTTACAAAGGAGAAAACTAAAATTAAAGTTTTTTGTATTACAAAAAAAATTGTGAGTAGGGAGTTGTGCCAAGTATATAACGCGATAAAACAAAAGCGGTAGGATTTTTTAAATCTCTTGATATAATAATGGCGTCAGAAGAAGTTTCATGCTGTAGGACCCGCTTAATACAAATGGACCATGCAGGTTGTAACTCAGATGTCTTCGTGAGTAAAGTATGCGAGGACATAATTATTTTGCATTGCAGAATTTTCTAACCCGATAGTATATCTGAGCAGCAAACATACCTGTGAGATGTCCATTAGAAAGTGAAGAGGGTTCATTTTATCACAGGCCCCACTTTTGTTTGAGACCCTAGCTTGTGTTGCAAATTTGTTTATAAATTAAACTGCCACTATTTTATTAGCAGGCACCTAACACGGCTAATTCCACTAGATGGTGCCATGTGCTTGAATTGACGTTATCTGTTTACCTGTAAATAATTTTTTTCAAATTTTGAAAAATGTCCTCATCCTCACCGTTACTCACAGGGCTATTTGGTATTCAGAGTGCGAGTCCTCAAAAGCGTATCACAAATAAAGCTGCCAGATTGGGCTCCAAAGCAAACATACCTCTGATGGGACCAATTTTCCTATCCTAACTTTAATCAAACGTGTCCGGCCGATGGTCTTTGTTGCCTACTAAGAAGTGTGGAAGGAAGAAAACTATTTACCAATTATACCTTTGCCCTCCCATCAACCTAAATAATTACTCACTCCGAATTCCAATTTGTGTTATATTTATTACAAAGCCAGGAACAACAGAATATAGACACACCTCAAAATCAAGGTGTAATGGTACATGAAGACTAATACAGAGCCCAATCTACGAATATAGTTCATACGGTACAATAGGCACAGAACAATGAATTCCAAAATCAGAACACAGCTGAGTATAGACACTGCCTCCAAATCCTTTTTCATTTGTATTTCTGAATTATAGGATAATCTGTCCCTACTCTACTTTTAAAGTGGCATCCCTTCCTAATTTCCCATAAGGATTGTTCTAAAGGTGTGAGCACATGTTGACTTCCTAAGAAGTACACTCACGTCAAATGGGTCAAGTAGCGTAAAACCACAGAGCTCGTTCTACGATGCTCTCCTTCTCAGTCAGAAGCAGAAATCCTGCAATCTGTCCCTGTGCCTAATACAAAAAGACAAAGTTACACCCCTAACGAGTCACATGGTACAATATTCAGTGAACACCTTCTTGAGTAACTCTCCACAAAGTCCAATTAATTTCACAGCCTTGTCCGTCTTGGTTTCCAAGTTTCACCAGGCACGGAAGGTGACCTCCCTTCTCTTTGTCCGAGCTCTTCAAAGGCATTCCGTTCCTCCCATGTATCGCCTTCAATCTAGAATACCAATGTCAAATTCCTGCACCTGCAGTCGGGGTCAAAAAGAAAACTTGCTACACACATACATTTTAATTAACTCCTGACCTAAGACCAAAGGAGGAGAAATGATACCTTTATCCCCTTCAGCGCGGTGCGAATTACCGCGCTGTGCTAAAGGGTTCGTGCGCGGGCGGGGCCATGACGGAGCGGTTCCGTCATCCACACAGCGCAACCGATGCGCATGACGGAACCGCTCCGTCATGCGCATCGAAGGGGTTAAGAAAACAAAAGTTAGGCCTACAATTCTGGCTGACCTAAGAACGTCCTTTAATATGCACCTGTTATACATGTTTTTTATGAATTTTATAACAGTGAATACATTTGGTTTTGCCTACTAATCATTATATATGTGCACAATTACATGTTTTCTCTAAACACGTGTAAAATACTAGTCAATCCTGCAGAAACAACACTATTTCACTCTACAGATTCTAACATGAGGATACATAAAATTTGCTTTAATATGCCCAAACTTCAAAAACACATCGAATATATGTGAGTGCAGTTCGTACTTGAGTATAATGCACCCCTTACAAATTTCAGAGCGTTGAGCGCTCTATCACCTGTGAGATGTAGCAGGTCCATCAGAAAGAGAAGAGGATTAATTATATCACAGGCTCCGCTTTTTTTGGGGCCCTACCTAGCTTGTGGTGCAAATATGTTTATACATTATAGAGCAAAACTGCCACTATTTTATTAACTGGCAGCTAACACGGCTAATACCACTAGATGGAGCCATGTGCTTGAATTGAAGTTTTCTGTTTACCTATAAATTTTTTTTTTTAATTTTGTAAAATGTCCTCATCCTATGAATTGTCGGCTTCACTTGTTGACCAAGTTCAGCAAAAACGCCTGACATGCCTGAGATGCAATGATGACAACTCCATGAAGTATTATAAAAGCAGGGTATTAACTCACCAAAATGCCATGGGGAGCGGAATTCTGTGTCAGGACTGGAGGCTTCGGATTATGCTTCTCCTTCTTTGCTGTTCATTAATACCAATTCTACAGCAGCCAATAAAAACAGACTTTTTTTTATAATCCACATTTTCCATAAATCATAGCATGGCATCATGTCTCCTACACTAATCCTAATATCTCTGCATGTGTAAATTGCATTGTCTCCATAGTGATGTATTCCTGTTTTTGCTGCTTTCACACAAGATAAGTAGACTCAGATTTTACACCATTTGATATTTGTTGTATTTGAACAATATTGGTATTTGTCGTACTTTATGAACAGGTTTGATCCTCTCTCCTGGCTGTATTATATTAGCACCCGAAGAGCAGACAGTTTCTGTGCTATTTTGACCTCGCCTTCCCATGCGCCCAACTCGCATGCTCCGGGTTTCCCGACCTATATCGCATAGCTGCAAAGGTTTCAGATTGCATATGTGTGATATTTTCATAATTTCAGTGTAATGAGTGACATTCAACGACTATGAGTGACACTTTCTCTCAAACAGTATAATGTGACCCACACTTAGTAGTAGCATGGCACAGCCCACAGCCTAGGTTAAATGCGTGTTGCCAGGCAGGCGGCAGAGAAACAATAAATTGAACAGAGATTCCCTGCCTTAGACAACCCGCACCCCCCTAACTGTCAGTCAGTCAAATTAACTGACTGATCAGATTATGATCAATTGGCAAAGTCTATCCAGGCTCCCAGCCAAGTGGGACCTGAGGCTGACTACAGGAAATGAGAGGGGCCACAGCGGGGATCTTCTCCTTGCAACAGTTCTCTAATTAGGTCTATTTTCTTTTTACTGCAGTTTAGACTGACCCAGTTTTTGGAATGTATTCAGAATCTTCATTTTGTGGCTGGACATCCACATCTATTTGATACTATGATTTGTGCAGGGGGTGCTTTTTTACAATAATTAGGCTGGTGTGTGTTTTTGTGTTTCGGTCTTCAAATCTCTAAAGTTCGTTTGGCTTTCTGTGATAGCAATATATTTCCATGTCATAATGTTGTACACTAGCGCCATCTTGTAGTCTTTGAAAAACAGTACTATGAGATATGCTTTTATGCCTCAGTCCCAGCAAAGCAAGGGCTGGTATCGGGCAAAGCAAGTAGACTAATGGCTTTGCAGGAGAGAGCTTGCCCCAGCACGTGCACACTCTGCAGCAATAATTGCATCACCTATGCCAACACACGAGGGCAAGTCAATCAGCTATACAGCTTCTTCTGAGGAGCTTGACACATCGCCTGTTTAGGCGGTGTCTCCTCCGACTTCGTGCCTCAGCCCTTGGCCATCTTAGGTTGCACCCCCCTACCACGGCTTTCCACCGCTGTTTCTGTTTGACTAGTTGTTGTTTGCTAAACTTTAGCAGTACCTCAGCACTGTTCTCCCTGATGGCTGGTTGCCACACCACTTCAGAAGAATCCCATGACTTCGAGGAGGAGCTCAGATGGGCAGATAATATTGTGGAAGCCTTGAAAGTTTCTGTGCCCCTACCCATCAACATGGCCTTAGCTGAGGTTCACCAGCCATTCTCCCCATACAATAGGCAGTATGCCATGTCCAGGCAATCATCGGATCTTAACCCTATCACGCCACCCCTGTCCGACAGAACATCACGACCCCCAAAGACAAAGTTTGGCCCCACATGACAGTGACAGCTGATAGGCTGCAAGTCCTGCCTTATGACCATGCTTACCTCATGGTCACTCCTTCCACTAGTGGCTTTCCTGCCCCCTCACTCCTCCAAACATGGACACTCACAGTTTGGATTCATCCTCCTCTGACTCAGGCGACACCTCCACCCTAGGCCACAAACGAGGTCACTGGTAATCTCAGGACCAGCCCCAGTCTGCAGCCTTATACGCTTCTTCTGTCCCTGACACCTCCCTGCACTTTAATACAGACGTGTTCTTACACCCCCATTCTACAAACGAAGCACCCACTCCTATTGTCACTGTCTATGATAGGGATATCTGTGACAGATTCCGCTCAGACTGCCTTTGACCAGACTACCACGATACAGTAGCGTTCAACCATAATTTGGCCACCTTTTTAAAGCACCCGATGTACAAACTACTTGAGATGGTGGTACTTGCCAAAGACAAGGTTAACCCGGTGTGTCGTGTAGCTTCCACTAAGCAGTAGCAACTGCACGTTTGTGGATAACATAAAAGTAGGCATCATGCCATACTGATTCCGAGCATCCCCGCTGGAGATGTTGTCCCTCAGACCAGCTACTATTAGCCCCCCTAAGCCTAGGCAGGGAGTGAACAGTTCTGGCAATCACTGAATATGACAACCCAGACCTCTGAGGGATCAATTGACAGACCTAGAACTTTTTGTTCAGTCACGCATGCTCACTTGCTCTTAGAGAAATATACAAAGAATACACTAAGGGACGCTTTCCAATATTTTTTTAACCAATGTGATTCTTGTATAGAATCTAGGTGCTGTCATGATCAATAGAAGCAGATGAACGTTATAACTAGTATCAAAACAACGAAGAGACAAACAGCTCCACCATGTCGCTGATACAGTAAATATATGCAGGCATATAAAAATGATATAATAATCTAACACACTCCTATGGTGCAAAACCCCAACCTAGGTGTCTAGGGTGCAAATGTGCATTCTGCCAAGAAACCCCCTTCAGGATGATCTAACCCCCTTGCCTATTGGGGAAGAGTGTAGGAGCCCGTCTTGCTCACAAACTGGACATCAGCCATGGGAAGTTGGTCAGCTGCTATGTGAAGGCTTCAGCAGACATGGACACCTCGAAGTCAGCAGAAGTGTCTCCTCTTGTTGTATTTGGACACAAAAGGTTATATATAGAAAAAGGTATCCTTGACTTGGGACGATATTGTGATCAGCCTGCCTTTGTTTGTATTCCACAGATAGCTTTGTTGCTATATGGATGTAATAATAAGCACATTTGTATCATGCACTTGAGGGCCTTGCACCTAATGTCAAGGCAGCCTGATAGTGTTCCATGTCAGCAAGGTCATTGTTTCCAAGAAACTAGCCCAAGTGCCACAAATTCAAATGTGTGTCAAAAATCGAAATGACAAAGAGAAGGCAACTAAGGAGAGGAATGTATTTATAAAAAATGACACTATTTTCTACCAGGCCTAACTCTGGGGCATGACACCCACTCCTAAAGCAAAAATAATCACTAAAAGAATGCATGAGTATATAAAAAGAGAAACGCTGAAATATATACATGATAAAATTGCACTGAAAACAGGCAATCATGCTATTTGGTGACCCAGAGCATAAAGAAAGTCAGCATGTTAAAAATGTAAAATAAAAAATAAAAACGGAAGGCAATTTAAAACAAATTTGGAAGTTAAAAACTAGGCCAGCCAGATGTTTACATGTTCTGAATGGTAGTTGAAACATTGCTGTTTCCAGCGTCGGCAGATGACATTCCTAGAGGCACACCTCCGAGCGAATCGATGGAGCAAGTATGTTCCCCTCCAATCCCCACAGCAGCCGCTGAGGGAGCGAAAACTGCCACCCTACGTTTCATAGAAACAGAGCCAAAATCCAAACCTCTAGGAGCGGAGGCAACCCAGAGAGGCTTGTAGAACACGGCCAGAAGCAATGGAAAACTCAAGGGACAGCTTCACAAATGGGCCAACCAGTACGTGTATGTCTAAAGGTTCAACCAATTGTGATCCCAAGCACAAGTTCAGGGCACATTCATAAGTGACCAGAGGCAGTGAAACACAGGCTGTACGCAATAAAGTTATACTGGCTGGAAAGGCAGGAACCAATGCTCATCCAGTTCTTGAAGCAAAGGTATGGCGATGAAATGCACCATGCGTTCACAGCATAACAGGACGTGAGGCAGTGCCAGTTCCGTTTGATCTCGAACATCCATTGTGGAGCATAAATAATAAAAACAGTATCCCTGCAACTTGGATCAGGACCAATGGAAGACTCCCAAAAATGCTTCTGAAGATGGAGTGAATAAAGGATGAAATAATCTCAAACAGCGTCTGGAAGGTGCTGACCAACCCAGAGCCAATGCTCTTGAGAAACCCTACAATTCCAGTCGTACTAGACATGTTAAAAATACGAGGAACTGGCTTCCTAAAGTGCTGTAGTAAGTTAGTACAGAGAAGCGCATGTATCTCTGAGGATGAACGCGTCACTTGAGTATCAAACTTCTCCTTGGCCGAAGTTAAGTCCACATCTATTTGGAATAATAAGGCTTTCAGTTTGCTCAGGGCATCAAAGCGCACTTTGGCAAGATTAGTTGAAGGCCACATTGTGTCCTCCGTAACTGCATGGCCAGGCGGAAACAGGACTTGTGTGCAACATGTAACAATAAAAGACAGCCACCACATAAGCCACCCCTGGTTTCATCCCAAAGCAATCTTGATTGTTCAGCATCAAGTAACTCCCATTTTGGAGTAATCTGAAAGCTTGACGTATCACGGTTGCCGGAGACCCTTTCAAGCAGGGTCATCCCTGAACTTTTTGCCTTCCTCCTGGTATTGTTTCTGACCTGGTGTTGGTGGTTTTAGGACTCTGGGCACTTTATCACTGTTGTCTAGTGTTAAAGTGCATGTGCTCTCTATGGTAAACTTGGTAAAATTGGTCTACACCTGTTTGGCGTATTTAATTTACCTATCAGTCCCTTGTAAGGGGGTATCTCACTTACCCAGGGCCAGTAAATTAAATGCTACTGGTGGGCTTGCAGCGCTGCTTGCGCCACCCACCAAAGTAACCTTTCAAACCTGTCTCAGGCCTCTGCCATTGCAGGGCATGTGAGCGCAGTTTACTGCCGCTGTGATGTGGCACATAAAGACGTTGCCACGTCTGTGACTCCCCTTTTACTACATATTAGTCAGCCCTAAGGTAGGCCCTAGATAGCCCTATGGGCAGGGTGCGCTGTACGTAAAAGGTAGGACATGTGCCTTAACTGTGTGGCATGTCCTGGTAGTGACAGACAGCCAATTTGTTTTCTCACTTCTGTGAGGCTGCCCTCTCATAGGAATGTATTGGGGATTCCCTGATATGTGTTTCAGTGGTCATTCCTGACATGAGAGGAGTAGCGTGATAAGTTTGGTATGTTTGGAATAGTGGTAATAAATGCTGCGTAATGGTTTTTGCAGATTTATTATCACTTTTTTAGAAATGCCACTTTTAGAAGTTGGCATTTCTGTGTGCTATGTGTCTTTCTGCCTGCCTGTTGTGTATTGCATGTCTGGCTCTGGATGACAGGGGCTGGGAAGGTGCAGTGGATCCAGAGGGGCTGGGTGAGTCAGCGCTAGGCTGAATAGGCCGATCTGCATTTGGAGTAGTGGGAGGAGTAGCACCTGACCCTGAATAGGAATGTGCCTGCCTTCTACATTGCTGGCTCCACCCCCCTGTGGTGTGTACGGGGCCAGAGCCTACACTGATAAAAAAGGTGTTTGTGCACATGTAAAGAAATGTGTAAATGCCCCCAGAACTGGTTTAGACCGGGCACAGAGCCCTGTGCCAGGAAGAGAACAAAGACATTTGCAGTATAAATATTGAGGCTGTTACCCTATGTTTTTGTTACCTGCTTGAATAAAGGACTGCTGGGTGCCAGGAGGAACTGCCACGAAGGACTTCCCTCCTGCTGGAGGGCCCTGTGAGCCGGCCTGCCTGGGCCCAGCTCTGCCCAGTGCGAGCACGTGGGGAGTGCTCTTTTTATCCTGCTGCCCACAGAGTGGTTGGAAATAGAGAGGTGCGCTTTGTGCCCTGCAGCGTGGGAGGCGCCACCCTCTCCTATGTGATCTGAGCACCATGTGTGGGCTCACACTGCCCAGAGGTGCGAGTAATGTTTCATGAGTTTTTGCACTCAAAAGCGCTGTGCAGTGAAGCCTGATCCTTGCTGGCTGATTGTGGGCGGAGCTTTGCCCAAGGAAGCCTGACTGTGGGCCGGGTCGACCAGAGAGCCTGCGGAGCCGCCGGAAGTCAGGCACAGTCTTCACCTGATTGTGGGTGGGGCCCACTACACAAGAGGAGACAGGACGACGGAGACTTCGCTCTGTGGGAGGAAAGCCCAGCCCGGCTCTCCAGCGAGGGAGGTGAGGCCGCCCAGAGTGCACTACCGGAGACTTGTGGGAAGCTGAGAGCTCCACCAGCCCCGGTGCACCCGTCCCAGAGGATACTGGGTGAGTGCCTTGAAGGAAGGGGTACCGCTTGTCCCAGGTCGCACTGCCCCTTTTCTGGCCCTTAAGGGCCATTAGCAAACCTTTCTTAGGTGCGGAAACAGCACTGAGGATATTCCGGCAATTGGCTCCCCTAAGTGCAGCTGCGCCGCATGGTCGTGGGCTGCTGCGTTCTTCTGATATATCGGGGCCAATTTGATCTTTGGAGGCATTGAGGGGCAAGTCTAGGAAGGGGCCCCCGAGGACAACGTGAGACTGCCGGATGTTCGCCTATATGTCCGAGGTGGGCATGATTAATTAGGTGATGGGTGTACCTAATAAGTGTGCATCGTGGTACTGTGCCTGGCTGGCCAGTTATAGGCCTAAGGTGGACCTGATGTGATTATGTTTTGCATAATCAGCTCTCCTAGGTAATGCTGTAATGTATGCCTAATGTGTTCATGTACGGGTACCTCTACCAGTAGTTACTGGTTGTTTTTAGTATGCCCTGAGGTGGTGCTAATATGTATCATATTGTGCAGTTTTATCCCTAAGATGGGCATGAAAGGCTTATGGAATGTGCGCTCTGAGTATCCCTGCGTGTAGTGATACTCATAAGGTGTTCTGCTGCTGATGATGGTTCATGCCTAATGTGTTCATGCTAAGTGTACCCTTACCAGTAGTTACTGGTTGTTTTCTCTAATGGTGGGTTCTGATGGTTATGACAGTGGCCAGATTGGCCCTGTAGTGTATATAATTCCCTGTAAAGTCATGACAAGTGCCTGGTGGCACAGTGTATATATGCAATGGTGTTCTAATGTGTTTTATGAGTAATACAAAGGCTATTTTTGATATGAGCTTGTGTGGAGTTTCTTTTGTGGTGTGCCTAGTGTGACACTGTTGAGTGGGTGTGTTGCGCAAACGCTTTATGAATTGCCTCTGGGATAAGCCTGACTGCTCTTCCAAGCTACCAAGGGGGTGAGCAGGGGTTATCTTCAGCGTGTAACTCCCTTGCCCTGAAAAGAGTGGTGGTTTATGCCTGGCGTAGGCGCATGCCCTAGCCAACCAGGCATCCCAATTCTAACATTGGTTGTCAGCGGTGAGGATAGGTTTTGCGTTTGCGCAGTACCACAGTGACGCATGGTTGCACTACAAACTCTGCATTTCAACAAAATCACGTTTTTGGAGATTTCTCCTGATTTTCTCGCAAAAATCATTTTTTTATTGTATACTCCTGCTTCAGCTCAGACGCCTAGGGTTCTTATATTTCGCTTGTGTATTTAGTGCCTTGCCAAAATGAAATCTGCCTTTAACATACATGATCTGTTTGACTACACTATGGAGGAGTTATAGGGGTTCTGCAGGAAGAGGACGATGGCGGTGAGATGGGTAACAACTCTGCTATACCTTCAGTAACTCCTGCTCATGTGGCAAAAGGACAGGTGGGAAAAAGACTATCATAGGGCCCTGTACTATGCTCATCTGAAAAGGTAGCAACAGAGATCCAGGAGGTTGGTGGTTCTGAGGAGTACTAATAGAGTGAGGGTCCCCAGTCCATACCCCTGGAGGGCGGTAGCCCTGAAGAGGAGAGAGAAAATGACATGGCAGGGACACTTCTAACCAGAAATCCCATTTCTAACAAGTAGCAAGACAGATTTTCCACAGACACATTGCAAGCTCCTTGCAACAAAACGTCCTTACATACTAGGGACCTATTTAAAGCATTTGCGCAGTCAGAGCCACTGAGAAATACTTCAGTATCCTTATTCTGACACCGGAACGTGAAAGGAAGTTCCCATTGTTCATGTAAGAACCCTTCACCAAATGTTTCATATCTGCCCACTTGATGGTGTTGTAGAGAGTACTGAAAGTGGAAAGTCGAGATTGGCAACATAATGTACCAATGGATTATCCAATGCGACAAGACTATCTCTGCAACGGTAATCTCTGTAACTTCTCAATGTGTAACATTGTGTGTTTGGCATCTTTCCGTGCAATGGCTTTCTGTTGGGAATTTGAAAACAGATTTGTGATGTTTATGTGTCGCCATGGGCACACAGCCAGAATATAGTGTGTATAGTGTCTAGCTCAACAATAGAATTCACCTAAGTTAGGACTGTTCATGATGTAATTCTGACAAGTCTTGGTGAAGCACATCTATTTTAGATGAGACAATGTTACCTTGAAAATAAATTCTACATGATAATATAGTCATTGTCCCTATCAATATCAAGCAGCCTTTCAGCAGCTTCTTGTTGATATATTTTCCATATCTCATTGTAGACAGTATAAAGGAAGCATTTTTGATGTGGTTCGCTAGGACCCAAAAGAAATTTTGTAAACCAGGGCATTAGATAAAAGGGACAAGTGCTGTTTTACCTGAGACCGTGTTGAAGTTTTTATTCAAGCAAGGCAAAACTTCCCAACACTGTAAGTTGTTACCACTCCTGAATGCTCACTCTGCACATTTCAAATGTCAGGCCTATAGGCTGTGAATCCCTTGTTGTTTCCCAGGAATCTATTTGTCAGTGTCCAGAGGCCAAACCAAACATCCCTTCTATTTAGGATCTGATGAGTTACGTCTACTCTTACGCAGCATACTGTCAATAGTGTTTTCATCATACAGTGTTAACTGCTGCCAGTTGTCAAATCATGTAAGAGAGGGAACTAATGGTGATTGCAAATATTTTATCTAGGCCAAGCCAAGACACGTTGTCTGTTGCACAGTTTTGTTCAGGAAAATCATCTGTTATGGTATTAAAGAGCCCCTAAATAATACCTCACTTCCCTTAACCTGCCAATCTTTAGTTCCCCAGATAGATTTCACATCTACCGTGTCCCTCTAAAAGTCAAACCCTTGCATTAACAGCTGGTAAAGGAAAGAAGCAGCATAAATCAACTTAGTGTCAGTTAACATATTTTTGTTTGCAGGTGACGGTGCAAGCCTTTAATAAAATTAAGGATAAACTGACAAACATCTAAAAAAGAGTTCCACTTGGGGTTGTTAGGTGGCAGGGGAAGCACAACTTCTTTGTTTTCGTGGTAAATCGATCAAATATTTTATGTGATAGCTGGAGCACGCACCACTGTGAGGATTATTTTTTACATTTAGGATCAATTGCTATACTGTTTTTTTTTTTACTGAAATATCTTTTATTGACTATTGATTGGTGTTGCTATGGTTGTGCTAAGAAAAATAAAGATTAATAACTATCACTTAAACTGACTGTGGTGAAGCGATGTTGCAAGAGAAGAGGCAAGTTTAGAATTTTAAATTACTTCTTAAATTTTGAAAAAATACCGTACATTAGATTGCTATGTTTTAGGTCCACAAAAAAGGGTGGCTTATACAAAGTGAATGTGTAGTGTGGCCCCATCTTAAATATTTTTGTCTCTTTGATAATATTACTTTTCTTTTAAGGTCCCAGCACCACCATGTTTTCTTTTATTGAGCGATACCTGCACGTTATCTAAATAAACATATTTACGTTGTTGTAGATATTTGAAACATGTTATAATATTACCGAACGCTGAACATTTGTATAATGGCCTGTCATATCTTTGTTGGCCATTGTAATGAATATAGCCTCTTCGCGGTTCTCAACATAATATTTTAATATTCTGCCGTGTGCAGCATTTTTCGTCAGCACTGCCTATATTTGAGAACTATTCACACAGGCTGCTCATGTTGCGAGACAGGAACATTTTAATATCCTGCGTTTTGAAAAGTTTTTCATCTGCTCGTTCCTATCACAGAACTGATCTGACTTGGTCACATCTTGAGGAACATAATATTTCATAATATTTCATGGCACCATTGTCACTACACATCAAGCAGGAAATTAAAAAGGCTTTTCTTAACTTGGAATACGTAAGACAGGAAATGACGCAAGGAGTCTCTACAGTCTGTGGCTGTTTTATCTTTGGCCACAGCTGTGAAATATCACCACACCCACAGAGTGCAGAGTCCAGCAGTGCAGGCACGACACACGCTGCTTCAGCAGTAACCACAGCTGCGTTCTAAAATCCAGGACAGAACTGTCAGACACAGGAAGACGGAAATAGAAGACACTTTCCTAAAGCGTACCTCTTCTCTCTTTAATTTCTGCAGGGTAAGCAACAGGCATGGCGTCATCCATGAAAAGCCTGTCCTCGGACACGAGCCGTTATCTGCAAGCCTTTGAATTGTTTCTGGAGCGCTCAACAGAACACCAGTGCATGCAGGAGTTTATTGGGACCAAGTTCCCAAACATAATATCCGGGTAAGTGGGGATGTGTGTGCTGTGTGTTGATTAAAGTCTGGTAAACAAAGGGGAATTATGCGAGTAATTTTCAGACTTTTTCAAACAAAAAATGACTGACTATAAACTATATTTTTAAAAGGAATGCTCATTGAATAATGCAAAATGGTTGGAAATCCCTGTAACAAATGAATGCATGTTTGGAATACTCATATGTTCTTGTTACTCATGTTTGCATCTGTTGCACAATTGTCTAATTGGTGGACTTAACAAATGTACAGCCTATTTGAATCTACACATAGTCATTGTCAACTTTGCTGTAGTGTCACATTGCGTGACCACATGTGTAAACTTGACAATGTGGCTGTGATCCGTGTACCATGACTGTTCATCTCCTGTAAAGTCAAGCAAATGTTATGTATGTAACACGTATGCAAGCACAGCTGAATCTAAAAATCAATAAATAGATGTTTAAAAAAAAAGAAAGGAATGCATTTTAGAGTGCAAATTAGATACTGAATTAAATGCATGGGTAAGCAAAGCTGTGTAAATTAAGAAGGGCGAGTCATTTTTTGTTTCACACATAAAATATCGTACGCCTTATCCTAAATTATAAGGATTATTTGTCCGCGAGAAGAATTAAGACAAAGGGGCAGATTTACAAGCCCCTTGCGCTGCCAGTACGTCACTTTTTGTGACGCACTGGCAGCGCATTTCTGTCCTCCATATTTTCAAGGACAGGAAAAGCCACCCTGTGTGGATTTTCCTGTCCTTGTAAATACGGCCCCTTTACAGGCAGCACTTTGCGTGAAAGGGGCGTTCCATGGGTGTTGTTGTGGGAGTTCCCACGCAACACCCATGGAACAAGACACATTTCCAGATTTATGAGGATTCCTGAACCTGGAAATGTGTCAGTATGCTACGCCACCCTGGGGGTGGCTTAGCCGGGTGCAACGAGGGGAAATGTTTCTCCTTGTTTTTTCCCCTTTCAATGCGTGCTGTATTCTACGGCATGCATTGAAAGAGGAAAATGCCTGTAGTGATTGTTTTTGTGCCGGAAGGTGCCCCTTCCTGCACAAAAACAATGTCCCCATGATGCAGGCATCCTTGCACCATGGTGCAAGGGTGCCTGCGCCAGCGTATGGCAGCTCTTTGTGCGCCAGCGCAGGGGAGAGCACAGGAATACGACATATCATTGTAAATATGTCGCATTCCTGTGCTCTGAAAGTGCCGCAGCGTGGCACAGCCAAAGGGCTTGCGGTGCCATGCTGCACCACTTTCTTGTAAATCTGCCCCAAAGAATTCTAACATTGGTTCAGGGAATTGCTGCATAAAATGTACATCTCGAGGCACATATAACCTTTAAGATAAGTTTCTCAAAAAGTGTTCTAACTTTGTATGTGCGCTGTACTGCACAGCAAACATAGTAAGTTATAAACAAGTTAATCTGTGTCAAAGCATAGTATTTTGTGCTGTATGCCCTTCCAGTACAAACCTATGCTTAACATTAAACACACACCTCTGCACTATGATGCAAGGGTGTGTGCATTGGCATCGAGCTCCCCAAAAGTGCGCCAGCACAGCAGGGAAACGTGAAACAGTGCCATATTTTAGTAAATATGGCGCTGTTTTGTTCTCTTCCTTTAATGCAATGCCGCGCAGCAACTTTGGTTGCAGCACCGCAAGAATTCTTGGTACATTTGTCCCCATAGTGTTTTTCCCCAGTTATGATGAACTGCTTTAGAATAATTATTTGAGATATCTCAAACGATAGTTGTTTTTCTGTAATAATACCACAATACACAAAAACAACTGCATAATTGACTCATAGGGTTTGAATGATTCATAAGCATTTTGACCAATGCATAATTGATTCATGTTGTCAATTACCCACTTGAGTGCACAACATTATGTAAAATACTGTTCTGTGAAATGCTGATGTAAATTTTTTTAAACCTGCACGTGCCCACTAAGCATGCATGCCTTTAGGAAACGTCACTTATTTTCTTTTAAGTAACTTCTAACTGATAGTGTTCTCAATTGCATTTCTGAGTGTGAACATAATTTGCTGCAGTTTCCCACACTTACTACTACAGTGATGAGTGGGTCATCGAGGTGAAAGTTAGATATGTAGGTCAGCTTAGGAAATAAATAAAAAAATGTTTGTAAGTGCCCAAAAGTATATAACTGAATGTTTTTTATCCAATTTGCAGCGCACTTTCTTGCTCAGACCTCTTATACTCCACTAACCTGCATTGATCACACTCTGCACATAGTGGACACATGAGTGCGTATGCTGTGCACAAGTAGATCCCATTTAAATGCACCCCTTTACGCAATTCACCATGTTTTGTTTGCGCCAACCAAATAAACAAGTGCAAGTACAATTAATATGCCTAAAAAAATCATAGTGAATCCGTGTATTTTGTGAGTGGTAGCAACATTTAAGTACTGATACGTTTAACAGCACATGCTGACTCAAATGGGCAACATTGTTACATCAGAAGTCATTTGTGGTAAGTTATTACTAACTACTTCTACCCTCGGAACTTAACTTTTTACAAACCAATTCGAAACTAAGAGGTAGCCTAATATAATGAAGTTATGGTCGGGAAAATGTGGGTCCATCAGCACTCCATGTTTTATGCATAAAGTGAGTTATCCACATTCAAAATGTACAAGGATCTCACAAGTCAGTGAGGAGATATGCTATCTTATCCAGACATGAGGTATTAAGACCATGCAATTCATAAGGCTAGGGATCACGGTCCTAATTCCTTTTTAGGTATGGTTTACAAAATCTAGGCCCAAATGCACTAAACCTTTTTAGGGTTCACCTGCATAGTTCTTGCGCTGTGCTTGTGAAATCTCTTGTATTTAATGTATCTTAAAAGGGGGCTCTTATCAATTCCCATGCCAAATTACTGTGTTCATTTGCTTTTGTATGGAACCTTTTTTTTTGTTATCTTCCCCTGGATGCACGCATTTATGATACTTCTACTAAAGTTGTTCACACTGCTTATGGGGCATTCACTGTCAAGACAAGATCTTTTTCCATGGAAAAAGCAGACCGCTTTTAACAGTATTATGGATTGCTTGCTTTTTATTGCTTTGGTGTGTAAAGCAGATTCTGTAGCCTTAGAAAGTTTGTGGCATTTCCAATTCACATCTCAGTACATTTCTTTGCACTTTGTAGGCATTATTGGATTGATTTTTTCAACTTAATCCATTTGGTCATTATGAGCAAATTCTAAATATTGTAATCAACATTGCACGCTAAAAAGAACATCGATATACAAGAGCTATTCTATATTTTACTGCTAAACAGATAGCCGCAAGTGCAATTACCTTGCAGACAACAGGGTCATGATTTGAATGGTGCAGCAGGTGCAATAGCACCGGACCCAAAAGTTATCAGGACTCCTGTAAGCACATAATATTGCTATATTTGAGCACTAAACAGCCAGTCACAATTGCAGTTAAAAGGGACTTGATTTGAATGATGCAGCAGGTGCAGTGGCACCGGGGCCAAAAGCTCTAGGGAGCCAACTAAACCCAGATTATTGCTAAAATGTAAAACTAAACAGGCAGTAACAAGTGCAGTTACCTTGCAGACAAAAGGGTCAAGATTTGAATGGTGCAGCAGGTGTAGTAACACCAGGACCAAAAGCTCTAGGAACCCCACTAAACACCTAAAATTGCTATATTCTACTTCTAAGCAGGCAGCCACAAGTGCAGTTACCTTGCAAACAACATGGTCATGATGTGAATGGTGCAGCAGGTGCAGTGGCACCAGGTCTAAAAGTTGTCAGAACTCATATAAAAACACCTAATATTGCTATATTTTACTACTATACAGGCATTCAAAATTGTAGTTACCTTGCAGTTGAAAGGGGCTTGATTTAAATGGTGCAGCAGGTGCAGTGGCACTGGGGTCAAAAGTTGTCATAACTCCACTAAACACCAAATATTGCTATATTTTACTACTTAATAGGCAGTCACAAGTGCAGTTATCTTGCATGTGATGGTCATTATTTGAATGGTGCAGCAGGTGCTCTGGCATCGGGGCCAAAAGTTGTCATTACTCCTCTGAACACCTAATCTTGCTATATATTACAACTAAACAGGCAGTCACAAGTGCATTTATCTAGCAAGCACTGGGGCCATGATTTCAATAGTGCGGCAGCCCCAGGACCAAAAGCTTCAGGCACCCCACTAAACGCCTAATATTGCTATATTTGATTCCTAAACAGGCAACCACAAGTTTGGTTACCTTACAGACAACAAGGTCATGTATTGAATGGTGCGGAAGGTACAGTATCACCAGGCGCAAAACTTGTCAGAACTCCTCTAAACACATAATGTTGCTATATTTGACTACAAAACTGCCAGTCACAATTGCAGTTACCTTGCAGGTAAAAGTGACTCGATTTGAATGGTGCAGCAGGTGTAGTGGCACTGGGGCCAAAAGCTCTAGGAACCCCATTATACACAGATCATTTCTAAATTGTACTACTAAACAAGACAGTCACAAGTGAGTTTAGCTAGCATGCAATAGGGTCATGATTTGAATGGTGCAGCAGGTGCAGAAGCACCAGGACCAAAAGCTCTAGGCAACCTACTAAACACCTAATATTGCTATATTTTACTACTAAATAGGCAGGCACAAGTGCAGTTACCGTGCAGACAACAGGGTCATGATTTGAAGGGTGCAGCAGGCGCAGTGACACCGGGCCCACAATGTATCACGGCCTCCTCGAAACACCTAATATTGCTATATTTTACTACTATACAGGCAGACAGAATTGCAATTATCTTGCCGTTAAAAAGGGCTTCATTTGAATGGTGCAGCAGGTGCAGTGGCACTGGGCCAAAAGCTCTACGGAGCCCACTAAATGCATAATATTGCTAAACTTTACTACTAAACAGGCAGTCACAAGTGCAGTTACCTAGCAGGCTCGAGGGCCATGATTTCAATGGTGCTGAAGGTGCAGTGGCACTGGGGCCAAAAGTTGTCAGAAATCCTCTAAACACCAAATATTGCTATATTTAACTACTAGCTAAAGGTCACAAGTGTAGTTACTTTGCAGGCACTAAGGACATGATTTCAGTGGTGTAGCAGGTGAAGTGACAATGGGGCCCAAAACTCTTCGAATCCCTCTAAACACAAGATTTTGCAATATTTTACTACTAAACAGGCAGTCGCAAATGCAGTTATCTTGCAGGCACTACGGGGATGATTTGAATGGTACAGCAGGTGCTGTGGCGACAGGCTCAAATTTTGTCAGAACTCCGCAAAAGACATAACTTTGCTATTACATCAAGTATTTCTATAATTTCCCTCTTTCATTTCATTTTTTAAAATGTTGCTATTACTTATACCAGTTATAGCACAATATATATTGCCTTTTTGTACATAAACTCGTGATAACAATTTAACAGACTTTCTGTAACTTATATTGTACACCTACTCAGCAAGCTACAACTTACAGCACAAAAGAGCTTATTATTAATCACATAGGCAAAGCCCAATACATTTACCAATGCTTTTTGTAGATGCAAACACTCTGAATTGGAGTGTGCAATCTGAAAAAGATATTTTCCATTTATAGGTCCCATTTTAGGAGTCTCTAAAGTTTTATTGAGTCTTAAAATGGATTTACTACTGAATACCAAATTGCAACTTTGGAAGGGACATGTGGTGAGTGTCCCTTTCAAATTGCGATTCAGTACCACAGATATCAATAGTTTGCTACTGTAGTTCCAGTGGAAAAGCATTGAAAAGTTTCAGACTCTTAATTGGATTTGTAACTTGCTCACAAAAGGGAAGGGGTATCTTTTAGACCCCTTCCTGTTTGTGACTTGGGTGTTTGTGACTTGGAGTGCAAGTTCAGTTCAGTTTAATAGAAACTTTATTTGGCCTTTTACAACAATAAAAGTATACAAATAGACAACAACTATCAATTAGACTTTTGAAAATTATATTTTTTTAAAACAGCCATGATTGGACGGCTTTAAAAAAAAGCTTTAATTTTTCAAAGACAATTGAAGAAATGGTGATCTGCTGACCCTTTCAGGCCTTTGCCTCTGTGTTTATGGCAGATTGAAGATAGTTGCGATTTGCGGTCTTGCAAATGAGCAATCAGTTTGGAAAATTACATACGGGTCGCAGAAAGACTGGTCACAAATTGTGGGCAATTTCTGTAACCAGTATCTCAATAAATCTGACTCATAATGTCTTTTAAAACCGTGGCATCATGCTCTCTATAAAAATATCTATTTTTGTTCATCTCCTGTCACCTATGTTTTCCTTTTATATTCATTGATTAATTGTTTCTCTATTTCCTTTCGTTATTCCGTTTCCAGTATTTTCCCTCCATCTTCCCTTTTTTATTTCCTTCGTCCTTTTCTCACAGTTTTGGAGTTTTCAAAGTGTTTATTCAGTATTCATCCAACTAGGGTTTGCATTCACGAGAGTAAAGACAACACTAATTCCTACTTCAATTAATTTTATAAATATTTTGACTTACAAAGAGAGGTTCACAGTCTTGAGCATTCCCACTGCTCAAATTATAAAGATTTTACCTACACACATTGGATTAACAGCACATAAACTTGAATATAGGAAAGTCAGCCAAACCTTTCTTTCCGTTTTATTTAACTTCGAATTTCTAAGTGCCAGGAGAACTTATCAGTCGCAAATGTATATAAATTATACTTACATAACATATGACATCTCCAAGGCAGTTTTTAGCACAATTTCCCCTTTAAGCAGGACTATCAAAAATACCACCTCAGGTGCCACTTTGTAGATGCTTTCAGTTGACATATGTTTGATTATCATGGCAGGTACTTAGGGATCTCCCCATCTAGAGCCACTGTGGACTCAATATATTTTTGGCCCCACATACAGAGTAGGTGCTGCAGGTCATACTTCTGCTGTAGTCCTAACTTCTGTTATTTGGCTGTGAAACTGTAGCACCACTAATGGTGCTGCAGATAACAAAATGCTACTGAGGTGCAGTGCGGCCGGCCAGATTTGTATAGCAGCCATGGTGTCAGACCTCCTGGTGCCCAAGAGGAGTTGCCTTACTGGTACCTCGTAAATGCAAATGAAGCCAAGGGGTACAGCTGACCGTCCACATGTTACCGGCATCTCCTCATGATATTAGTTCCAGACATTCTGCTAGATAGATTTCCCCTGACTTTCATGAAGACTGCACATAACTACCTGAGTCTTAAGGTCTATGTCCATCGGTTGAGAGTTGAGGTCTCTGCTTATAAACATCTTGCAATTCTCGCTCCTTTGTTTCTACCACAAGTGTGAGCTACATAGGCTAGTAATGCATTTATCAAAGTCTTGATTGGGTGATAGTAATGTGATATCATTTACCTATTTGGAGATATTTCATATACCACTTGCATTGTACCTGTGTGATAATTCAAATATTAATCAACTGTTGGAAAGGCGCCCGCCGGAAGGGGGTTCGATACACGTCTTGCCCACCCCTTCGACCCACCTCTCCCAAGTAAGCCGAACCAGGCGCGCACACCCTGATCTGCACTGTGAACAGAGGGACACCACACGTATTCTTTGTAGGACGATAAGTTCTTTTATCGATGATTTCAGGGATCTTTATGACCCAAAAGGCAAATAGTACAGCAGTGGCACAACGTACCACAAATCAGTCGTGGGGAATGGGGGTAGCGGGACAGTCTTTCAAGATAGTGTCTCTGCGAAATACCCCGCGGAAGCTCACAGTCCTCGAGCTGGAGGGTGTCGTGTCTCTGGGCGATCTCTTATCAAGTCGTCCTCAAGGGGAGCGCCGCGAGTCTCTCAGCAGGCACAGGTGGTCGGAGTTCAGGAGCCGCGATTCCGTCCGCAGGGCTCAGATGGTTCAATAGCTGGGGGGCCGCGAGTCACTCAGCAGGCCTAGGTGGATCAGTGTTCGGGAGCCGCGACCTCGTCCGCAGGGCTCGGATGGTTCAATAGCAAGAGGCCGCGAGTCACTCAGCAGGCCCAGGTGACTTCAGCGTTCAGGAGCCGCGACAGCGTCAGCAGGCTCAGATGGTTCCAGGTCTTCTCTGTCCTTGTTCCTCCGGCACCCCTTGTTATACTCCGCTGGTTCTTTGAAGTCCGGAGTGCTCGCAGGGGGGGGACTGGGGTGACGGAGGGGGGTCGGCGGGATTTCCTGCTGCTCACTTCTTTGGTCTTTTCAGGTGGGTCTGGGAGGGACCCCAGACGCTCGGTAGGGGAGGCGCCTGCTCCCCAGGGGCCTGGTGGCCGATTGAGTCCTCCCGGGGAAGGCGACCCGAGGTGTGACTGGGCTGGCGCCTCTGGGTCTGGCTCGAGGGTTCCCGCTCCCTCGGTTGGGCATGCGTGGTAGGGTGTTGAGTCTGTCAGGTCTCTGGCCGGCCCGTGGATCGGGGGTGGCTGGGGCGGCCGGAGTCGGGGATGTCGTGTCTTGAGGGTGGTTGCAGGTTGGCGGGATGATGGAGAGGGCAACGCCGTGAGGCCGGTCTCACACGCGTCCCCCCCAGCTGAAAGGCGTGGAGAACTACCCATCCACTGGGGGGTTCTCCTCGCCGAAGCGGAAGAACCGGGACAGGCCGTCGGCGTTGGCATGATCCGTCCCGGGGCGATGTTCGACAGTGAAATCCATCCCTTGGAGAGAGATGGACCATCGTAGTAGCTTGGGGTTCTCCCCCCTCATCCGCATTAGCCACTGCAAGGGCCGGTGGTCCGTCTGTACTCGAAAATGGGTTCCGAACAAGTAGGGCCGCAGTTTCTTGAGGGCCCAGACTACGGCAAAGGCCTCTCGCTCTATAGTGCTCCAACGCTGCTCTCTCGGCAGCAGCCTTCGGCTGATGAAGGCTATGGGCTGATCAATGCCCTTGTCGTCGAACTGCGAGAGCACGGCCCCGATGCCATGTTCGGATGCGTCGGTCTGGACCACGAACTCTCGGGAGTAGTCGGGGGCCTTGAGTACGGGAGCGGTGCACATGGCGGTTTTCAAGGCGTCGAACGCCTGCTGGCACTGGGGGGTCCACTGCACCTTCTGCGGAAGCTTTTTGGAGGTCAACTCTGTGAGGGGCCCTGCGATACTACCATCATTTTTAATGAACCTCCGGTAGTACCCCGTAAGGCCCAGGAAGGCCCGAACCTCTGTCTGCGTGGTGGGGGGCTCCCAGGACTTGATGGCATCGATCTTCGGCTGGAGAGGGGCGACCTGGCCGCTGCCCACCTGATGCCCCAGGTAGACCACGGAGCCTTGTCCGAGCTGGCATTTGCTGGCTTTCACTGTCAGGCCCGCTTGGCGCAGGGCCATTAGTACTTGTCGGAGGTGCTGGAGATGCTCGTGCCATTGAGAGCTGAATACGGCGATGTCGTCAAGGTACGCTGCGCTGAACTCCTCGAGTCCGGCCAGGACCTTGTTCACCAACTGCTGGAACGTGGCTGGAGCGTTCTTCATCCCGAACGGCATGACCCTGAAGCGGTAGTGGCCATCTGGCGTGGAGAAGGCAGAGCGCTCCTTCGCCCCTTCCGTGAGAGCGATCTGCCAGTACCCGCAGGTCAGGTCGAAAGTGCTGAGGAACTGGGCGGCCCCCAGGCGGTCGATGAGCTCGTCGGCTCGGGGAATAGGGTGAGCGTCTGCGCGGGTGACCGCATTGAGCCCCCGATAGTCTACACAGAATCTTAGTTCGGGGGCGACCCCTGGGGAGGCAGCCTTCGGGACCAGAACCACCGGGCTGGCCCAGGGGCTGTCGGAGGGCTCGATGACCCCTAGGTTGAGCATTTTCTGTACCTCGGTCTTGATGCAGGTGCGGACCCGGTCAGGCACCCGGTAGGCTCGGTGTCTCACAGGCGGGCAGTCGCCGGTGTCCACGTCGTGGACACACCAGTCGGTCACCCTTGGAATGAGGGAGAAAAGGTCTGCGAATTGTCCGAGCAGCTGGCGGCAGTCGTCGGCCTGCTGGGGAGTGAGGGTGTCCGACAGTTTCACACCCTCCACGGAACCGTCCAGTTCTTTTGTGCACAGGAGATCGGCCAGGGGTTCAGTGTCCTCCTCTGCCCCCTCATCGGTGGCCAGTAGCAAACTCAGTTCTGTCCTTACGAAGTGGGGCTTGAGACGGTTTACGTGGAGGACCCGGAGGGGGTTCCGTGGGGATTGTACGTCGACCAGATACGTGACCTGGCTCTTCCGTTCGACCACCTTGAATGGACCAGTCCATTTGTCCTGTAGGGCGCAGGGTCTCACCGGAGCCATGACCCAAACCTGCTGGCCCGGCTGGAACTCGACCAAGGTTGCGTTCTGGTCATACCAGCGCTTCATTTCTTCTTGGCTGGCCTCGAGGTTAGCCTCTGCAAGTTCCCTAAACTTCCTCGTCTGGTTGCGGAGCGCCAGGATGTAGCGGAACACATCTGGGGGTGTCCCCCGGGGGCTTGTCTCCCAGCCCTCTTTGACCAGGCTTAGGGGCCCTCGAACGGGATGTCCGTACAGCAGTTTGAAGGGGCTGAACCCCAGAGACTTTTGGGGAACCTCCCGGTACGCGAACAGGAGGCAAGGGAGGAGGACGTCCCAATAAACCCAATGGGTTCCGGTTTGATCACCGGCGACCTGGGCTTCGGTTTGTTGTCTAAGTCCCTCGAGGGAGGGGCAAGTGGTCTGTTCCTGGCAGAACTCTTCGCGGGAGGGCCCCCCTTCGCAGGGCCACTGGGCCAACTCGGGCAGTTCTTCGGGTTCCATCGGGGCCTCTGGGGCGGAAGGTTCCGGTCCTTCCCCTGGGTTAGTGTCTCCTTCTTCCTCGGAAGGAGGGTTGTCTGCTTCTGGTAGGGGGTCCCTGTTCTCGGGGAAAGTGTTCGGTAAGAGGGCTTCACCGCCCTTGGAGGGGGCCACTCGTGCGGTCATGGAGCGTGTGGTGGCGCAGACCCATTCTGGTAGGCCCATCATCTCTAGGTGGGCTCTTCGTTCTACCTGCCCCCACGGGGAATTTTCCAGGTCGTTGCCCAGGAGGCAGTCTACGGGCTGCGAGGTCCGGACCGCTACCTTCAGTTCTCCGGAGACCCCTCCCCACTCGAAGGGCACCAGGGCCATCTGGCAGAGGCTCTCAGAATTGTCGGAGGATACGACCGGACAGAGGGCCCCGGCTAGGATATGGTCTTCGGAAATTAGGCTGTGGTGGACCACGGTGACACTCGCCCCGGTGTCGCGAAGGCCCTCGACTCGGTGGCCGTTGATAGTCACCTGCTGTCGGTATTTCTCTGTGTTGGCGGGCAAGGGTGTCCCGGGGACCATTTCTCGATCACCAAGGGAGACCAGGGCCATGGCCGCCGGTTCCCATTCCTCGGAGTCTTCCATTTCTTCCCCCAGAGCCACGGAGGCCATCTGCCGGGTCGTGGGGTTGGTCGTTGTGGTTCGCTGATACTGGGGACACTGGGGGTCATTGGCGTAGTGTCCGGGCTGCTGGCAGCGGAAGCAGGTGATCCTAGCTCGTGGACCTGGTCGTCCTGGGGCTCCGGTGCTGGCTGGAGACTGAGCCGAACCCGCCGCTGGCGGGCTGCTGGGGGGGCTGGTGGAGGACCCCCCGGCAAAGTCTCTTGGTCGGCCGTGGTTCCCTCCGTCCCTCTGGCGGGGGGGACCCTGACTGTTGCGGCCGTAGTCCCCCACGGGGCCCCGGGTGGCCCGGGTGTTCACCCAACGATCAGCCTCAGCGGCCAGCTTCCGAGAGTCGGTGAGTTTACTGTCTAGGAGATGCTGGCGCAGTTCTATAAAGCAATTGGCCGCTAAATGTTCCCAGGCGATCAGATCGAACAGTTCTTCGAAGGTGGAGACCTTGCTGCCCTTGATCCACCCGTCCAGAGCTCGGCTGTAAAAGTTCACGTATTCGACCCACGTGGTGCCCGGTATCTTTTTGCAATCTCGGAACCGTTGTCGGTACATTTCGGGGGTGAGTCCGTACCGGCCCACGAGGGCTTCCTTCATGTGGCTGTAGGAGTTCATGACCGCGGAGGGCAGATCGAGCAGAGTGTCCCTTCCTTCGCTTAAGAACCGGCCCCATAGGCCAGCCCCCCAATCCTTCTGCGGGACTCGGTGAGAGGTCATGGCGACTTCGTAGGCTTCAAACCACTGCTGGATATCATCGTTCTTATAATACTCCTTGACCACATCCTTGGGGATGTGAACTTTGGTTTCCCCGGCGGGAGCGGGCTGGGGATTCCCAGGCGGCTGTGACTTTTCGTGTCTAGCCCGCCACTCAATTTCCTTCAGGCCGCGTTCATGTTCTAGCTGGAGTTTCTTTTCGTCGTGCTCCCTTTGGAGTCTCTTCTCTTCGAGTTCCCCTTGTAGCCGTAACTGCTCGACGGCTAACTTCTTCTCTGCCAGTTTTATCTCTCCCTCGATTTTTAGTTTTGCCAGTTCCAGTTCGTGGTTGCGGCTTCTCTCTCGGTCCGCTAGTTCCTCGGAGGACAGGTTCCCCTCTGGTCCGTTGTTTCTCGCCGGGGTGCTTGTTTGTTCATGGGTAGAGTCTCTTTCCGTTTGGGTCGGGGGCGCCCCCGTCTCGACCCAGGCTTTCAGTACTTTCTGGTAGTCTTCCTTTGTGCTCAGTCCAGTGGTAGCGATGCCAAGGTCTTTGCAAAACTGTTTTAGTTCTCTATGCGTGTAATAGTCCAATTGATCTTCTCGGAACGGTGAGCTTATTTCGGTACCTGTGGCACCCAGGGAGGTTTCTCCTTCCATTTCTGTTTGGTAGTGCGTCAGTCGTTTACTGCACGCTCTCCTTCGGTGTCGGCTCGGATCCCGTCGTCTGCCACCAAATGTTGGAAAGGCGCCCGCCGGAAGGGGGTTCGATACACGTCTTGCCCACCCCTTCGACCCACCTCTCCCAAGTAAGCCGAACCAGGCGCGCACACCCTGATCTGCACTGTGAACAGAGGGACACCACACGTATTCTTTGTAGGACGATAAGTTCTTTTATCGATGATTTCAGGGATCTTTATGACCCAAAAGGCAAATAGTACAGCAGTGGCACAACGTACCACAAATCAGTCGTGGGGAATGGGGGTAGCGGAACAGTCTTTCAAGATAGTGTCTCTGCGAAATACCCAGCGGAAGCTCACAATCCTCGAGCTGGAGGGTGTCGTGTCTCTGGGCGATCTCTTATCGAGTCGTCCTCAAGGGGAGCGCTGCGAGTCTCTCAGCAGGCACGGGTGGTCGGAGTTCAGGAGCCGCGATTCCGTCCGCAGGGCTCAGATGGTTCAATAGCTGGGGGGCCGCGAGTCACTCAGCAGGCCTAGGTGGATCAGTGTTCGGGAGCCGCGACCTCGTCCGCAGGGCTCGGATGGTTCAATAGCAAGAGGCCGCGAGTCACTCAGCAGGCCCAGGTGACTTCAGCGTTCAGGAGCCGCGACAGCGTCAGCAGGCTCAGATGGTTCCAGGTCTTCTCTGTCCTTGTTCCTCCGGCACCCCTTGTTATACTCCGCTGGTTCTTTGAAGTCCGGAGTGCTCGCAGGGGGGGGGACTGGGGTGACGGAGGGGGGTCGGCGGGATTTCCTGCCGCTCACTTCTTTGGTCTTTTCAGGTGGGTCTGGGAGGGACCCCAGACGCTCGGTAGGGGAGGCGCCTGCTCCCCAGGGGCCTGGTGGCCGATTGAGTCCTCCCGGGGAAGGCGACCCGAGGTGTGACTGGGCTGGCGCCTCTGGGTCTGGCTCGAGGGTTCCCGCTCCCTCGGTTGGGCATGCGTGGTAGGGTGTTGAGTCTGTCAGGTCTCTGGCCGGCCCGTGGATCGGGGGTGGCTGGGGCGGCCGGAGTCGGGGATGTCGTGTCTTGAGGGTGGTTGCAGGTTGGCGGGATGATGGAGAGGGCAACGCCGTGAGGCCGGTCTCACATCAACCAAGTGAACAATATTATATTGAAATTGCCATAGGGGCGTGTGAATACAGAAGTGCAATTTTTGTTCATTTGACACAGTAAAAACATGTAGTATGTATATAGATATTTTATTTTGTGCTTAAAGGAAACATAATTATGTGTCTTTTTCAGTGTTGGACATGGAAAGTCTTCAATCAACGTTTTAGGTATTGGAAGTGGAGCAGGTATGTAATATTTTATTCATTCCCAAATATCTGCATGAATACGTTTATTGGTCTTTTCTCATGATTAGTGATACATTTTATAAATACATTGCAAAATGTGCTTTGAATGGTCAACAGAACATTTGCTGTAAAGGTGTGCAAACTACTTTTATTGAAGTTCACACTTTTAGTGGTATACTTCTTTGTAGAACATATTATGTGGGAGTTCCATAATGTGGCAACCATTGTGGTAACTGGGCAGTGTCTTGAGCAAATTTGCATCATTTGGGCCATAAATAAACTGAGTACTCTATTAGAGCACATACTGTGGATAACAGCCTTGTGTGTGCTTGAGTAGTCTATTGAATAAGCAGGCTATTGTTGGCGACAGCTTAGATAATCTGCAACAGCATGACCCCAACATTGCAACAGAGCTAACTGGCATATTTTCCAGAAGGTACTAGTGGGCGGTATATAAGTAATCCATCAATGAGGGTGTAGCTTTCATTATTTTTTGGAATGCCACACTGTCGACCTGGGCTTGGATGGTTATTACCTTGCTCAGAGAATGGGCACTGCCAGACAGTGGGAGGTCATGCTATTGGGGTGTTAGAGCACTGCCCTCCTACTGTAAGCTGGCACTACCACATAAACGTTATTGCTGTTTTATTATGCTTCTAAATTGTATGTATGTGTGTTATGTTTGTAAAGCACACACTTATCCAAAAGGCAGCAGAATCTTGTACAGGGTCAAAGTCAAGCATGCAGACAGCGATTGATGGGAGAGTTAGTTTGATTCTGGGATCTGAAGTGTACTGTTACTGCAATGTGATGGAGTGTTCTTTAAAGAGATGCATCTTTTCTGTATTACAGTAGTGCTTTCCATTTCCCTTCAATGTAATGGGGTAGGGTATAGTGCTCTCACTTGGCAACAGGTAAAGGTGAGATAATGCCCATTAGGTTGATTGGCAGGTACAACTGAGAAAAGTTGGACAACACAATATAGTGAAGTGTGCATGTGGGCCAGCCTGTCTCTTGCAGTGATCAGCTCGATACGCAGAGTTCAGCCATTTATTATCTGTACTGTATCTAGGAGGCGAGGGAAACCTAGGCACAGTCCTCAGACTCTGCTGGAGCTCTGAGTTTGCCTGCCTGGCCAGTCCTGGTGCTGCTTTCATGCTGTTTATGTTATAAACTACTAGGATAGGCAGGTTGTTGTCCCTGCTTTCCACATTCAATTACGGGAGGCAGACAGCGCAAATTGGGGGAACTACAGAACATGGCCAATCAATGTGGATTTTTTGGAGTTGTCGAAAGTGAGGGACGTGTACAGAGGGTGTGGAAGTGAGAGGATAAGCAGTCCACCTTGTCATGTCTCCTCAGACTGCTGAGCTCCTGAAAACAGACCATGCCTGAGACAGCCCCGGCCTACTTTCTTTTTCATATTGCCTGATATCCTGACAGTAACTTCACCCGGTAATGTAAACCCCAAAGTTAAAGTGCTGTGGTGGTGGTACAATTCATGCTACAAAATTATTAATTTGAATGTTTTTTAAATTTACATTTGTTGATAATTCCACTATAAAGACACAGTGGGTAGGTGCTGTCATTTGTGATCGTGAAATGCAGTATTCAGAAAGTGCTCTTTGCTTAAGACTCCTAAAAGATCACCGGTGTGTATTTCCTTTTCAATTGGTAAAATGATAACTCACCTGGCAGCATACAGTGAGTGGAACCTACTCTTTCATACCATGAAATGTATCACTTTATCAAAGGTGCTTTTTCAAGAATGCTTCTTTTTGGCTGCCAAGACAGGTGGCTTGTTAAATGTAGGAACTGCTTCCCTAAAACTCCAATCACAGGCCCTGACGATGATATGACCTCATGCATGATGTAGAGGAAATAGTTCACCTAACTGACAACCAAACACAATGTGATTAAACATAACCATAACACATAATTATGAACAGCTGCAAGAACCCCAGAGTAGCAGAGCTGAGCATGGATCCATATGGAGTAATAACTGAATATCCATTTCACAAGCAGCTCTTGTTTTCATATTCTCGTTTATTTATTTCCTCTCTTATATAGCACAATTAGCCTGTTTCTCTCAAAAACATATTGGCCATGCCTAAGTGAGATTCAAGGCCATTCGTGCTTTTTAGTATGAAATATACTATGCAATAAAAGTAATGATGTGTCTTTCTTATGTTTGGTATTTCTGCTTGGTTCTTTCATCTTACATAAAACACCCCTGCCCCTATGCAAAAAATATAAATATTTTATTTTTATTTTCAAGCTTAATGAATGAATGATTGATTTATAACACATAGAGATACTCAGAGTGTCCCGGCATGACAGCAGAAATCAGACTTTGAGCAGACCTATAGCCTAAACAGATGGGTGTTCAGGGATTTTGGGAAATTTGCTTCCTCTTTACGAGTTCTTAGATGCAGTGGAAGTTGGTTCCCCAGCTTTGTCACCAGTACCACGAAGGAGGCTCTCCCACACTGCTTCCTTCGAAAAAGAGTTACAGCAATCAGCCATGCATTCTTGGAGAACAGGGCCCTATCCTGGAAATATTCATTGATCCTTTCAGTCAGATATCTGGGTCCAGTATTATTAAAGGCGTGATATGCCATTGTTAAGGCTTTGAACGTCACTCTCTTTCGGACTGACATCCAGTGCAGTTGTTCCCTAAAATGGATCACTGACGAAATATCGAGAAGAAGAATATTGAATTGCCAAAATATCGAAGGAAAAATATAGAATGCCAAAATATCGAAGCCCTATCTCCAAACAGGTAAGTGCAAAAATATAGAATCCAAAATATCGTTGTAAAAAATATAGTTAGTCAAAATATCGAATTATTTTAAATGTCTTAAAATTAATGTAAAATTAATTAAATAAAACATATAATTAACTGAAACATACTTAAAAATACTTAAATTACTTTAAAATTAATAAATAATTAATGTAAGTAAAAAAAAAGAATAATACATATATATTAACGTAATATTAATTAAAAAAATGCAATATTTTTTGCGTAGGATAGCGGGCGGGTAAAATTTACTATTACCACTCCAGTAAGTGCAATAGTAGGGAAAACGTTGGATAGCGGGAGGGTAAAAATTACTATTCCCACTCCAGAGAGTGCAACAGTAGGGAAAGCGTTGGATAGCGGGAGGGTAAAAATTAGTATTCCCACTCCAGACAGTGCAATAATAGGGAAACCATTGGATAGCGTAGGGGTAAAAATGTATATTCACACTCCAGAAAGTGCAACAGTAGGGAAAGCGTTGGATAGCGGGAGGGTAAAATTTACCATTCCCACTCCAGTGAGTTCAACAGTAGGGAAAGCATTGGATAGCGTAGGGGTAAAAATTACTATTCCCACTCCAAAGAGTGCAACAGTAGGGAAAGCGATGGATAGAGTAGGGCTAAAAATTACTATTCCCACTCCAGAGAGTGCAACAGTAGGGAAACTGTTGGATAGCGTAGGGGTAAAAATTACTATTCCCACTTCAGAGAGTGCAACAGTAGGGAAAGTGTTGGATAGCGGGAGGGCAACATTTACTATTCCCACTCCAGTGAGTGCAACAGTAGGGAAAACGTCAGATGGCGTAGGGGTAAAAATTACTATTCCCACTCCAAAGAGTGCAACAGTAGGGAAAGCGTTGGATAGCGTAGGGGTAAAAATTACTATTCCCACTCCAAAGAGTGCAACAGTAGGGAAAGCGTTGGATAGCGTAGGGGTAAAAATTACTATTCCCACTCCAAAGAGTGCAACAGTAGGGTAAGCGTTGGATAGCTTAGGGGTAAAAATTACTATTCCCACTCCAGAGAGTGCAACAGTAGGGAAAGCGTTGGATAGCGGGAGGGTAAAATTGACTATTCCCACTCCAGAGAGTGCAAGAGTAGGGAAAGCGTTGGATAGTGGGAGGGTAAAATTTACTATTCCCACTCCAGTGAGTGCAACTCTAGGGTAAGCATTGGATACCGCAGGGGTAAAAATTATTATTCCCACTCCAGTGAGTGCAATAGTAGGGAAAGCGTTGGATAGCATAGGGGTACAAATTACTATTCCCACTCCAGCGAGTGCAATAGTAGGGAAAATAATAATTTAATATTTTATGAAAAATAAATAAATTATTAATACCAAATAAAAATATTGAAATTAATTACCAATCTCACAATATTTAATAATTAATTTATTATAAATACCAATTTTTTTTTATCAATAACCTATTAATAATTAATCAACAACCAATTAATTTTCAATACCAAAAATTAATAAATAAAATAAATACCAATTAATAATTAATTAAGAATAAATTAATTAGCGATATACAAAAATTATTTCAATAATTAATTATTTACAATTAAAATAATTCCCACCATATTCCCCTATAAACCCACAACCCGCTACAAATAATAAATTAATACAATTAACATAATTATCAATTAAACAATTAATACTGATTAATTACCAATTAATACAAATTATTTACCAATTAATAATTAATCAACAACCAATTAATTTTCAATACCAATTAATAATTACCTAATAACAATTAAATTACTTCCCACCCTATTCCCCTATAAACCCACAACCCGCTACATAAGTAAAACGCAAAATTAAATTAAATAATTAATAATTCCTAAAAATTATTATTTAATGTACTATAATTAAATTACTTCCCACCCTAATCCCCTATAAACCCACAACCCGCTACGGAATTAAATTACACAAAAATTAAAAAACATAAAATTCATTACTTTATAAAAATATTCAAACCATACATTCCAAAATTTATACATACTTTTAACACATATACTAACACTTAAAACACTATAAAAAAATTCGATATTTTTAACAACTATATTATGACTGTCGATATTACTTACTTCTATATTATTTAAATCGATATTTTATTTCATACCTGATTTTCGATATTCTTCACGACTATATTTTGGCAATTCGATATTCTGTCCATTCTATATTAAAAACTCGATATTCTGTCCTGTCGATATTTTGAATTCGATATTATGTCTGTTTACCCCCTAAAATAGGACACATGAGAATGTGTAGGCAATTTGAACAGCCGTCGAATTGCCATATTCTGCGCCATCTGCAAGTGGTCCAAAAGATAATCTGGAATCCCCAGGTTAAGCATGTCCAGTCTGGACAAAACCAATGCTCTGACCACTGCTATCCATGCTTCCCATAGCAGGAGGCCCTGGAATTTCTTCAGCATTCGTGGGATCCAGAGACACGCTTTCACCACTGTTGCTATCTGAGCTTTAAAAGAGAAATGATTATTAAACATAAGACCCAGGTTCCAAGCAACCTCTGTGGGAGAAGGGGTGGGGGGAGGCTTCGCTACTTGGCCAGGCACCTGTCAATCCCAGAATAGGATCAGTTTAGGACAGTAGGATCAGTGTTTAATAAAAACACGTGGCCCTGTAAGTAGCATTGCACTATATTCCACCCTAATGGCATCGCTAAAGCAAGTTAAAGCTTTCAAAGGGCACATAATTGCGGACAAACAGTAATGGCATACAAAAAAGATTTATAGTAAATACGGTTTGAGGACATGCCTGTTGGAGGCACTAAATATGTGTGCTGTGTAAAAGTCACAGCACTTCATCTGAACCATCAAAGTTGCACGCTGCGAGACAGGCTGTTCCGTTATTGGTGCCACTAATTGCCATGGGTACCACAGTCGAGGGAGAAAAATCACTCCGATTTTGCTGCCTTGAAGAGGACTATATTATCTTAAATTGTAATAGACTGTGTGAACTATACATATTTGGTCATGTGTGGTAACCATAACATTTGGAAGAAAATAGAGTATGAATGACACTCATTAAAAAGATAGCCCTAAGGTGAAATATGTCCGGGTGAGGTTGGAGAGGAGACTCCATCAAACATTTTTCGAAAATATATACTTACATAAATTAATGAACGAAGCTTCTAGCAATAGGGTGAATATTCAAAAAGTATTTGTTTAGATACACAAGAGCTAAAGTATAGTGAATCCAAGAGTAGGCTTATGGTCCATATCCAGCAAGAGTGTCCAACACAGGTCGAAAAGGGATGGAGCTTTGTCAGATTTTCAGGATTACCACTGACTATGTTAATGGATTTCATGTTGATTATTGTATTCAGATTCGTTGTATATGGAGATCCTGAAATTCTATCATAGAACCTGCCTTCCTGGACCGACTTTGGCAACACCCAGAATGGATGGGCTTGTCTATATCTGGCATCTAAGTTAGTACACCTTCAGAATAGCTTTATAAAACAATCGTGTTTTAATCAAATTCTTTATCAAATTTCAGTAAAATGCATAATGTTGCCCTCTAGTTTTCAAAAAATTGAAAGTGCGGAGAACCCTTCTGCACCCCCATACCCCCCTTGTGTAAGTCAGGCTTACTTGATACTTCAGTCTTACTACATCCCACCACTTTCAAAAGACAAAGCGCAGCTGGCAGTGTTTACACCCATGTATTAGTGAAATAAGTACTCCTTGGCTTGTTTCATTTTAATGCAATTGGAGTTCATCTTTCAATCCTCATTTGACTTGCAAACAGGAGCTCTTTTGAAACACCCAAAGGCTTATTAGAAGTAAAGCTAATAGTGAGCTTGACTGTACCTAAGATCAGCTATTTTAAGTTGGAATATATGAGTTGAAGATATGAAACACTGTAAAGATGATGGTTTAGAGAACTGAAACTGACAATGTTGTGTTGTGTTATGTGGATTTGTAGAGTGTGGCTAATAATCCATGAGGGTATCGAGGCACTGAAGAAGTGTGAGGAGTGGAACCAGTGCTCAAGTACAGGGAGGCCTTTCCAGGTCCCATGTGAATGGATTGGAAGAGCAAGGTCTTCAGCTTCTTCCGGAGTTCAAGAAGTGAAGAGGAGGCTCTGATGTATTGATGGAAGTGGTTCCTGTATTTGGCTGTGATGAAGGCAAATGAGCATCTTCTGGTTCTTCTTTTGTAGATGCAGGGTGTTTGTGCGAGTGAGAGAGATGCTTACCAAAGCGGTCTTGATGGTTGGAGGTGTAGGTGGTGGTTAAGGGAGGATGATCCTGTATTGAAGGCTTGAGTGATGCGTTTGAATTAGCAGTAGAGTTTTCTGAGATGTGGGGTGAATGGGTGCATCAAGGTAAGTCTAGGATGAGTCTGGTGGCGGTGTTCTGGATGGTCTGGAGTCTGTGAAGGAGGTGTGCCGGGATGCCAGTGTAGAGTGTCTTGCTGATGTCTAGTCTACTGGTGATTAGTGCTTGTGTGACAGTGCGTCTGGAGTTCTGTGAAAGCAATTTGATGATCTTATGTAGCTTGCGTAGAATGAGCAAACAGGAGGAAGAGACGGTGCTGACTTTTTTAGACATGGTGAGTTTGTCATCTAGGATGAGTCTGAGGCTTTTGGCATGGTCTGTGGGTGTTGGTTTGGGGCTCAGTTTGATCGGCCTTTAGGATGCGTCCCAGGGTGACAACTTTTTCCAAATATCGGCACTTTTGGTTTTGCTGGTGTTGAGCTTCAGACAGTTGTTTTTCATCCAGGATACTATGTTGTCCTTTCAGTTAGTTGGTGAAGTTGTCTCTGGTGGTGGTGTTTGTCATGTCTGTGTGGGATAGGGGGAGCTGGGTTTTATCCGCCTATGCGACAATGTTGTTACTGCAGGATCGAACGATGTCTGCCAGGTGTTTCATATATACGATAAACAGTGTGGGACTGAGGGAGGATCATTGTGGACTCCGTAGATGAGGTCTTTAGGTTCCGATGCGTACAGAGGAAGTATCACTCTTTGGGTTCTTCCTGTGAGAAAGGAGGAGATCCACTTGAGTGCTGTTCCTTGTATTCCTGTTTGGAGGAGTTTCTTGATGAGTGTGTGGTGGGAGACGGTGCTTAATGCTGTAGAGAGGTGC
This sequence comes from Triturus cristatus, assembly GCF_964204655.1. NCBI lineage: Eukaryota > Metazoa > Chordata > Amphibia > Caudata > Salamandridae > Triturus > Triturus cristatus. Next base: position 219,768,604 of record NC_140584.1, read on the forward strand.
AGGAGGATAAGAGCAGCTGTTTCTCCTCAGTCGAGTATGGCTCAGATGATGGAAGTGGCTGCAATGAGGCTTGTTTCGGTGCTGTGGTTGTTGCAAAATCCGAAATGGGTGCTGTCGAGGAGTCAGTTGGATTTGAGGTAGCCGGAGATTTGTCTATTGATTGCTTTCTCCATGACGTTGGCTGGCAGAGGAAGGAGTGAGATGGGGCAGTAGTTGCAGAGGGTGTTTGGGTTGGCCAATGTTTTTCTCAGTAGTGCGTTGACATTTGCATGCTTCCATCTTTCTCGAAAGGTGTCAGAAGTAAAGTTGGTAAGTGGAATGTCTTTTAAAAAAGAATTGGACAAAAGAACACGCATTCCCCCCAAAAATTACCTTCTCCCATCTGTCTTCCAACAGTTGGGGTCCTTGGGAGAGGAATAAGATCACGATAGATAACGATGGGCATGCCACCAAGTCACCCAGAGATTGCGTCCTTTGCTGTGCAGTGTACACTCTGATAGTAAATTATTTTACATAAAGTCTATGGTAAATGGGTCTACGCAGGACCGATGTTCCTCATGTGATGTACACCAGAATTTGATTTCAAAAAGGTATACAGTTGCACTACCTGATATATACAAGCATCACCAGTGACCGACTGAATCACTTTAAATGCCAGTTTAAGGGAGCCCACCTGGCCAAAACGCATGTTAAAGGGTACCAAGGAGGGAATAGAAAAGGAAAAGACAGATGACCCAATCGATTACAGTACTTTAAACTGTCCTAATAAATCCTTACAGATGAACAGTTTTATCAGAAAGGCCCCAGTGTAAAATGTGTTGGAAAAATGTAAACTTTAGGAAAGTCTTGGAAAATAAGTAATGATTTTCCCTATGGTAAATCACAACTCGAGTAGGCTCCCAGACTAATATCTCAATTGCAGTCTTGTTCATTTAATGATAAGCTGTGGTTTCTGTCTTCGTTGCTCATCCATTGCAGGTGACCCACACATTCTGATTGGCCCAGTAACAGAAGTTATCACCCCATCAGAATTACAAATTACCTGAATTCAGTCGAAACCTCTTTGGGAAATTCCAGTCAAAAACATGAGGAATTGGCACGGAATCATCGATTCCTGTATGTTATTACCCTCTCATCATCCCATTATTTCCCCGACCCCAGAATTACCAGATTGGAACCCCTAATAATGGTAAATCTGGTGTGGGGAAATAATGGTGATTTTTGTGATTCTTTCTTTGGTTCCTGGAAGAGGACTGGAAACATCAATAGCTATTGTATTCCAATCATCCACTTTCAACATTCCATATGAATCAACCCATATGAATCAACCTTCTGCATCAATACTGGTATAACCTATTCTAGATATTGTAGATTTCCCATATCGCCTGTCAAAAGTACTCTAAATGTTGTTTTTTGCTGCATGGTGGGTCCTTTAACCAGGGTTAGCTTGGCAAGGAACTTGCTCTTGCTCAGTTTATCCTCTATCTGGCAGCTAAGATCTGTTGGCTGCTCTAGAAATATTCTCAGTGTTCTCAGTTATTGTATTGAGCCGTGCCAGATCACTCACAGAATGTTTCCTTTTTTGGCAGGTAACATTTATCTTATTATGGAAAACATATTTTCTCCGCCCACATTTCGAGGAGCCAAAGCACCCAATCTTTTCTCTGTGACCATTGCTGGTGCCTCAAAAATGTCAAACAGAACCAGCTTCCTCAGGATGAATGCATACATATTTGACATTTCTTAGTTCTTCCACATTGAAGGTCAAAACTTGAAAAAGATAGTTCCACCTAGAGTTTATTTATATTTCACCATGATCTGTGAACGCTTATTGAAAAGCTTGGGTTTAATCCATGTTTTTAAACTCCATGTTCAGCATGGACACCAATCAAATGTATCGATGGCTCTCCAGAGCTACTCCAGGCATGCCCTTTGGTACCCGACACTTTACTTGCCATACTTGGTTAAAAGGGTCATTAAGGCAGCGGCCAGAACTAAGAGTAAACAGGCCTCAGGAAGCCATTCCTTCCTGTAGTTGCCATTTCTTGCCTTCCCCCTAGCATCTAAGCAGAAAGTAAGAGGCTATTGACAGTCTAGGGGCAAAGGGTCGACACTGTGGTATCATAAGGAATTAAAGACCTTTTGATGTTTTTACCCCTCTCTCTGGTATTCTAGTGAATTGGCATCCATGCTTTACAGAAAATTCGCATTCTTATGAGCAAGAAATGATTTCTGAAACATGCATTTTCCTGTTACAAAGTCCCCTCTGCCCTCCTGGGCCCCTGTACGTTAATCTTAGAATAGGAGGAGAGATGATGGCATGTAGGCAGATTTAGGTAAGAAACATACATGGATATCAGATTTGATCTACTTCTACAGGAGCCTTTCTCTCAAGATGTGGGACCTGTGGTACAAAGTAATGCATTACCTGGCTGTATCCTGCACATTTTCTTTGCCCACCCTCCTAGGAAACCATTGCCAGAGTCTTGTTAAGAGGACATGTCTTCCACATAGTTATTGTAACCCTCTAGTGTGTTTTCATGTATCTTACTTGTTAAAGGATGTTAAAAGCATCCCCTTATATATTACAAGAAAAACTAAATTTCTCGGGAAGGATTCTCTGAAATGGCATCCAGCTTCATCTTTGGGGTCCAGTAAGACACAATCCACTTTATTTTAGGTTCTCTGCCATAAATCCTATTCTGCTTACGTTTGTATTGCACTGATTCACTCGGTTTACTATTCTTAACTTAATTATCTAAAGACCCTTTCTCGGTCTTTATGGTACTCTTGAGTTTTAAGGGGAGCTTCACGCACTCTCTCCTTCCTTCAATCACCGAAAATATCATTCTGTAAGTCAGATGCTTATCACGCGCATCAAAAGCAACATCATGCTACATTGTACTTGCTGGTACTTTCAGTCTACATTGTATTTGTTGATAGTCTCAGGAATGTATCCTCTGAGTAAGTCAAGCAGAACTTTTAGTTAAAAAATGCCTTTTATCTGTGTTTGTTAAAATCTATTCAATTATTTCTTTCAGATCTAACAATGACATCTTCGTGTTGTATAGTAGTGGTCCTCTTGGTCAATGGCAATGGACAGCGATTCCTAGACAAAGACATTCGGAAAATGCTACATTTTTTGCCAGCTTATCAAGAGGCCAAAAATATATTAAAATGCTGTAGCGTGAGTACAGTACATGACGAGGCGATAGCTAAGGGTAGGCTTATAAAATGAAGAGATTAAAACTCACCGGGGACAACTGAGACTCCATTTTGTCCTCCACACGCTTTTATGGGGTTTGCTTTCTTATTAGTTCCCAAAAACACTGGTGCGCCAATTTGTAGGGAAGTGCACCTAAAAAATGATGTAGCCGTCTGTATTAAAATCTTAGTTTTAATTTCCTTGAGGTGTGCAAGCCCACGTGACTCATAGCATTTGTTGGTAAAATGAGTGAGTTTTATGTCTCTGATGAAAAGTACTTTCAGATTAACATGTTGAAAATGTAGAAGTGGCTTCTGTTTTTTTTACGAGAATCTCACATTTCCTCGGGCCTCTTGAGTGAGAGAAAATCACTGGCTCAGTCTGGCTCTGATTTTGAGACAGAAGTCTGTACCTCAGCCTGTTGCCTGCACTGAAGACTTAGTTAATCAAAACTCTGCCCGATTGAGAGCTGAATGGTGGCAAAACATTCTCAGATTTCTGGAAAAAGTTGGTAAACACTCCATTCAAGGATTCCCCACCAGGAGAGAATCTTGTACCAGACTTATCTCTACCAAAGGGATGACATGGCATATGGTTTTCAGCCAGAGGATTATTCACTGCTAGAGAATCCTTCAAAAGAAAACTTACCACCTCCACCATAATTCAGAAGATTTTCTGTTACCACCTGACTCTAATTCAGACCGTACATATTTGGTATTTCAAGGGAATCTGGCTTTAGGAGAAAGGAAAGATTGCACAACTTTCTCTTGTTTGTCCACCACCTATTAAAAAGAGTCAAGACTTGACTACTATTTATCTTGTCACTAAACTGTCAAACTTCAGTTGGTGAGGTAAAAAGATGCTCTATCATCCAGATTGAAAATGATCGTGCTGTGTTCCTCGAAGGATATCTTTTCTATGTGAGGCCTAAGCATGAATTGTTTATGAAACTTAAATTATAATACCCTATATTCTAAGTCTGAAATCTAATGTCTGTAAAAGTTCAGTTACCTGAAGGATAACTATGCTGCCTAAAGCTAACAACTCGAAGACCTTTGTCACCTCAGGGATAGCTAAAACGTGGGAAGCATGATCCTGCAAGTACCTTGACTTCTGAAGGACTGCTCTGCTGCATAAAGTAAGAGCAAACCGGTCTGTATAGCAGCTCGTGTAACTGTGCTACCCTAAGTATAATTCTTTAAGGTCTGGGTAACTTCAGAACTATTTCTGCTGCTTCAAGCCTAAGTATATGAGGTTGCTGTGCTATCTGTGGCCTGTGCATGATTATCTGCGGTATGTACTTATAAATTCAATGCGAACCAGAAGATAGCTACATTGCCACAGCCCTTAAACTCTGTGTTAACTTAAATAGCATTCCTTTAAAGCAAACACTTGCATGATACGTCTGACTTCAGTTATGTTGTATAAAGCCTTATTGGGTTGCGCTGTCTGTTGCGAGACATGTTATCTTGCAGTGGCTTAAAACTCAACCATTGCTTACCATTTGTTGTATTCATTGTCACTCTAATTGTTTTTTTGTTGTTGTTGTTTTTATTCAGTTTGGTAACACGCAAGAAAAACAAAAGAAACATATCACATTATCGCATACATCACAGATATAGGATCACATGAGTCATCAAGCATTAGATTACAAATCGTTAATGTGAATACACTGACAGCAGGTACTTCTAGAAGGAAACAAGCAGCAGATCGATGCATTGTCAATCAATCAGAGCACGATCTAATCAAACCATAACCCCCAGACCAATCGACTTATGGAAGTTATAGGTGGACTGCAGTCCCTGAAACAATGCTCATGCCCCTCTACTTATATATAATGAATCGACACAGGACATCTTATGCTCATACATTATCAGCATCGCTTCCCTGCTTCATCACCAGGTATTGCTCAAACAGTCCCCAAAAGCTTTTGGGTCGACTGTGAGGGGGCAGCAACTCATTATAAACATCAGATTGAGTATTACAATATACCATGTCTCGCTCCCAATCAGCAATAGTTGGGGCAGGCACACGCATTCATCGTATCACGATCCTGCGTTTAGCCAATAGTAAACCTATAGATACCAGCTTTCAAACACTCTTGCTGAGGGGCTTCGTGTAACCTAGGAGCGCTAGGAGGGGATCAGGAGTGAGGGACAGGCCTACTATATCATTCAATGCTTGAAATTATTTTCCAAAATGCCTCCGCTGGAGGGTACACCCATGCAACATGCATAAAGTCCGCCTCGTCTATTCCGCACCTTTCATAGCAATGTGTGTCCCTTAGCCCATAGCAAAACAGTCTCAGTGGTGTGTAGTGGACTCTATTGAGAAACTTGAAGTGTGCCAATCGATGCGAGAGACCGTTTGTGTAACGGTGCAACAGTAGGACCATATCTCGTCAGCCAGGGGTGTACCAAGGTCGTGCTGCCACTCGAGCCACGCTTTGGAATAGTATGTGTTATTCACTGTTTGTGGTGAGGCGTAGAGTTTCAAAATCAGTTTAGCCGGGGACTCCGAGCGCAAGAGTATGGAGAAAGCAGGAAGCTCTGAGGGCTCCTGGAGATCATCACCAAGCAGAGCCCTCAGTGCGTGGCGAGCTCTAAAAAAATTGAATTGTGTTAAAGTCGTATGGTTAGATAAGCCTGCCAGCACCTCCTCCCACGTGTGGACCCTCCCTTCCTGAAAGAAATTGACCATCCCATTCAGAACCAGGGTGTTCAATGAGCGAAGTGCACCCCGTTCCGAGCTGAGGGCGAACTAATGAAACCAGTTTACAGGCAAGAGAGGAGAATATAACTGTGCCCCTGCCTGCTTTTTCAGCAACACGTGCCAAGCATGGACTATATAGTTAACAGAGTCAAGAACTCTGCAGCGCCTGACTGGTGCCTGGGTCAACAAACGTGGGAGTTGGTCATGGCTAGTGGCGACTTGTTCTATCTGAAGATGCAGGAGATCTTGCTGCCCGTGAACCCAGTTATGAGCATGTGAACCTTGCGCCACCCTGTAATATAATTCTAAATCAGGCAAGCCTAGTCCACCTGCAGAGTAGGGCAGAGTGAGTATGTCCAGCTTAACACACGGAGCTTTGCCATCCCGGTCTTTGAGGGCTCTCTGGAGGGACTGAGGATCAGTAAAAATCTTGGCATTCCCATTGAGGATCACTCTCAGTCTTGCTGGATATAGCATCGCGTATTCCAACAACCAGTGCGCCCGCTCCACGACAAACATAAGAGAAAAAGTATCCGTGCCCAGCAACGTGGTGAGTAACTTCTCAATAAAGGACTCCATGTTGACCGTTGCGGTGGATTCGGGAAGGCCTGTGATGCGCACATTACTACGCCGCGATACTGCTTCCAGGTCCTCAGCCCTGTCCTGCAAGGCCACCAAGGTCCTCGCCATCTGTTCCTGGCTGGTGTTGGAGTCAGTCTAGGTGTCTTTGGTTTCAGTGATTCGTCGCTTGGCCATGTCTAAACGTTCGGCATGCTTGTCTACCCTCTAGGACATTCGATCCATCCTATAGGCCAGGGTGTCAATTTTTGCATCTATAGCGGATAAACCCTTCTGCATGAAGGCTATTATCAATTTGATGTCACCAACCGGGTCATCAGTCCCAGCCTTCGACTTCAACATAACAGATTCAGCAGCATTCTCCCGATGTCAAGACTTTTGCTGTTCAAAGTTCAACTTTGGTTGTGATTTGTCTGTCTTCCCCATAGGAGCCCCTCTTCACATTTGTATCAATCTCACCGGGGCAACAGGTCTAGTCACTACGGCCAGCTCCACAGTTATTATGCCTCCAGCTCAGGCCGCAGGTCCCAGGCGTGCGCAACCAGGATAACAATCCAGTCTAGAGCAACGCAAAAGTGGACCAACAAGTGGGGGGCCGTGCTGCACAGGGTGCTGTAGTGGGGGTCCTTCCTTGCCGTTAATCACTGGTGGGGGGCGCCAGACATCCGCTACCCCAGTCCCAAGGAGCTTTAAGATATAGATGTAGGGGAGCCGGCAGTGCAGACACAGGCTTTGCCTTTGCTGGATTCTTCTGTGGAGGGATTCAGGAGGCGCAGGAGCGACGGGGCACTCCAGCAGGGACTCGATAGCCCACCACAGATCGAGACTACCTGCCCAGTGCAGGCTTCAGGATCAGAGGTCTAGCGCACCTCGGGGGGGTTACAAGAATCAGGAGCAGTAATCAACACGGAGCTCCACCCTTCATTCACCAGATGACGCGGAGGCTCCGGCACTCACCGCATCCACCGCCAGGCCAGCCGGGCCGCTTAGAGAGCCGGACACCTCTCACCACACAAGAAGCCAGGCACTGGTGCCTGCGCGGCCCCGCAGGAGGCACACTCAGCCCCGGCCGCGTCTCAGGCAGGTGCCGGGAATGGCATCATCGGAGTCCGTAGCTGCGGATGTGCTGTAGCTTTGTCACCAATTCCTTCATCGATGGGGGCACCAGGCGAAGGGCTACGCTCGTCCAGTTCAACAGGCAAGAGTACTTCTCACCCGGGTAGCAAATTCCTGTTAAATTGTGTCAGCGGTGTGCGGAGCTAGCTCAAGAAGCGGCCATCTTTGGGCCTGGCAAGCTCCGCCCCATCCATTGTCACTCTATTGTGCTTGCTTCTTATTCATTAGCTCTGTGAGCTTTCCTTTCTTTCCTTATGTTTTAGGAGAGTGCATGTCTTTTTCCCCTTTCTCTCTCATGTGCTTCTCTCCTCCCTGCTGCACACTTTGTTAGTCTCTCTCGCAAGTGTCCTACTCCCCAACTCTCAAGTGTTACTGTTTTGCCTGTACGCTTTCTCCCAGTGGCTCCACATTGCTGCCTTTCACCCGTTTGATGTCCCACCAATGCCCTCCACATTGGATCCGCTTACCTGCCGTCTCATGTTGATTCCAACAACCCCTGCCCTCAAGAATCTTCTGCTCCTCACTTGCCCCTCACCGTGTTGCTTACGCCCCCATGTTGCTTCCTCCCAACTACTTAAAAAAACTCCAGCTATGCACCTGTGCTGCTTGCACCCCTCATCTGTGCCCCCATGTTGCTCCCCCACATTAAAAATAGAACCCTTTTGTGTGGTTTGTTTTCTTTTTAGTTACCAAAAACAGCTGCGGTGTCCTTTTGTAAGGCAAGCGCACCTACAAATTGATGCAGCCATCTGCATCAAAAGCTTTTTTTAAAATAATTTCTTTACCCATGGTGCACATCATTGGGAATACAGCGCTTCATGGCTAAAACAGTTGGTAAAGCCAATAGGTCCCAAAGATGTGACCTGTTGGCTTTGCCAATGCTTTACATATATTTTGGGATCATTTAAAGGATACATCCGCTGTGTGAAGCTGCAACCTGCATGCTTTGCGACACCTGAGCTATTGTTTTGCTGTTTGAAATCTATCATATGTAGGATCTGTGTGGACTTCAGGGAGAGTATTAGTATCTAGATCAAACATCTGTAAGGTCAGTGTAACCCGTGGGGGAGCTCTTTTACAGGACACTTCATGCAGTAAATTCTTCATCTCCTGAGTGGTAGATCTGCTGTGTAATGCCGGAGTGTGTAAGGTCAGTAGCTCCTGGGAGTTCCCACTTCTGTATAAAGCTGGAGTCCATGGATCTATGTATCCTGTAGGATACATGTGTTGTGTGAGGCCAAAGCCTTTAGATTTTGCACCATCAAGTTACAGGAAGTATTTGATTATTTTCTGGTTAACAAGTCGAAAGTACCAATCACCCACCGTTCCCCACATCCACCTAACAATTCGGTCTCTCTGCAGTACTGTTCAGTCATTTAATATCAGAACCTCATTCCGCTAATTTAAAGTTGGACATTTGCCTGAGTATATCTAGTAGGGCTAGGTGTCTGTTACGTCACAGGCTAACGCGCATCAAGAGCTACTGTTAATCAAGGTTTCTCCTCTCCACTCTGATGCTCAGAAAAGAGAAGAGGAGTGGAGGGTGTCCGTGGAGGGAAGATGCAATATGTTTGTGCAGATAGAAGGTAATAAGAAACATCGTCTACATTTTCAAGCCTTCTCCTGTATGTGAGCCTAACGCCCCCATGTCAGTCCTTCAATAGAAGGTTTCTTGAGTGAGTTTAACCCTAAAGAAGATGGTAAATTGGAGACATTATTGAACTGATGAACCCTGCTCTGAAAGTGGTGCATGCATCAAATTCTCCATTACTGACCCCATCGGGGTCAGGGCGCTCATAATGAGGCACAAAATGTTTCAGTGTAAATCATCCAATCCTTTGTAATAACATATTTATCACTTATGGTTCATTCTAACAGGGGCGTGGCTATTTTTAGAGCAACAGGTGCAGTGTTATGGGGGCCCAGGGTTGAAGGGCCTGTTGAACCCAAGTTAAGGCTTTTACTGCAGAAGAAGTGCATAGGGTGTATACTCCTTTTTCCAGTCGGTTCTTGGGCACCTTTGCTGTCTCATTGCTCGCCGATGATCATTTTATGCAGACCGTCGCAGAGTATTACATATTATTCTTACCATTTACCTAAGGTGATCAGCGAGCCTTGTAATGTTGTAGTGAAAATACTTAGTAAAATAATATAATGTAAATACAAAATATTAACAGCATTTGAATAATTTGGATGTTCTTATTTGGAAATGCTACTAAATTATTCTATTTCCTCCTTATGGTTGATGTTTCATTCTCTTTTTAGGTGAAATCGACCTACAGATGTTATCACACATACAGTCTAAGTATCCAGGAGTCACAATTAACAACGATGTGGTTGAACCAAGTTCCGAGCAAATCCTAAAATACAAAGGTACTGTCTTCATAATACATGCTGACATTCAGTTGCTAAATGGAAGTGACATGATTTACATCATGGATGTAACTGAACTATTTTTCTGCCAAACAGTTTTCTTTTTTCAAGTTTAAAGAAACGTTATCGATGAGCAAAATATGACACCCAAATGATACAAATGTGGAATATTACATACAATTGTTTCATAGTGCACACATGTGAGATATTAAAAACAATAAGAAAATGGAACAAAAGAAAGATGGGGGAGGTTGAACAAAACAATGTTCTAATGAGAAGCCTAACTAAAGTCATTTTAATCGGGAGACCACACTGGTGATGGAAAATTGCATGAGGAAGAAGACATTTGACATAGAGCCTGTGTGAGAAGTTGGCCTGATATATGCTGTCCACTAGTTATAGTGGGCAACCTGTATCAGTCCAAACAGCCCCTTATTGGTTATAGGTTAAAGACAACCTTTATTGAAAGCTATCCTAGTGGTAGCTATGGAGAGCAGCCTTCAGGCTAAGTCTTGAAGAAATGTACAGCAGCTTGTTTTACCAGCCTATAATCTCTTGAGTCACTAAATGAAAGATATCTACACCAGGTAAATATATAAAATATATGTATTTATTACTGAACACACCCTCCTAGTCTCTTTATGAGACTAGAGGTCAAAACACATAAGTTACACTTCAATAATCACTGTAAAATAGCACAAATACACGTCAGGCCCTAGGGGTGAGCCAAGCCATATACTAAAATAGTGGTATAAGAACCACGACTTAACTAGACACAAGGCCTAGAGCCTGTAGAATCGCTGGGACCCCAAGGAACCACCCAAGGTAGTGACACAGTGGACCCACAGTGGCCGTGTGCAGTGTGTGAACACAGCCGCGAGCTCCCGTTAGCTTCTATGGGGAAAGTCGCAGTTAGATTTTTAAAGATTAGGGACCAAACCCTTTTGGACTTAGGAATTGTTAGGGCTAGCACCCTCGGGAGCACCACAGTACTTGTGTTACCTCACCCAGGGAAGACGGGTGCATAGGTGTCTTTTGGTGTTGGGTCGCGTCGTCGATTTCAATGTGAGCTGGAGAAGAAGTGCTGCTGCCGTGAAGATGTGAAGTGTCCGAAGAGATCGAACCCTGGATCGAAGATGAGAAGAACCTGAAAGCAGAGGGGACAGAGTCTGGGTCACTAGCCAGTGACCAGGAAGGCAATGAGCAGATGCCCACCGATGTCGGGGGATTTCAGGTGAAAGAGGTGAAGCTTGACTCTTCAGCCACGAGGTCCAGGAGGAATCGAGGATGACCAGGAGCTGGATTTGAGCCGTCCCACGAAGGATGTCGAGTGCTGCAGCGTCGGTGCCCGGATTGAACACTACAAGCCATGGCACACAGAAACAAGAAAGATGCTTCGGTGCAGACCAGCAAGGTCTGTGGGACTCACCACTTGGTTGGGAGTCAGGACACATCTGGACCAACCAGGGAAGCCCAAGGAAATGCAAAGTTACCCCCTCAGGGATCCACCAGTCAACGGACCAGGGATCGCGAAGGGACCTCGAAACGAAACACAAATTGGCGGCTCACAGGTCACTCGGAATGACCAGGCCGAAAATCTTCAATGGATTTAGCGCTCGAGGTGGGGGCTACAAGTCAGCCCAAGCACGACTTCAAGAGATGTCGAGAAGTCAATGCATTTGCAGAAATGCATGGTGACCAGGAGTTCCGGTTTCACGCTACTCACAAGGGCTGCGGGTCTCTGCTTTGCTGGGGACTCGGGTTTGCCTCTGAGATGTCTGGAAATCCTCTTACTGGGCTGCAAATACTTCGGAGTCCGGTGGGAGCTTTGATAATGCAGATCGGCAAATTGCTTTGTTGGTGCCTGCCAAGCAATCAGGGGAGATTTCTTCAGTCCTCTGGTCTTGAGCAGAGCGTCAAAGGTCCAGGATTCGGCTTCAGAGTTTCGTCCAGGGTAATCTAAAGTCCTAAGGACTGGGGTGCCATACTTATACTAAGGTAGGGGGTTGGACATACCCTGGGGGCCCCCCACCTATGGGAGGGTTTGGAAAGAGGGGTGGCTACACCCATTTCCTTTGTCCATTTTCGTGCCAGAGCAGGGGCTGGAAGCCCCTGAACCGGTTTGAGCTGGACTATGCACAGGGACACCAAATGTGCCCCCAGTGCAGGACTTCAAAGCACTCAGAGAGTGCTCCCACCCAGCCCAGATACACATAAGCTTGTCTGGGAGGTGGTTACACCTCCCTGTGACAGGAAAACTATTGTCCAGGCCTCCCCTGCCGGAGTTTCGGTCAGCAACAGGAGGCCAGACCCGTGTCTGTGGCTGCAGCATCCATTTTGTGATGCCAGGGCTCTATTAAGTTTCTACTGGGTATACCTTTGCTGTCATGTCTCTCCCTCTAGAAGGGTGGGATCATACTCCCACACCAGTTACTGTGTGTGGAGGTATGATTCCAAGGTGTTTGATACCAAACACAACATGTTTCTGTGCAGCCAGTCCAAAGTTAGCATTTACCGTTTGGTTATCATGCACTTAAGAGTATATAGTCAGGCTGCACTACAAAGAGCATCAGAGGAGGGTCTCCGAACGCTGCAGAGGGGCTTATAGGTTTATATTTGTGTGTATATATAGTGATGTAGGTAACCTATATCACAGTAAGGGGTGCATGCACCACCTTACCCAGGCTGCAGTAGCAGACCTGTGGTGTCATTTTGGGTGGCTTGCCAGGGGTGGCATAATACATGTTTCAGCCCCTGGTAGGCCTCTGGGGTACCTATGCCCTGGGTATATAGTATACTATATACTAGGGGCTTACAAGGGCACCTCAGATCCAATCTGTTATGTACCTTAAGTACATGGAATCATTTTAGAGAGGAAGCAGCTAGGCTGGGGCCCTGAATAGCAGGGTCCCAGCCAGACTAAAGTTGAAAAACAGTGAAACACCAGCAAAAAGTGGGGGTAAACATGTGAAGCAGATCCTACTCTCCGACAGCCGGGACCTAGTGAGTCAGATTAAAGTTTATCTAATGTTTACCGAAGCATGGTAATAGAGGCCAGGGAGCTTAATACAGTTTTTTTCAGTCTGAAATTAGCCAAATCTTTTGATTATACTCAAATTGTGTGTATAATATACTTACGTTTAAGGGTTGGAGCCAGCTCTTTTCATCTGTTGGTCTGTTAATATTAATGTAAGCTGGGTCTCGTGGCTCAGTGGACTAATGCGCCCTTTGTAGGGGCCAATTTTTCTACCTCATGGTCACAGGTTCAAATCCCAGTGGGTCCACTGAGCCTTTAATCCTTCTGAGGTTGGTCAATGGAGTACCATTGAGTTGGGTAACAATAAACATTTGTTATTCAGCTCCAAGATACCCTTGGGTGAACGTGCTCTTTACAAATGCATAAGTTATTTTAATGTGTCCTAAACATTTTCTTCCACACAATACAGCATATGTTAGATGGCACTTCACTGTGAGTGATGGAATTCTACCCTTTCTTAGGTAACACCTTCACATACAAACTACTTCTGTTTTAGTGTCTGGTACTGCTATGCTTTTTAAACATATTTTTAGATTGATGGCAGCCTAGCAGCTTCCCCAACAACAATGTTCGCAGAAGAGGAGTTGGCCTAACGGCTAGGATGGTCGACCTCAAATCTTGGGAACTGGGTTCGTGTCTCAGCAACGATGCTGAATATCCTGTGATTCTGGCCAAATCACTTAAGCTCCCCATTCCTAGAAAAAAAAATGAATGTGTCCTCATGTAATGCAACCGGTGCTATGTAAAGCACTCGGATACACGATTTGGGTCAAGTTCATGCTATATAAAACTCTGTCAAAAATAAATCCCCCCCAAAAAATCAAGACATAAGAGAACAAGATTTGACTAAGTCAAAACACTGGCAGCCTGTCAGTCCTATTGGCTTTACCAATGCTTGCTTTTGATTATGGTGACCAACTTGGTATCAACAAAGTGTTTTTCAAAGGTGTGGTACTGGGCTTTACTTCTGAGAAATCAATAAGGTAGATGGACAGTGATTAACATCTTTGAAGGTCATAGCTCCATAGTCCACAACGTTATTAATGCATGGCTGAGAACTGAGTGGGAGTGTCTGCCATTACCCAAGAGTGGAAGCAATCATTCAGCTAAAGTTTATTGTTTTAGCTGAAACCTTAAAGTTTAGGTTATCCTGTGGCATGCCCTCATGCATCTTGCATTTTTCTATTATTAATCTATAACTTTGCATGCCCCACTGTTAATGGCTAATGAACAGAGTTGTTTTCAATCAAAAATTAGCTAGCACGGACACGGAGGCGAGGATTATGCTTCTCTTTCTTATTTATTGCTACTCACAGCAGCCAATGAAAACTTTTCTTATGCAAAACAAACTACATTTCCCATGATGCATGCACCACATCACTTCCTGCAGAGCCCCATAAGAGCCAGTAATACCGGAACCAGTCATCGTTCTTTGCTCCAAACAATAAGTCCAATAATTATAACAAAGTTCAACAACAGCTTCCAACGTGGAAGAAACCAGACCAGCTGGAAAGAATGTCAACTTCAAGCAGGATTACGACTAATCCATCTTCTTTTCGGATCCTGAAAAAACAGAAATAGAACAGCCCGTAACTTCTGTATAATCAGAGTATATATGCAAAACGGTTGGGCAATAATTACAATACTGTAATTTAACCGGGTGGGATAATCTTCGCCTCCGTGTCCTTAATAGAATTGAAAATTCTTGGCGCGAATGCTAGCTAATTTTTTATTCTATTACAGGACCAGAGGCTTCGTATTATGCTAGTTTAACGCTGATTAAAAACAACAGAGGATATGTCACCCACCGGTTTATAATAAAACTGTTTAAACGTTGACTCAGATGACCAATCTGCAGAATGCATGATATCCTGTACAGTAGAACCCAACATGAAGGTCTTAGAGGCCATAGCGCCTCGAACAGAATGTGCACCAAAGACCTGAGTATCTACACCCGCTTCCTGCATAACATTTTTTAGCCATCTGGCTATAGTAGCCGCAGTCACAGGTTTGTACGGTTTTTGCAAAGCAATCAACAATTGTACCACACCATCAGGCCTGGTAGGCCTGGTACATTCTTCATAAGCCTTAAGGCATTGGACCACACAAAGTTTAGCATTGTCGGGAAAAGCATGATAATCCACACTGCGTGACATGGTTTTAGTTCTAGACGTAATATTAAACGAAACTCCCTCCGGAGTAAATACTCTACCTGTAATATCAAGAGCTTTAACATCCGAGGAACGTCTACAAGCCGCTAGGCAGAGCAACATGGCCAGTTTGGCCGACAATTGTTTCCTGGACAACATATGGTTGTCGGGCCATCTGTTAAACAGTGACAGAACCAGCGAGACATCCCACAAGGAAGAATACTTTGGTTTGGGCGGATTAGCCACTCTGATACCCTTTAGCAGTTTTCATATTAAAACATGCATTCCGACAGGTTTGCCCTCGATCTGAGAGTGGCCTGCCGATATGGCGGAACGGAAATTATTAACAGAGCGATACGCTAAACCTTCCGATGCTTTTTCGGACAGGAAGTTTCCAATAAAGGGTAATCCTGCCCCCACGGGATCCACATGCTGTCCCATGCACCAACGAACCCAGCATCCCCAGGCTGAAGAATATCGCTTCCTGGTAGAGGGGGTCCAAGCTTGGTTGATAAAGCCTGAAGCTTGTTCTGAAAATCCTGGCATTTGCCAACACTGCCTGAAAGTCTCTGGGCCATCAGAGACAGATGCCCCGATAGAACCATCGGGTGCTTCTCTCCATGAGGGCCCTGGAGCATAGTCGAGGACCATGGGATCCTCCTGGGGAAGTCGCAACTCGCCTCCAGCAACAACAGGAACCAAGGCTGCGACTTCCACAAGGGAGTCACTAATATCACTTCTGCTTTCTGGCGCATCACCTGAGTGAACACGCGAGGAATGAGAATGAAGGGTGGAAACGCATAATTCAACTTCTGAGTCCACTCCTGCGCAAAGGCATCCTTCGCCAGCGCCAATGGGTCCGGCCGCCAGCTGAAAAACTTCGTCATTTACCTTTCAGCCTGGAGGCAAACAGGTCGATCTCGCAAAACCCCCATATCTCCTGCAACCACCGGACCACCCGTGGGAGGAGTTGCCAGTCGCTGTAGTCCCTGAGGTGGCGTGAGTTCCAATCCGCCACCACATTGGACTGACGCGGAATGTATTTTGCTATGACTGAAATCTGATGACTCAGGCAATAGTGCCAAAAGGCCTTCGCTATCTCCACCAACATTGAGGACCTCGTGCCCCCCAGTTTGTTGATGTACCGCACCGCCGATATGTTGTCCATCCGAAGAAGGATGCAACATGAGACCTGCCTGGGAGATAGTGTCCGGATCGCAAATTATCCTGCGAGGAGTTCTAGACAATTTATGTGAAGATTTAACTCTTCTAGGAACCAACGTCCCCCTATGGAAATATTTCCGCAGCGCGCTCCCCAACCCCAACGGCTGGCGTCGGATTCTATGACCCCCTCCGGTAGAGAGCCGAAAATCGCTCTGCCGTTCCACGCCTCGACGTGGGCCAACCACCACTGCATCTCCTCCCTCACCTTTGGGAAAGAGGGACTACGTCCGTGTATGAATGGCCCTTCTGCAAGTGCTGAATTTTGAGTCGTTGAAGGGCCCTGTAGTGTAGGGGTCCCGGAAATATTGCTTGAATGGACGACGCAAGAAGTCCCACTATCCGGGCAATCCCCCTGAGAGAAACCATTTGTTTGGTCAGGAAGGAGCAAAGCTCTTTCTTGATATCCCGACGCTTGGAATTTGGAAGACTGAGCTGGGCCTTCTGAGAGTTTATGACAAACCCCAGAAAATCTATCGTCTGCGTGGGGCACAGAACCAATTTTGTTTCGTAGATCACAAACCTCAGGTTCTGCAAGATACGAATGGTCATGCGCAAGTGCTGAACCGCCAACGCCTTAGACTGCGCCATGATGAGCATGTCGTCTAGGTAGACAATCATGCAAACCTCTTGTTCCCTGAGGTAGGATACGACAGGTTTAAGAACCTTGGTGAAGCACCACGGTGCTGAGGAAAGTCCGAAAGGAAGGACCAAATATTCGTACCACCGGTTCCGCCATTGAAATTGAAGGAATCTGCGATGGGGACGATATATGGGAACGGACAAATAGGCGTCCTTCAGGTCCAGACGGACCAACCAGTCCCCCTGCTTCAATAGGTCTTCCAGCAGATGGATGCCCTCCATCTTGAAGTGCTTGTAAGTCATATAGTGGTTGAAATCCTTCAAATTGAGTACCAACCTGTAACCACCGCCTTTCTTCTGCACCAGAAAAATATTGCTGCAGAAACCGCGAGGGCCCTCGTCGCAAGGTGCTATCGCGTGTTTCTGCAGCAATCCTGCTATTTCTGAATCTATGAAATCGCACTCTAGTTGGGAAAAAGAAAGCTGTCTGGGCCGATGAACCTGACAAGGAGTCTGAAACCAATTGTGATAAAACTGCTGAATACGTCCCCCCAATGGAAGAATTAACAAGTCTGGAGCGCTCACCTGAAGACTCGGTATTCTGGAATCCTCCCCGATTGTTGAAGCGTTGCCTGGTGGGGTAGAAGGTGCCACCACGGGTGGAGTCCCACTCTCCCCTGCCGCGTCCGAAGTCTCCTCGCTGAGGACCTTGGGAAAATTGACGGCCAAACGAGCGTCCCCGGCCTCGTCCAGCCCTGTTGAAAACCCAAGCTTGGAATACACGTTTGATTCCTGCTTGAGCCTTGTCCAGGGTCGTGAAGGTGCCCACGTATTTCGCCACATCTTTGACGAAGCGGTCGCCGAAAGGGGTTTCCGTCCACCAAGGGACCAGGCTCTGCCATCGCCAACTCCGTAAGGTTAGAGTCCATGTGCATCAGGATGGCCTTCCTGCGCTCCGTGGAGATTGCGCAGTTGGCATTACCTAATAGGCAGATTGCCTGCTGGGTCCAGCCCGCTAATACATGGGAATCAATAGCGGTTCCCGACTCCTGCGCCTCTAGAGCCATCTCCAATATCTTGGCCAGGGGACCGACCACATCAAGAAGCTAGTCCTGGCACCCTCGCCAGGCGCGATCTATACCCTTCTTGGGGTCCTTGGTGAACTTTTTAAGGAAAGTAAGTAGACTGGGGTCAATTTCTGGCGTTTCCGCCACTTGTCCGAAAGATCCGGTCGGGGACATTCAGACCGCAGCCTGTTGCGCACTTCCTTGTCAAAGCTTTTGCGCAGTTGCTCATGTAGGTACGCTGCCACCTCCGGGGCGGGCAACTAATCAGAGGACCTAGGGTGAACAATATCCGAGGGGTTGAAGGTGAAAGGCGTAGGGGCTGTCTGTGGAGTCTCCACATTCTTAGCCTTCCTAGATTTCTTCTTGGGAGGGGAATCCTCCGGGGTGTCTGATGAGGTGGAACTAGGTTCCGAGTCGGTTTCCTGAACCTTCTCTCTCTCCGTCTCAGGACGCGGAAGTGACGAGTAAGAGGCAGAATGAGGCCATGACGTAGGCCGTGGCTCTTCTGTCGGAGCTTCAGCTGGGGAAGTGAAGCCATGATGCTTCGCAAACCTCTCCAATTGCCTAGTAATAGGCTTCAATGCAGTCGCCAATGCCTGCTGCACAGTTCCCGGAACTGCCTTCTCCAGGGCCTTTTTGACTGACTCCTGCACGGAAGCGTCCAGGGCCTCAACAATATTTTCCTCGATTGAAGGTGTACCTACTTCCTCCTCGTATAAGGTGTCATCCTCCTCATAGTGCACCCAATTTTCCATGGTGGAACCAAATTTATAGACGTACTTGCTCATAAGGCAATAGTAAGGAGGAGTAACAGGGGGAGGAGCCAACCCACAGCACCACAGCACCGGTACCTAGCTCCTCAGCCAAAGCTGTCTCTCAATTATTACAGCCCACAGGGCGTAGTGGAGCCAAAAAGAGCAAGAAAAAGTCCAAGGAGGTGTGCTCCCTCCAGGCCAGGTCGTTTTTGCAGCCAGCCAGGCGTAATGGATGCTCTCTGAATGGGGCTCAGCCTGGAATGGCCAAAAACGAAAGAAAAACGACAGAAAACGGGCAGTTACGACGTGCGTAGCCCAAATCCTACCAAAATAGCCCAATTGGGCTACGCACGTGGAAACCGAAACAAAAGCAAAAGTGACTGGCTCCCAGCGCACCGACTTATTAGGGGAGCCTTTGCGCTATGCTCATAATTTAATTACACCCACCGAAGGCGGGGCGGTACCGTGCTGTGCATTCAGGAAGCGCTCAACGCACTGCTATGTAATATGCAAGACGCGCTTGCAAAAATGTCAGAAATCGGCGCGATGCACCCACGCATCGATCGCCGTATACAGGGACCTCCGCTAAGCCCTGAAACTGTCCCCGCTCCCAGCGGGAGCTCCGTAGCGCCAAGGACGCGAAATCCATCCCGCCCCGCAAAGTCGGGCAGTATAGCTTAAATGCAAAGCGGCGTTAGCCAAGCCGTTACACAATATAACACAAGCGCCGCTGCCAGCAAATAACGCATCAAACGTTAAATCAAACATTAATTATTTCAAAATCGGGAGCTCAACTTAACTGTCTGCGTGAGCAGCAAAGAAAGAGGACTGGTTCCGGTATTACTGGCTCTTATGGGGCTCTGCAGGAAGTGATGTGGTGCATGCATCATGGGAAATGTAGTTTTTTTTGCATAAGAAAAGTATTCATTGGCTGCTGTGAGTAGCAATAAATAAGAAAGAGAAGCATAATACGAAGCCTCCGGTCCTGTAATAGAATTCCAGATGCATGTGGATGAGCCTCATGTGCAGAAATATCTGGCAAAAGAATCAAGATAGGCTACCAAATAAAAACGGAGTCGACCATAGCTAGATCGTTAAAAACTGCGTCTGTTCAGTTGTGTCAACCAAACGAGTATTGGATGGTTATGATGTTTTGGTGTTACCATTAGTGCAGGTCTCCGCCCTTAGACCACCCCAACCCATCAGGTAAATGTAGGTGTTCAATACTCCAAATGGAACACTCATTGCTCCGAACAATACTGCTTATAGTACAAAATAACTTCCTTCTGAGCTCACTCAAAGGCTCTCTGATCATGGTACATCTAAATCAATCTACTCCAATGAGTAGTTTGTGAGCTACTGGTAGCTACACAGCTAACTGTTAGTAGCTCTCATCTGTGCAGTCCAGTATATTAAATGAAAATCTTTTTGCTGGCTTTAATTAATATATGCATACAAATATTGAAGCATATGTATTAGAGATTAAAATATGTGTATTCTTCGAATATGTTTTCAGATACTGATGTTTGGAAAAAAAATAGTTTTCATTCACAAAATATATTTTAAGCCGTCATGCAAGGGATACATTCTGCAGCGTTGGGGAGACCAATTACTAATTTTATTACCTTGGTGCAAGGAGCATTGCAGTTACTCTTGGGTATTGCCTGAGTAGAGGCACTGCAGATTAATAAAGCCTTTTTTACACTTCAGCTAGCAGCCATGACAGATGCACTGAGGCAATTACAGCTGACAATCTTGCTTGGGGTGACTACTTATGTAAATGTGCCTGATATGATTACTATAAAACATTAAGAAATTTAGTAGCTCAAATCTACTGGGAGCATAAAGGACTGCGGAAATGGCTGAGCGTGCTCACAATGCATTATATCGCCACTGCCCTGGGCCACAAAAGCTTGTATGTCTGCTATGTGTCCATTTGCTTCTATCTTTGGGCTTGGCTTCCGACCCTCTCCTTGTCCAGAGCATTCCACTGTTCTTCCATGTTCTCTTGGCCCTGTTGTTGCCCCTCCTCTCTACAAGTTGTGGCCACCAGCAGTGAAGGTAGTGAGCCTTTCCTTGGGGCTTGCACAGACCATCCGAGTAGTGTGAGGCCTCCCTTGTGTTTTGTTTGGGGATGTGGGGGGGGGTCAAGGTTGTGGGTAGCCAGAGCCAGGCAGCGGTCTATACTTGACAGAGTGTGGGGAGGGTGCATTTTAGTTGAAGGTTGGCCTGCTGTCGTTGGTGTGTTCTCAAAGTGTGGCCAATGGAGCAGCAGAGGTAGCACCCAATGCAGCTTGCAGTACAGGCTCTTAGGAACTACTGAAATAAAGATAAAAGGAAAAATAAGACTATAAAGAATCTGAGAAATCGCAATATTTTTATAAAGCATCTTTTGCCTCTGAAAGGTCTGAAAAACTTAAGGGGGCACATTGTAAAGCAGCTCATATTAGATCCTTGTCTAGCTTATGGAAAATACCTACTTTTCCAAAAATGGAGGAGAAAAATTCTCTCAAATTCATACCCCACTGGTACATTAGGAGAAAAAGAAATCCGTTCTTGTTTCTCATGAGCCTCTTTTAGGTGATAATTGTGTTCCTGTTTAAAATGATTTAGGATATCCATCTCTATCATTAGGCAGTCAAGCTATGGCTTTAATAAATATGACAAGCGATCCTAGAGCAGAGGCAAGATCACAGGTTCTGCAGACCAACATGAGTTCTTTTTCCAGATATCGAGCCAGGACCCTAAGTTCCTTTTCTGAAGAACAGGAAATGAGAACTGTGGGGTTGTTGGAAATAGTGCTCGTCACAACAAGGTAAATGGGTCTCTTTGATTGTAGGACAATTCAAATTGATGATCTTTCAATTACTCCAGATTTTCCATTAAATTCTAGTGTATTTTGCTCCAAGAACATGTCTCTTCTCACATCTCAAGCATGCTTGAATTTAAAGACCGTTTACTTTATTCCAGAAAACAGATCAAAACGTCTGGATTTGTTGCATATGTTTCCCCCACTTCAATCGTTGATGTCAGCTGAATTAATAAGCATTGGAAATGCACTAGGTCTCGCCTTTGTTTAAGTTAAAGCTGTTTGCTTTGCTAATGGTATTGTAGTTTAGCTATGTCTTATTGAGTGTTTGTATGTGATATGTAGTGCCTTTATGTTGGTTGAATTGTAATTGTTATGTGTGTAGTAGTTTAACGCATAGCGTTAGAAGGAGAAGAGCATTGTTTAAGATTTGGGACGGAGAGTGAGTAGAAGAATAGATGAGGGTTAATGAAGTATAGTGAGGTGGAGAGTAGCATGAGGCAGAAGAAAGGGGAGTGGGGAGAGTAGTATGAGGGAGAAGGAAGAAGGCATGGAGGAGATTAGCGTGATTTTGAAGGAAGGAAAGTGTGGAGAGCAGTAGGAGACATAAGGAAGGAGAGAGGAGTAGAAGAGTAGTAGGAGGGATATGAAAGGAGTGTGAGAAGTAGAAGAGTAGTGCCAAGTAGCAGCAAGGTAAGAATATTTGCTTAGTATTAGGCATAAGGAAGTAAGATTGGTGTAGAAGAGTAGTGTGAGGGAGATTGTGGGGGAAGGAGGAGGAGAAGAGTAGTGTGATGCAGAAGGACTGCGAGTGATTAGTATAAGAGCAGTGTTAGGCAGAAGGATGGAGAGTGTTGCGGAGAAGAGCAGTGTGTGCTAGAAGGTTTGTGAGTGTGGATGAGAGTAGTATGAGGCATATGGATGTAGTTGTGTTGGCAGTTTGTGTTGGTGGTGGCTTTTTCACTTGGGCTCCTCTGACAGGGTCTCTCCCTGCCCACCCTTCTGGGACCCCCGCTCTATCTAGCTCCCTCTAACCCATCTGTGCCGCGTCCCTCCTTCTGGCCCTAGGTGCCGAGAGCACCACGTTACAACTCCAGGCGGGACCTAAAAAAAATGGCTTGGACATTAACAAAAGTAAAACTTTAACTTGGGGAGGAACAGATGTCATTGAGCGGAGAGAAGTTGTATGTCATTCGATGCATTTACGATTTGGCCACATTTTAGACACAGATAGAAATGGATCGTCCATTCCATTTAGCGTTTTGTGCATCTCATTACCAGTTGTTTTTTCATTTTGAAGTGCAAAGAAAGTTGATTAATAGATTTATCCGGAAATCAACTTTCTAGCCCGCCATAGATAATAATTGCTAGCACACCAGAGGAGCAATACTTCATTTCGCAGGGCTGTCACGTGGGTGTACATCACAAGAAGGAATGCCTGCCTTGGGGATTAGCATCTCCCCCTGACCCAGGATGGGGGGTGTCCACTCGCACACGACCCCCCTCAGGGCGTAAAGGACTATGGGACGGTGGTAAAGCTGCTCCTGGGCTCTTCCTTAGTAAACATCAACAGCAATCTGCCGTAAAAGAACAAAACTGGAGAAACTTTTCAATAAAAAGTGACTGAGAGCGAAATAAGATTATAGCCGGCAATATAAATTGAACAGATATAATATAATAATTTGCCTTTTTCTATAGCGCTTCTTAAAGCGTTCCTGCAGTTTCTAAGCGTTTTCAAATCACAGGTGGTACATAGCAAATGTAAAATCACTCAGTTTTATCTAGTTTGGAAGGAATGAATACGGATCCGGTCTTGTCGTGTTTGCACACCTTGTTTATCAGCTAAAGTTCAACTTACTGAGCCATCCCTCTATGTATAAACAAGCCCATAGGCTATTTTCAATTTTTTTGAAGGGGTGGGGGTGGGATCGAGTCTTTATCACACAAAAAAATGAAAAATAAGACTGGTAAAAAAAATGAAATCAATATTTTCTTCCATATGGTGAACATGTGTGGAAGGACCTGAGATTTGGCGATCAAGTGTTATGCGCTATAGTGTTAAATTTGGCTTTCCAACTTGGCTAAAACGTGTGATACTTGGCAAGTCATTTTATCACCCTGAGCATCAATTCCATGTTTTATAAACAATGGGAATGCTAGGGCAGGAGAAGGAACAGAGTAATGCTCTACATGTAAAAAAGAAAAATGCGCGTACCCCTTAAATAACTCTCTAATGAAATATTGACTACAAAATGTAAATGGATATGCGTTTATCTTACGTACATAGAAAAAAAAACAATTAATTATTGGTATAGTCTGTCCGTTTACTTACTTGGGAAGTAAAATAAACATTGTAATAAACCAAGCCGCGCCAGAGAAATGAAACGCCCTTCAGCTATTCTTGAAGGTAAAGGCGAAAATACTGCTGGGGCAGTGGGAGCCACAGACTTAAGTGAACGCAGCAGCAGACATGCCCAGAGGCCTCCGGAGAAAGCTTTCTTTCAGGGCAGGGGCCGAGGCGAAGAATGCGCCCAGAGGGACAGGTCACCGACCCAGACACTTGAACTGGCAGCAGCTGTTGCAGCTTAAACAATAACATGTTGAATCTTGCGATGGCGGACCAGTTTGCATGTGGGAGGGGCCGTGGTCGATGTTGCAACATACATTTTCCTCCTCTGGGCTCAGCTATTACCAGACAGAAACAAGGCACATTAAAACAAGCGGGACTGAGGCGGCCTGCCCTCAAATTGAACTCAACACCTAGTTACCATGGGCAAATTTCTGAAAATCCCAGTGCCTCAAAAACAAAATTTGTGTCCATGCAAAGCTCTCCAATATCTTCCGGTCGAGGTTGCGCTATGTACAACTAAAGAAAAAACATAATGGCACAATAATTTGGAGGGTCGGGCCAGCTCAGCTACCCAGAGGCTGTAACTGACTGCACCGCCCGTCCCTGCTGGCCAGAGACATCGTAGTCAGCTCGATGACGTTTTCGCCCCAAAGGCACGTCACTCCACTTGTTGTCCCTGGTAATACTACCCTGGATGGGGTGTTTCCTGTGAGGGTGGCGCTGGTAACGCTGTCTACTCTCTGGGCAGAATCTCCCCATAGTTTTTGCAGCTTAAACAATAACATGTTGAATCACTGCTTATATCATGGGAGAGGGGAGAGCCAGAGGAGGAGGGTGGAGGACATGGGTTTGAGATTTTCATCAACTCACACTGGTAAATAAAAGGCCAACCTACAAGTTGGGCAGCCACTGCCATCTGGAATTACATATTTTGTTGTTTTTTTGCTGAGTCCAAACACGTACTTTGTAAATGAATAAAGCAAACTTTACCGGTATGCCCTGGCTCCAGCGACCCAGAAATGAAGGCGTCTGAACCACGAGGAATCATAGCCTGCAGTTAGTACCGCAGTCGGAGCAATGAAGCTTATAAGCGCGGCGCGGCTGCACATGAATGAAGGGCACAACTCTGGGGAGTTTGTTTTTGAATGAGGGCAAGGGGAGGGAGGAGCTGGTAGTATTCCCAATGAGGAGACAGCCTTTCCGCTACCAGCACACCTCTCCTACGTCACTCCAAACAAAGATGGCGTCGGCCTGTCCACAGGGGCCGTCCTAAAAGTGGACGAGGCAGTAACCAAGAAGCCAGATTTCCAATCACGCGCCAGCATTTAACCTAAACGATGATGCGTACCAATTGAAAATAGGGGCGGGGCTTCAAGTCCCTTCCGAAACTGTATTGACTCCAAAAGGCCCTTGCATGGCGAGGACGGCGCATGCGCACTGCTAACTCCAGGCGAGACCTAAAAAGGGTGGTCTTTTATAATAAAAGTGACCTATTTAAATTTCCATTGAGTTTTGTTTCAATCTAGTACAGTGTATATTTTGGGCAGTGAAATATTTTTTAGGAAAAAAGGTTTTGATGTATTTTCTTTTTTTTCTTTTTTTTTTTAATTTTATTTTTATAGGTTTTTTATAAACATACAAACATTTGTCTATCAGGTTCGCCGCCTTTGGGCTACAAGGTATAGAAGTTAGCATACAAGTAGCTTTTTGTCGAATCCCCCATTGCTGGCTATTTTCTTATGAAGAAAAGAAAGGTCTTAAAGTGGGAATCAGGGCTCGAAAAATCTAAAAAATGATACTAGTCCTGCAGGACTAGTACCTTGAAAAATCTCCTCGCCCTAACAGTGACCTACTTGACCTCCGTCTCTGAAAGCGGAGCAAAAGTGACAAGAAAAGCAAGATTTAAAGGCATTTTTATTGCTCATTTGCTTTGTGAGCAATAAAAAGGCCTTTAAATCTTGTTATCTTGTCACATTTGCTCCGTTTTCAAAGACGGAGGACAAAAGTTAGTATGTTTTCCTACTCGCCAGAAAGGGCGAGTAGGACCTAAAAATAGCTCGACCTCTTAAAATTTACCTCGCAAATGCGAGCCCTGGGAATGTATAAGACAGATTGGAATAAGTCGAGGAGGAGGATTGGACAGAAGGACAACTGTATATACTCTCCTGGGCAGGTCGTCGTTTTGTTCTAGTTCTTGACATGACTCTTGATCGGAGCTGTTTCTTATGGTGGCTCATAAGGGACTAGCGCCTTGTCCGGAGCTCCCCATAGGCCTCTGGATGTCGCCTTCCACGGGGAGTATTGCATTGCCAGGTTATCTGCTCCCCTAAGGTGGATGACCTAGTTGAGCCAGCTCTTGTAGGATGTTTTTGAGGAATCTTTCCAGTTCGTTAGCACCAGTTTGATCGCTGCTGTCAGAAGTAGGTCCAAAAGTTCTCTCTCTCCCTCTGTGGGGAGGTCTGTTCGAATGAACGCTGTGGTGAGTGAGGCAAAGTTCCTTGTAATCTTGCACTTAAAAACATTGTCTGTAAAATCCATCACCTTATCCCAATAGATCTTGAGCGTTGGGCATTGGAAGACCAGGTGTTCCAGCTCCCCCCTCCCCATGTTGCAGTTCCAGCAGAGTGGGCTATCCCTGAGGCCTAGTGTGTGTAGACGGGCTGGGGTCCAGAATGTTTTGTGTAACAGCCATAGTTTGGTTTGGGCAAGAACTGGGGTGATTTTATTTTGGGTGGCTGAGGCCCACATCTTTTCCCACTTCTGTTCATTTAGCGGGGGTTATATAAGTGTGTCCCAGTATCCCTTTGTTTTATTGGTGAGTTTGGACTTGAGGGGTCATAGTGTTTTGTATAGTTTCGATGCTTGGTGGCCAAGTTTATTTATGTTTGCGACGTATTGGAAGATCGAGGGCGTGGTGTCTGTAATTTTTGATTATGTTATGGCTGTCTTTATCTTTAGAAAACTGTACAGATCTAGGTCTTCTAGTTGGTGGGTTGTCTTCAGTTCAGAGAATGTGATTGGTGTCGCTTTCCTTTCTAGTTGTTGCGGGTACGAGATGCCCTTCTCTATCCATGTGTCAAATCTAAGGGTTTTCCCCTTGTATTTGAAATTTTTATTCCAACATAATGCTTCTGATTTTGAACCTTTGATACTGACCTCCATTTTTTTGTCAAGTTTTAAAAGTGCTATTTTGGTATTTCTCAGTATAGGGTTGTTCGCGTGTGGGTATGTGTTTGTTGTTAGTAGGGCTAGTGGGTTCAGGTTGTTCAGAATGGCCTTTTTAACCTGGAACCACACCGGTGTATATTCCGGTGTCTGGTCTACCCACTGTGTGCCCTGTTTAGCAAGCAAAGCGAGTTGCAAGAGCTTGAAATCCGCTAGATTTACCCCCTTGCATTTTTGGTAATCTTAGTTTTTTATACTAATCCTCGCTTTCTTATCTCTCTAAAGAAATTTGGTGCACATTTTATCTATCTTTTGATGGAAGTCCTCTGTTAGGAAGATGGGGAGCATCCCCGATAGATAATTTACCAGGGGTGTGATCATCATTTTTAATGTTTCGATTCGTCCCCACCATGTCCTACATTTTGGTGACCAGTCTTCTAGTTGTTTCTTTATCTTTATCAATAGAAGTTTCTCATTGTGCCGTATTGTGGTTATTAGGTCGCTGCCGAATAGTATACCTAAGTTTTTTATGTGGTTTGTCTGCCAGGCTAGTCCTGAGTCTCCCAGCACTTCTCTAGAACAGTAAATATTTAATGGCTTGCACTCAGACTTTTCATTATTAAGCTTGTACCCTGAGAGTTCTGAGTATTCTTTTATCGTGGACATTAGCGCTTTTATTGATGCATTGAGCTGCTCTGTCATTATCAGGATGTTGTCTGCGTAGGCTGCCAGTTTTATGGTCACTCCCTTAAAGTTAATCCCCTTTATGTTTTCATTTAGTTCTATGTTTCTAATTAGGGGTTCAAGAGCCAGGAGGGAGAGTGACGGTGAGAGTGGGCACCCTTGTCTGGTCCCTTGTTTGAGCTTGAACGTGTCAGAGAGTGAACCGTTTACCGTGATGCGGGCCGTGGGGGTCTGGTATAGGACCATTGTCATTCTGACGAAGTCATCTCCTAAGTTAAAGCTGTACATGCATTGTTCTAGGAAAGCCCACGACACCTTATGAAAGGCCTTCTCCGCATCTAGTGCTATGGCCACTGCCGGCGTCTAACTCTCTGAAACTTGCTCTAGTACATGACAGAATAACCGTGTGTTGTCGCTCGCCAGTCGGTTCCGCATGAAGCCGACTTGGGTGTTACTTACTATTTTGGGTAGGAACTTGTTCAGTCTGGCCGCCAGGATTTTGGCATATAGTTTACAGTCCACATTGATAAGTGATATGGGTCTATAGCTCATGTTGGTGGTCTTTACCTTCTTTCGGTATAACTATTATTGTTGCCTCTGATAGACAGTGGGACAACCCCTGACGTTGCTGTTTGTTTAAATACCTTTTTCAAGGTAGATGTTAGCTGGTGTAGGAAGGCTTTGTAGAAGTCGGCTGCGAAGCCATCCGGGCCCGGGGCCTTGTTTTTTTTAAGTGATTTAACTGCCAATTCTATCTCTGTGCGGTTGATTTCTTGTCCTAGTTTTGCTGTGTCAGCTTGGTCTAGTTTTGGGAGTTTCAGTCTTTCTAGAAATCTTTTGCACAACTCCTTGTCGAGTGTCTTATGGCTCCTATAAAGCTCTGAGTAGAAGTCTTTGAATGTCTTGAGTATTTCCTTGTGATTTGTGTATGTTTTGTTGTGTCGGTCTGTGATTGATGAGATCGCTACCTGGTTACGTTTGTGTTTCAGGTATGATGCCAGCAGTTTCGCTGCTCTATTAGACTCGCAGAGGTAGAGAGCCTTGCATTTGTCAAACCATAGTCCCGCTCTCTCGCTTATGATTTTGTTATATGCGTATTTTGGTTGTGTCAGGGTGTAAAGTGTTGTGTTGTCTTGTTTGTTGTTTATATGCTCGAGTTCTGACTTTTTTATATCCTCCTCTAGCTGAGTCAACTGTAGATTTGCTTTCTTGTTTATTCGTGCCTTGATACTGATTAATTTGCCTCTAATGGTTGCTTTTAGTGCCTCCCACAGGGTATTGGTGCTAGCCTCTCTATTGTCATTGTTGGTTATGTAGTCCTCTATGGCTTCCTCAATTTCCTTTTTGTTGCCCGGGTCTCTGATGGTGTCGTTCCTAAAGCGCCATCTTTTAGGGATTGCTTTGTTGTGTGTCCACTTAGTTTTAGGCTAATGGCTGAATGGCCAGAGACTAGCCTTGGTTCGATCGCAGATTCTTCGATCATATGTGTGTGATTCCCTGAGATTAGGAAGTAATCTATCCTCGTGTATGACTTGTGAGGGTTGGAATAGAAAGTGTAATCCCTTGCGGCTGGATGCTGTAACCTCCATGCGTCTTTGAGTTGAATTTAGAGCATATGTTCTGTATTACTGTGTGGGAGTTGGTGGGGGGGTATTTGCAAGGGGATTGCCTGTCTATTAGGGGGTCTAATGGGATGTTGAAGTCCCCAGCAACGACAATGAGTTCATCTTGTGGGATTTTGTCTAGGGAGTCGGATACCTCTGCCCAGAAAGTGTGGTCATCTATGTTGGGACCGTATATGTTTGCTACGTGCAGCCTTTCTTCCCCTCTGGAGAGGCTTGTTAAAAGCAGTCTGCCCTCTTTGTCCTGTGTGTGTGAGTCTATTGTTAGCCTTGATCTCTTGGAGACTAGAGTCAGCACTCCCCTCTTCTTTTTGTCTGCAGGTGAGATTGCTATCTGCGCTATCCATTTGGCTCTGATTAGTTTGGTGTCTTCCTCGTCTAGTTTTGTTTCTTGTAGCAGGACTATGTCAGTTTTGGACTTTGCTAGGTAATCTACAATTTTCCTGCGTTTAATGGGGTGGTTTAGGCCCTTAACATTGAGTGATGTTATTTTAAGATCTGCAGTCAGTGTGAGATTTTTGCTACCAGCCATTTGTATTGCTAAGGCGCGGCAATTCTGTATGCCCAACACTCAAGGCTCCCCGGGGTGCTCGTATCTCTGGCACAGGTTCTTCCCTTCTACATTTGTTCGAACTAGTAAATCGACATTTGATCGGGTATATAGAGTTTGGAAAAAAGAAAGAATGGAAAAGGAATAGAGTGAGTACCTGAAATGTACTAACATTGCCTAACCCCTCTGTAAAGCCCCCCCACCCACCCCTACCCCTTCTTCATTAAGATGTTTAAAGTGCGACGGCAGGACCGCCTTTCCGCCTCCCGGAGCTTATTGTCTCATAGATTCCAGTTGTTATACTCCTTTTGTTTGAGGACTAAATTGTCCTTAGTGTTACCCAGACCTCCAGCCAGAGGAAAGGATACATGAAGGTCCAGAGTTTCCAGTTCCCTGGTTCCTTGTTCTTTGTTCCCCCGACTCTTTTCCTGGGGTCATGAGGTAGCAGGTGGTGGTTATTTGAGGTAGTTGTGTTGCGCATATTCCTTGTTTTCTAGTTTCTTTTCTTTTTTATTTTTACCCTGTCTCTGCTTCATTATTGAGCTCTGGCGATGTGCCTCTTTTTGCTGTACCATGGAGCGCGGTTTCCATGGGTTGTGACAGTGGTCCCTCTAGAAATTTGTGCAGTTCTCGAGGGTCCGTGAAGAAGTGATTTTTCCCTTTATATATTATTTTGAATTTTGTGTGGGCCACAAACGAGAATTGTATGTTCCTGTGTTTGAGTTTCTGGCGCAGAGCGAGGAAACCTTTCCTTGTGTCTACGGTGGGCTTCGAGTAGTTTTGAGTTAAAATAATTTTGTGTCCCTTCCAGTTGATCTGGTAGTTCCTCCTAGCGTAGTTAAAAAACTCTTCCGTGTGTTGTGATCTCAAGGGTTTGCATATGATGGGTCGTGCATATTGGGAAGTCGATATCTTGACAGCCGGCACTCTGAACGCCTTATCTAGTTCAAATTGTCGGTTGAATTTTAGATTGATGAGTTTTGGTATTAGGTCCTCAAGGAATGTGGAACAAGACCCCGCTGCATCCTCTACCCCTTCTGGGATCCCGAGTATTCGTATGTTACCCCTTCGGTTCTTATCTTCCATCTCCGCTGCTTGCTTTTGTAGGGTGTTCGTGATTTCTAATAGTGACTTTACTTCTTTTCTCACGCCTTGACCAGCGTCCTCTGTGTCACTGATCCTCTGTTCTGCCGCTGTTAGCCTGATATTCACAGAGTTCAAATCTGCTCTAACCGCAGCAATCTCTAGTTGAATTGTTTCTGTGGTGAGCTTTGTTGATTTTGCCAAATCATGCACCTCTGCTAGTTTCTTAAGAATCGTTTCTAGCGTACTATTTATGTCCGGCCTTTGTTTGATTGGCGAATCAGATGTCAGTGGTTCTCCCTTACTTTTCTTTTGCTGCTGATGCAGCCTGCTCTCCCTGTCGGTCATATTCCCTGTTGTTTGCTCTCCGTGTTACTCCCTTGCGCTGCTTTTTGAGTCCTTGTCTCGTGTCTTGGTTTCCTTAGTTCCTTGGTTCTGCCCTTTTCAGCTCATTTTTCCTCCCTGCTTGGAGCACCTGTCTCACTATCTTGTCTTGTTCATGTTCATCTGCCCGTGAGCGTCTCCTTTGCTCTATCTGCTGTCTATCTTGTTCTGTCTCAAGTCTCTTTCTTCTGTTCCCCCATCTAGCGTTGTTCTTTGTTGTCACGTCCTGTGTTGGTCCCACAGATTCTGTATAGCCTTCTTTTTATTTTGAACGGTGGTTTGCCCTTGGTAGTTTTAGCTTGGGCGCTATGTCCCCCTTTCCTGTGTATTTCTGTGGCTTCTGAGGTGTTAGTTGTTTGTCCTCACGGCGATTGTGTGAGGTATCAGGGGTCTCGGGTCGCGCTAGTTATGCCCCTTTCTTGGAGAGCATACAAGCTTTGTTAGTTGTTTGTTTGCTTGTTTTACTTGTTGTTTTTCTTTCCTCCTCTTTATCTCTTTTCTTATTATCCTCCTTTTTCCTTATCCCTCTCTTCACGTGTTGTGCCTTTAACTTTGCCCTACCCCCGCTCTTTGCGCTGATTTATTCTTCGTGCATGCTATTATGGCATTATGAGCTCCGCCCCCACTGCTTTCTGCCCTTACGGTTCTTCTTTTGTTTTATTTTATTTGTATTGGTTTGTTATAGTTATCCTCCGCTCTGCTGGCCTTGGGTCTCCACTTATTCACTGTTTACTCTCTGTTTATTCACTGTTTGTGGTAACTTCTGGGCTTTCTCCTCTGTCTCCTCCTTTGTTTGCTAGCGCTTTGCATTAGTTTTGCTTTCCTTTCCTCTTGTTGCTCCACCCGCTGCCATTTTGTCTCTCCTCTCCCTCGCCTCGCCGTTCACCGCCCCCCATCCTTGTTTTTGCTGTACCCTTTGTCATCCTGTGTCCTGCCATCTTGCCGTTCAGGGCAGTGTACGTTGGAGGAGGGGGGTAGGCCCGGTGTGCGCGCTCCTTGTGGGCAGGGGGGGTGCTTTCCGATCCACACCGCTCACACTCTGTTTTTAACTGTGCATTTGCTCCCCCCGCTTGCCCCCGCTCACCTCCGATATTGCGAGCAGTCTTGTTTCTGTCTGCTGGAGGTGCCGTCTTCTTCTGAGGTGTTTCGGCAGGTTCCGCTCCTCGTTGTCGCGTTGAGTGCGTTGCTAGGATCAGTTTCCTTCATTGCTTACCATGGGCGCCATCTTGGCCGTCTCAGCCTTACGCAAAGAGTTTCTGCATTCTTATCTTTGCTTGTCTTCCTGAGCCCTCATGCCTCTACGCGATGGTATCAATCTTCAGCGTAGATGTTCCGACGGCCCAGGGTGTATTCTTTTTTTTGTGTGCCTCGCTATTACCGGAGAATTCTCCCCTCGCTAGCTCCGTTACGGCGCATCGGCAAGATCAGGCAGCCATTAGCTCTGCCGTCCAAGCCACGCCCCCCGTTTTGATGTATTTTCTATTGATACAAAATGGCTCCACATGACTGTATTTGTTGTATTGAGCTTCTGAAAAATTGGAAGCAAAGGCAGCGTTTAGCAAGAGGGTCATCTTTACTTTCTCTCTTTGGCCAGTCACGTGAGACCACCTATTTGCCATTTGTCCATGTCTGTGTGTGTGTATGATCTTAAGCAAGTCTTTGTAGTTCAGTGCTGCTATTTTGTCAGTGGTATCGCAGATTTTTGTACACTGAAATGGTATATGATGTTGTATCCACTTCAAAGGGTACATGGTTTGGTGTTCTTACTGAAGTTTGCATTTAGTGTTAATGCTTATAATTTGTGATTTAAGGATGTTCATTTTGAAGTCTGATATCTGGCTGAAGTGAAGTCGTGGGGTGTTAGACCATCACCAGCCCATCGTCGGCATACAGGGATACATTTTACCTGAAGCACACTCCCTTAATGTGTGGATTCAACTGTATCTTCTCCGCTAGAGACTCCATTCAGAGCTTGAATAATAGCGAGAATAGTGACATCCCTGCCTCGTTCCCCTTACTACAATCAGTGGAAGGGAGTGTTGCCTATTTACTCAAACCTGGCAGGGGGGGCACCATAGCTACTGAGAATGCAGTCCCATAATCTAGTTCCTAGTCCAATTTCGTTCCAGGACTCCAACTAGAAAAGGCCATTGAAATCAATCAAAAGTCTTTTCGGCATTGATAAACAGAAGAAAAGTAGGGTCCTGGGTATGTTTAGCTTTGTCAAGGCGATGTATTATGTTTTTAGTGTTATCACTGCACCTACTCTCAGGGATAAAACCAGTTTGGTCTGAATCTATCTGGCCTTGCATATAGGGGCAGAGGCGTTTAACCAGAAACCCTGTGAAAATCTTTGCATCTACATTCAAAAGGGATATGGGTTGGTAAGGTAAGCACAGTTTTGGGTGCTTTCCTGGCTTAAAGACAACTGTGATTTCAGCATCGCACATGAGGGGTGGAAGTGTTTAATTGTCTGCAAAGGCAGTACAGCGGCTGTCAGGATTGGAGCCAGAAGGGGGCAGAATACTTTATAGAAAGCAGCTGTGTAGCCATAGGGCCTGGATCTCTCTCTATACTTAGCTGTACAATTTCTGAGATGACTTCTGCAGTGGTAATATGTGCCTCCAGTACCTTAGTTTGGGGAGGCATAAGAAAGGGTCCCTCCCTTAATAACCCCTGCTCCATAAAGCGACCATCATTATTTCTTTATTTTTCCTTTACTTTTCAGAACTGGGTGCAATTCTGGACCTGTCTAACTCATACCCTAAGCACTAGAAACTGACCAAATTTTACCAGTGTACTTGTACATAGGTGTCTCTCTCAGATTACTTGCTAATAAACTTGCCTGTGGTGGTAAGGCAGCTTGCTTATCAATGTGCAAAACAACTAGAATGAAGAGGACCAGAAAAAGACAGCTGTAAAGGTTCCACAACAGAAATATCGCAGTTACACTCAGTTGATGGAGCATGTTTAATATATGTTTACAAATAATTTTAAAACCTTCCTCTTCTATTCTGCATGACTGGTTTACGGAGATAAACACTTGCTCGTCTCTAGGTTATAGGCCTGGATAATATTTATAACATTATATCCCCTTCTTAAAAATAGTCATAATATTTAATAAAAACAGATTTCTTTCAGATTGGTTTTGTTTTAAAAAATAAGTAGTTCTAGTTTCAGTTTCATAAAAAAACGAATTAATTCTGTTTCAATGAGTCATCTAATAGGGTCTAACATAAGTGCCCTAGATTTACTCACTGATTACCGGGTTACCAGTAACTTAAAGTGGGGTTTACAAGGTGGGCACAAAGAAAAACAAAGAATTACCATGGAAATCAATAATACTTTGTCCAGTTTCTTGGAGAAATTCCTTATCTCCATCCAGATTATGACCTGGAGATTTTTGCTGCTTTCAGCTTTCGAAATTGTGGGTGAAACAAAATGGATCCATAGTGTTC
Source organism: Triturus cristatus (assembly GCF_964204655.1). NCBI lineage: Eukaryota > Metazoa > Chordata > Amphibia > Caudata > Salamandridae > Triturus > Triturus cristatus. The sequence goes on from NC_140584.1 coordinate 219,803,506, forward strand.
CCGCACATTTTGTAATTCTGATTTGTTCGTTAAATCCAATTATCTGATCCCTCAGAACTATAAAAAACATATAATCAGCTAATAATGAGTTCGCTGTATTTTGTGTGCCTCTGATATGTGCTCTCCTGTTCCCGGAATGGTGTACTCGTTTTAACACATTAATACTGTTGACAATGGCATATCACATTCTTTAAATTACTATCGCAAAGATGTTTTCTAAGCGTCTACTTAACGTTCTTTTTCATAACTGCTGAAAAAAATACCAGACATCAACAGCCTTTTTTAAACACCTATACCTGCTATCTGTTTTGTTTTCAGGCAATTCTTCAGTTATTTGTGAAAATGCTATGAAAGATCATTACCTTTTGCATAGAACCAGTCAGATAATGCAACTTGCTTTTGTTATATTTCAGTGCTCTGAAACTGTTGCTTGGTATATCCTCCCTCTATACATGTATTTTGACATGCATATAAAACATTTTGCTCAGAATTGCATCAAGTTGGTTTCCCCTATCACACCCAACAATTTGTTCAACAGCCCATACCCTTTGAAAGCTTAGTCTTTGTGTTGCTAAGCAGACCACTTGCCATCAGTGAATTTCTGCTGCAAAAAAGATAGCATACTTCCCAAGCCTCAACGCAGCTAGACTTCATTTCGCCCAGTACAGCTATCCCACTTGCTATTTTTTCCAGGTAGTGATTGTAGTGTTGTGATACTGTGCGCTAGGACCCTTACGGTTTTCTGCGGAATCAAAAGAGGAATTAGGTAACTTGCTCGGAAGTGTTAATTTGTGGTTAATAATGGTTATGCCGTAATGAGTGTGCAGTGTGCAATCATGTGGTGAGGAATAAAGACGTCTGTTACAGAGCTCCGTGTGTGGCACATAAATTTGCATGCTTCCGGGATGGGGATAACGCTACATCTGGTGATGAGTAGGGTATAAGTGCACTAAAGAAACAAAACTGCTCTCCCTGGGAGTTTGCAATGGTACAGCAAACTGCTTGTGCATGCCACATGCACCCCCAAGTCTATGCAAAGCAGTTTGAAGTGGGTGTATGTGGTCCTGAACCCCCTCTCCAGCCCAGACTCGGCTGTTGGAGAAGTTGAAGGCCCTACTGAGGAGCACACTCTTAAAGCCCCCAGAGCCTGCTGGTGAGGCTGAAACAAGAAATGGTGCACTGCGCCATAATACAGAACCATCATCCATGCAAACCAAATGCATAAGGCAGTGATATACAGGTACGAAAGTGCAAACGTAATTACGAGCACGAACAAGGGAAATGCCACATGACCTTGAATCGAGTGTGATAACCAAAGCCCAGGTGAGAGGCCAATCTGTGCACAGCGGCAAATGGCATTCAGGGCAACGAAAGCCACCGGAATAGTGACATTTTTCAATGGCTGCAGAAGGGAGCATGAAGTATGTTGCAGCCGCATTTCTAAAACCACCACCGCTATTCAACACCACCAAGAAGCAGAATATTGGCACCAGGTGGACTGCATCGATTGAAGCATTCGATGAATTCATGAATGCCCTAGAAGTAGTTGGTGATAAGAAAATCATTAAGTATTTATAAAAGCTGCAAAAGATTTACAAAAGAGGTCTAGGATATAGGTACAGCACTTATCCCTGTCTCGGGAATGTCAGTAAATTTATGGTGCAAGGATCAGAGAAGCAAGACCCCTCCGCTTCCCAAAAAGTGAAAGAAAACTTTCACTTCAAAGTAATATAAAAGATTTTGATCCGCACTCATACGCAAAATACAAGTCCATCCAATTTGTTTGTTTTAAGATTGTTCTTTATTCTTTCTTCTAGTAGCCAACGCGTTTCGTCCTGTTAAAGGACTTCTTCAGGGCTACAACATAAATAATAACTGTTGTTAAAAAACTTGTTATAATAAAAGCTTATTTTTCTCTCTCTTTTTTTTATAAACTTTTTTTTAAAGTATTTTTTATAAAAGACAGACAGATTGACAAATGCAAATGTATTGATTCAATGCCAATTTTTACATTTCCAAAGTTTCATCAATCTAATTCCCCAGGCACATAGTCCTACAGAACAATATTAACAGAAATGGTCAATGTGTCAGTACAGAAATTTAGACAGTATGGGAAACTCATAGAGTACTGTCAAAAAATAATTAAAAGAACCATGTTAGCACATCACATACTTGATTTCATCCTATTTTTCAATAGAAATAAATGCTCATGCAGCGTGCTTATGTAAAGATAAGAGAATCCTATATTGCATTCCCTTTGTCCCTAGCTACGAGATAGCCTCATTCATCATTAGGTCTTTTTCTTCATTTAATATTTATATACAGATTCAAATATAATTTCAATACCTCAGCAGTTGATTTCCTTATCAGTGTTTAAATGATTTTCAGTACGTTGGTTCTACCTCGCTTTTCTTTCTAGAGAAATATATATATTACAGTAATTAAATGGTGTCTGCAGTCATATTATAGACATTCAATTATATATCAATGCATAAGTATTGATATGCATGCACCAAGATCAACATAACTTCCAAATCTCATATTTCCAGTCCTTAAAAAAGTGATCATATTGCGTCAGCCGTAATATCTTTTATAACACATACCAATATCATTAAACTAGTTCCATACCTTGAGACCTGTTCGGTGGTATTATTAAATCCGTGTTGGAATTGGTGATTATCCTATATATCCCATATGTGGGGGGATGTATTCTTTAATAGCTTTTAGGTCATCGCTATTTTCTGGATCTAAAGAGCAAAGGTAAAAATAAAACTCCTTTATATATGTTATATGGACAAAAACTGTGTATGACCATATAAAGGTAGTAACAAGTTGTCTAACTCCAGATCAATATAAATATATGCAGCAGAATTAGCTGACTTCCCTCATTGGTCCCAAATAATCCGTAAGCGCGTCTATTCATGACTCCATTATTGCTCAATTCAAAAGAGGCACAGAGTTGGTAGACCTCAAAGAGTTGTAATTCTCTAGCAGTGCTTATTAGGATGGGCGCGTTCAATAAGTCATTGACCTCGCTGACCCGATTGATGTTATGTCAATGATAGCCGCCATATTTGACTGCTTTTTACTCGCATTATATCGTACGTTTGACCGTACATTTGATCATTCTCCGTTCATTTTTATTACAAGTCGACAACCCCAAACACGTATGTACATATCATACTTTAAAATCTCTAGGTACATGGTTCTAAATGCCCAGTAACTATTAATGTCGTCATACGCTAGAATTAGCCCACAGATTTATGTAATGCATAGTTACAAGGCAAGAGAAGATTTTCACCCTAATCTGCCGTAAGCGAAGTTTATTCTGAGCTGTCACTCCATCCTTATTCCGTATATACAAGACGCGTTGTATGGAACACCTGTTTAAAACGCTAAATCTCAGGATTGTACAAGCGCTATACCAAACATATCGGGTCCACGGTATCCGCCATCTTAGAAAGGCTAATTCGTATAGATTAAGCCTAGAAGTCTAAATATCTAGTGGTTATCCCCATTACAAAAAGTTAGTTTCTTGCTCTAATACGGTCTAGAGGGAAGTAGCCACATACGTGTATATTAAGCTAATGAGGGCAGTTTTTAATTTTCTACCCGTACGTCTAATGCTGTCTCGAGGGAAGTAGCCACATACATATATACTAAACTAATGAGGGCAGTTTTTAATTTTCTTACCGTACGTCTAGTCCTTTGGGAGCCGGTACTCCATCATCATAATGCACGCGCAAGACGAGTGCGACTAGTCACGGGTTTAAAAAGCTGAAGTTCAGGGTTCACGCATGCGCAAATGTTCATATTTCGTGTAAAATGTATCCGCCATATTGAACGGGTGTCATTTAGTCAATTTCCACTATATTTCAAGATGGTTTATGTTGGAAAGATTGGTTTCCCACTATTTTCTGTAGGCATGCAACATGATTCTGGTAATATGAATGTTAATTCTGAAATGCACTATTTTCTGTAGGCATACAACATGACTCTGGTAATATGATGCTTTGCCATAAGAATGTAGATGGCTAAAAACATCTCTGGATATGTTTTCACAATACCAACTGAAATGTGGGGATATGTCATAAAATATGTCCTGATACTAGGGCAATACATATAATTCAAAACGATATAGAGAAATTCAACCCTGATTGAATTTGTAAGCATACGGTATTACAAGTGAAATGGATTAAAAATGGTTAATGGTCCATATGATATCAGTATGACTATATTTCTCTAAAAAAATATATGTAAAGAGATCATGATATGCCCTTTGCCATAAACTTGGGTCCCGGAATATTAGGGATTGTCTCACTGAATGTTATACCTTCGCAGTCTAACCTGTTATTTGTATTCTGAGTATTGATTTATACAAGGCATTGTGTGCTGTATATATATTAGAAATTAACCTGTTAGATTGGAAATGACTGTCGAAAGATGGCAGTCCCGTTTATCCACTCGCCGCTCATTATGGTACGTATTGGATAATACGGTTTTATATCGTCAAAATGAATTGATGTATAACTCATGAAATCGTGACAAACATAGTAATATTAGATGACAGTGGTATTTAGAGACTGTCGTTTATCTGCATTATGATGGGAAACCAATCTTTCCAACATAAACCATCTTGAAATATAGTGGAAATTGACTAAATGACACCCGTTCAATATGGCGGATACATTTTACACGAAATATGAACATTTGCGCATGCGTGAACCCTGAACTTCAGCTTTTTAAACCCGTGACTAGTCGCACTCGTCTTGCGCGTGCATTATGATGATGGAGTACCGGCTCCCAAAGGACTAGACGTACGGTAAGAAAATTAAAAACTGCCCTCATTAGTTTAGTATATATGTATGTGGCTACTTCCCTCGAGACAGCATTAGACGTACGGGTAGAAAATTAAAAACTGCCCTCATTAGCTTAATATACACGTATGTGGCTACTTCCCTCTAGACCGTATTAGAGCAAGAAACTAACTTTTTGTAATGGGGATAACCACTAGATATTTAGACTTCTAGGCTTAATCTATACGAATTAGCCTTTCTAAGATGGCGGATACCGTGGACCCGATATGTTTGGTATAGCGCTTGTACAATCCTGAGATTTAGCGTTTTAAACAGGTGTTCCATACAACGCGTCTTGTATATACGGAATAAGGATGGAGTGACAGCTCAGAATAAACTTCGCTTACGGCAGATTAGGGTGAAAATCTTCTCTTGCCTTGTAACTATGCATTACATAAATCTGTGGGCTAATTCTAGCGTATGACGACATTAATAGTTACTGGGCATTTAGAACCATGTACCTAGAGATTTTAAAGTATGATATGTACATACGTGTTTGGGGTTGTCGACTTGTAATAAAAATGAACGGAGAATGATCAAATGTACGGTCAAACGTACGATATAATGCGAGTAAAAAGCAGTCAAATATGGCGGCTATCATTGACATAACATCAATCGGGTCAGCGAGGTCAATGACTTATTGAACGCGCCCATCCTAATAAGCACTGCTAGAGAATTACAACTCTTTGAGGTCTACCAACTCTGTGCCTCTTTTGAATTGAGCAATAATGGAGTCATGAATAGACGCGCTTACGGATTATTTGGGACCAATGAGGGAAGTCAGCTAATTCTGCTGCATATATTTATATTGATCTGGAGTTAGACAACTTGTTACTACCTTTATATGGTCATACACAGTTTTTGTCCATATAACATATATAAAGGAGTTTTATTTTTACCTTTGCTCTTTAGATCCAGAAAATAGCGATGACCTAAAAGCTATTAAAGAATACATCCCCCCACATATGGGATATATAGGATAATCACCAATTCCAACACGGATTTAATAATACCACCGAACAGGTCTCAAGGTATGGAACTAGTTTAATGATATTGGTATGTGTTATAAAAGATATTACGGCTGACGCAATATGATCACTTTTTTAAGGACTGGAAATATGAGATTTGGAAGTTATGTTGATCTTGGTGCATGCATATCAATACTTATGCATTGATATATAATTGAATGTCTATAATATGACTGCAGACACCATTTAATTACTGTAATATATATATTTCTCTAGAAAGAAAAGCGAGGTAGAACCAACGTACTGAAAATCATTTAAACACTGATAAGGAAATCAACTGCTGAGGTATTGAAATTATATTTGAATCTGTATATAAATATTAAATGAAGAAAAAGACCTAATGATGAATGAGGCTATCTCGTAGCTAGGGACAAAGGGAATGCAATATAGGATTCTCTTATCTTTACATAAGCACGCTGCATGAGCATTTATTTCTATTGAAAAATAGGATGAAATCAAGTATGTGATGTGCTAACATGGTTCTTTTAATTATTTTTTGACAGTACTCTATGAGTTTCCCATACTGTCTAAATTTCTGTACTGACACATTGACCATTTCTGTTAATATTGTTCTGTAGGACTATGTGCCTGGGGAATTAGATTGATGAAACTTTGGAAATGTAAAAATTGGCATTGAATCAATACATTTGCATTTGTCAATCTGTCTGTCTTTTATAAAAAATACTTTAAAAAAAAGTTTATAAAAAAAAGAGAGAGAAAAATAAGCTTTTATTATAACAAGTTTTTTAACAACAGTTATTATTTATGTTGTAGCCCTGAAGAAGTCCTTTAACAGGACGAAACGCGTTGGCTACTAGAAGAAAGAATAAAGAACAATCTTAAAACAAACAAATTGGATGGACTTGTATTTTGCGTATGAGTGCGGATCAAAATCTTTTATATTTATAAAAGCTTGCTGGTGATGAAGTGAAAGAAGTGCTGATGAAAATCTCACTGACTGATGCAATATTTTACCATCAGATCATAGAAGCATTGGGAACCAAATTCAATCCGATGCCGAATGCCGACTATTAAAGTTACATTTTCAATCAAGCGTGACAGCAAGCTTCTGAAACAATGGATGAGTTTGTTAAGAGACTTGAGGTGCTTATCAAACACTGCAAGTTCAGTGAATTCAATGATGAAGAAGACATGCACCTTTGAGTCATCAATGGTTGTCTTTCAGACTTGTTCAGAAAACTTATTTTGAGAGAGACACTCAGTTTAGAGAAAGTGCTAATATTCGTGAGGTCAGAAGACGTGCCGATCAACAGGCCGCTGATACGAAAGCTGGAATAGCACAAGGTGGATCAGCGTCGACAAGAAAAGCGGCACAAGCACAAAGAAGAAGCAAGCAAGTCAACATCTACAGAGAAGAAAATGTTATGCTTCCGATGTGGGTTTTAATTTCCTCATTAAGGTAAATATCCAGCCATGGGACAGACATGTAAAGGCAGCAGGAAAGAAAACCACTTTGGAATGGTCTGCAAAGCGAAAGAAAAACCAAATGTGTCACAGCAAGAAGAGAAAATGGGTGCAAGAAGGTTTCAGGAGAATTCTCGCCATGCCCACAGGGCCAAACAGCAACATGCTACGAGAAGTACAAACCATACAAAGTTGATCATCATCAAGTTCATCCTACAAAGGCTCTTAAACATCATTATCAATCACCTGTGATGAAAATGGATGTGCAATGATAATATCGACTTAGGAACAACAGGCACATGTAGGTTTAGCTGCTTGCAAGGAAGAAATAAAGACAAAAGCAAACCACAAAGCAAAACAACTGAATTCATTTGGACACTGCCCCGAGATTACAATAAAAGTCAACTGTTACCCCACAACCTTTATCATAGACAATGGTGAGTCAAATAACATCATGCCAGTTAAGAAGTTCAAAAGACTGTCTACTGTGCCATGCCTCAATCTGTCAAACATGAAGGTCTACACGTGGGCTTCTTCTAAACTGTTTAAGAGTCACGGGTCATTCACAGCGACAATGTGACATAAGGCAGTATCAGTGCAAGCACCAATCCACGTTCTTCAAGAAACTTTATGCAGTACATGCCTACTAAGTTTTCCAACGGCTGCTGACATGGGACTTATATCTCTCAATTACAACCTCCATAGTCAATCTGAAATTGTCAGTTCCTGTCATTGTTTCATGGCCTAGAATGGCTCAAGACAATGAAAGTGCAACTTCATAATAATGAGGGCATTCACCCTGTTGCCCAATGGCGCCACAGAGTCAATTTTCATTTGCAAGAAGCTGTTGAGAAAGAACTAGAAATGCTGTTGAAGCATGACATCATTGAGCAAGCCACCGGTCCTACACCATGCGTCTCGCCCACAGTGATGGTGCCAAAAAAGGACAGTGGAGGTGCAGTACCCATCTGTGTTGATATGGACCAAGCCAACAAAGCAATTGAGAGAAAAAGGCATCCTGGTCCACACATAGTGGGCATGATCATACAACTGAACGGTGCTAAAGTCTTGTCCCGTCTTGACCTGAACAAGAGATACCATTAACTCGAGTTGGAAGAGAACTGTAGGTACATCATTACTTGTTTGACTCATGTTGGTTTATTTAGCTTCAAAAGAGTGAGTTTTGGGTTATCGTCAGCTGCAGAAATCTTTCAGGATGTTATACATTGAATTTTTTAATCTTTCATGCATGCATTTAATTACAGTGATGACATACTGGTATTTGGGGCAATGCAAAAGGAGCATGGAAAGGCTCCAACACAAATGTATCAGTTACTTGCCGATGCAGGTCTCTCCTTGAATGCAGCAACGTGTGAGTTTCACAAGACCAAACTCAAATTATTTGGGCACATATTCTCTGTTGGAGGAATGCCTCCTGACTCGGATAAAGTGCAAGCACTGTCAGCTACCTGCCCCCCAAAAGATGTCACCATGCTGCGATACAACTTAGCCACTGCCAGTTATTGTTCAAGGTACATTCGTGACTTTGCTACTGTGAGTGTGTCGTTAAGAGACTTGACAAAACAAAATGCCCCTTTCCAGAGGTCTGCTGAATGTGATTAAAGCTTCAAAAGAATAAAACATGTGATTGAGAATGCAGCTGAGATGGCCTATTTCGACCCCACGTTACGTACTGAGATCATAATAGATGCAAGCCCAGTAGGGCTGGGGACAATCTTTGCTCAACATAATGGTCATCCAAATTCTCAGAGATGCATTGTGGCCTATGCTAGTCGCAGATTGTCTGACACAGAACGGGCCTATTCTCAACCAGAGAAGGAGAGTCTGGCTGTAGTGTGGGCCTGTGAACATTTTCATGTATTTCTATACAGAAAACATTTCACTATCATTACAGACCATCAAGAGCTGCTCACCTTTTTTGGAAACTCCAAAGCCAAGATGCCCCCTTGCATTGAGAGGTGGGGGTTGCAACTACAAGAGTACAACAATGCAATTGTACACAGGTCGGTAAAGAGCAGAATCCTGCTGATTACTTTTCACAAGTACTGCTACATCGTCACAGTTCGACATCCAAAACGGCTGAGGAGTACATTAACTTAATTGTGAGGTCCAGCACTTCAGCAGCTCTATCCATTGAACAGATTATTGCTGTTACTAATTCCGATAAGAACATGCTTATCCTCAAAGACATCATTTAAACTCAGTCATGGAAGTTAAATGCTTTACCTTTTGCTGACAATGTTGAATTCAAAAAATTAAAAAATGTACATGATGAACTGTCCATTACCAGAGAAGTTGTTGTTTTAAGAAGCTTGAGAATTGTCATACTCAAGAGCCTAAGACAGCAACGCATTGAACTAACCCATGAAGGGCATCATGGCATGGTATCCAGCAGAAGGTGCCCTAAGAGACCGAGTGTGGTTCTCATGCCTAGATGAGCGAGTGGAGCAGGAACTTAAAGACTGATATATTTGCAATTGTCTTTCCCCCAAAGTGAATCAGCATCCATTGACAATGTCTGACATTCCTCAACATGTTGGAAAAGAGTTGCAGATGATTTGGGGAGAGGAGTTGGCCTAACAGCTAGGGCGGGCGACCTCAAATCTGGGGAACTGGGTTTGAGTCTTGGCAATGACGTTGACCATCCTGTGATTCTGGGCAACTAACTTAATCTCCCCGTGCCTAACAAAAATGAATGTGTCCTCATGTAATGCAACTGGTGCTATGTAAAGTGCTCTAATACCCGATTTGGGTCAAGTTTGTGCTATATAAAACTCTGTAAAATAAATAAAATAAATACATTTGTTTCGGCCCTTCAGGAAATGGACATCATCTCATGGTAGTCATTGATGAGTTTTCAAACTTTTATTTAGTAGATGAGTAATCATCGACAACCCATGACAAGGTTATCGAGTGGCTGGATGACATCTTTGCAGCGTGGGGTATCCATCCCATTCTCAAGTCTGACAATGGTCCATCATTCAACAACAAAGAATTCAAGGAGTTTCTAATCAGATGAGGTGTGAAAACCTCTTCCAAAGGACAGCTGATGATGAGGTTCCAAGAACATAATTTACTTGGAAGGAGCAAAGGTGGGGCCTGTCCATTCAAAGGTTAGCTTAAGGAGAGACGTGGGAAGGGGACTGTTAGACTGGCAGCCCTAGGGTTGTCTTCCCCTCAAAACTTTTGCCTTCACCCTCCTAGTTTTCTGAATTAATTTTTATTTGCCTTAGGACTCCGTGCACTTTACTACTGCTAACCAGCTCAAAAGTGCTTGTTCTCACTCCCAAAACATGGTAAAATTGGCTTACACCTTATTAGTATATTCAATTTACATATAAGTCCCTAGAACAGTGGTATAGCATATACCCAGGGCCTTTAAGTTAAATGCTACTAGTGGGCCTACTGCACTTATTGTGCCACCCAATTTAGCAGCCCTTTGAGAAACATGTCTCAGGCCTGCCTTTGCAGCCTGGCAGCAGTTTAAAACTGCCAATTCTACTTTGCAAAATAACCCCTTTACCATACATAAAACCCCCTTTTTAATACCTCCCTAAGTTAGGCTTAAATGGCCCATGGGGCAGGGAGCATTGAAATTAAAATGTTGGACATGTACTTTTAAGTTTTATATGCCCAGGTAGTGAAAAACTCACAAATTTGATTTCACTACTGGGAGGCCTACCTCTCCCACAGGATAAAATTAGGCTACCTTATGAAACTTCATAAGTGCTAACTTTTGATTGGGAGATACCTGAAAAGTCATGTTGGGTATCTAAGGAATTGTAATTTAACATCATTGTCAATGGTAAAGTTGGATTATAAGTCACGATTCTGAAAATGACACGTTTAGAGAGTTGCCATTTTTTTCTGGAGCACATGACTAGGTGTTGGCCTTTGTATATTTCTCCCAGACAGCCATACAAAAGCGGTACAACGTGTACCTGAGTGGGCCATCACTCACAAATCAATAGACAGGGACCTGCTCACACACAAAGAACTTCACACTAGATTTTTGCGCCTGTAGCCAGACTGGATTCAGGACTGGGAGGCAGGACATTCTAGATGCTTCTCTGGGGGTATGCCTCCATAAGTTTCTCCCACTACAAAGAAGGCACCAGAGGTAAAAAGGGGACCCCCAGACCTACTCTTCAGTTAACGTTCTTGATCTGCTGAAGGATGCTCAAAGATCTGCCTTCTGCTGTACTTCAGAAGACTGCTTTACTGCACCAAGAAGGACTGTTATGCTGCATGAAGCCTACTTTACACCCCCAGAGTACTGCTCTTTTGCTTGATCCTTGCACTCCATCTTGAATCCAGAACTTCCAGAGTGACTCCAAGGGCTAGTTTGCTGGCCTCCTGATTGTAGCCTCAGGGACAGAAAAAGCTCCAACCACCTTGAACCAGCACCTGTATTCTGCCTCTGCCTGAGTAAGTCCTGACCATCCAAGTTGTGCATCTCCAGTCCTGGAACCTTGGAAGTGCTGATAAAGGTGCCCAGAAATCTTTGGCTAAAAAAGTGATCTGAAAACTAAGAAGAGAGCAGGACCTACCTGCTAGTTAATTTGCCCAAGGTGCATCGCCGGTCAGCCTGAATATGCGGCAGCTCCCGCTATATTCTCCACAGCAGCAAATCCTATTCAGCTGCTTCTTGCAAACGGAGTATCTGGGCTCCTGAAGCCTTTGTCGGCTACAGCCTGCAGCCTCATCCGAGCTGGAGATTTTCTACTTCCTAAAAAGAGAACATAAAAATCTTCACCACACCTTTGTCCTGCGGCTCCCTGACTACATAGACATAGCTGGCTGCATTCTCCTGATGAACTTTACATTCTCAAACATCTTGCTACAGAATTTCTTCTAGGATCGAAGGTAAGTGGAGACCGGGCCCAATTCAATTTGTGTATCTGACTCTGGCTCTATCGTGGTCAGCCACAACTTTCGACTTTGCACCGGTCTTGCGCAACTAAATGTCTGCAGCTGTCGCTTTGACCTTCAATGCGCTAGCTTTTACTTAAAAATTTACAAATTAATAACTCCAGTTATACTGATTGGATTTTTGTCATTTTGGTGTCAAATATTTTATTACATTTACTCTATTTGTCTAAATTGGTGTGGAATGTTCTTGTGTTGTGTTTTCACTTTATTACTGTTTATGTGCTCCATAAATCTTTTCCGCATTGCCTCTAAGTTAAGTCTTACGGCTTTTGTGCCAGGCTACCATGAGGTTAAGCACAGGTTAATTTAGGGACTGTTTATGGTTCACCCTGATACCAATTGTGGCATACAACCCAATTGCTCACAGAGAAGCGCTTTAATCCAAGAACATATGGTAGTCAGCCTCGCTCCATCCCATTATGAGGGGGAGCTGGTCCCAGAACCAGTTTGGTGTAGATTAGGAGGAGTTGACTGCTCATTTCTTTAAACACCCTCCTGACTGGTACAATGCTCCCTTCAAGGGCAGGAGCACTGTGCCATGTTGGAATCTCTTAGAATAGTGCACTCTGGAGTAAGTGGCAGCAAGGCAAACAGGATGTGCTTCATAAGTGGGAAGAGTTGCCCCTGGAACTTTTACCCAATGGTTAGGGAGTGTCCAGGAATAACCCCAACCCACTGGCTGCTGGACAAAAATGAACCTCAATACCATCTCCTCAGAATACTTTCTGAATCTGCAGAAAAAAAAAAGGACTCAGCCTGCTGTTTGAATCCTGAGGAGGTCTGAAGCGCTTGACGTGCTCTCACTTGTACTCAGGACAGTGGATTCTAAGGGTCACTTAGCTGACCTCCTATGTGGCTCAAGGGACACAATATGCTGCATGAGGCCTTATTCCTGAAGGGCCCAAGGAAAAGTAGAAACTGGAACTGGACTCAACCCTTCTTATGACCTCTGCTGGAGTGAATACTGGCCCCTAAGTGCTCTCCAAGAGGTCCTGGCATCTAAGAAGAGACCAAGAGGAGCTGCTCCATAAACTAAAAAGTTGGGAATTTTTGGACTTACAAGACCTCTGGAGTGTCAGCGGGACTTCAGAAAGGTGGCTGACTTTATTGAAAATAGCTTCAGACTTGCCACACTAATGGAGTTTGAGCTTCATAAAAAAGACTAAGGGCACGATTGAAATGTTGGTGAAGAGAGAACTCCATCACAACGTTTGTGGTGTTCCCTTCCTGCCAACATTATAGTCCGATTTTGAAGTCAAGCGGACCATAGTTTGACAACAGCAGAGACTTTTCCATCCCTGCCATGGTCCAACTTCTCTGACAGCTGGACAGGCTAAGGGCCGTCAGGGATTTGGCTATATGTCCACCCACCTAATTTAGATGAGCAAAAACCTGGGCATAAGGGACATTGAAAAGTGCACAATGCCACCATGGTGAGGGGGGGAATTGTTTTTTTCTTATTTGCAAAAAGGTAATCCTGCTTTGGGATTTACTTTGAAAATCAAGAAAATTGTAACTTTGCCATACAGCTCGGTCATGTGTGAGAGAACCCTTGAGAAATGTTACAATGTATTGGCAGGAACCGCTTTGGCATTGTTACCTCTCAATGCTTCAAATGACTGCCAGGCTGATAAGTATTTCAAACTTTGATGGTTGGCGCCTCCCTAAAGGCGACAAAGTAAATTATTCTATCACCCTGACAGGGTACTGGCCAGCCGTCAGCAAATAAATGAGGCCCTAGGTCTGAAGGTAGAAAACTTGATCAGGCTAAGACAAGAAAACTATCCCTCCCATGCAAGGGCTTTGTCTACCACACAAATTTAATTGTTCCCTCTCCAATCTTTTCCCGCCAAAACCAACGGTTTCAATGAGTCCTCATGCAGTAGGTAGCCAGCTTCAAGAGTACTTTGGCAAGTATAGCCTACAGCCTTGCTCTGCTGAAGAATTTTGACTAGTCTAAGTCTCAAGATAAAATGTTTGATGAGGATGACTCTGCTGGGCACAAAATTGTGTCAATGTCACAGTCACCTGTAAACAGTACTTCTCATTGGAGTTTTGATTTTTCAAGGTGCCTTTATTGTGAAATCTTTAAGAATTCAAATCTCTTGTTTCCCATATTGGATTTTTTTGTCATTATTGTGACATTTCATTTATTATATTTGACTGGATTTGTATAAGTTGTAGTGGGGTTTTTTATTTAGTTTTGTTTATGACTTTTTACCTGCTATGGTACTTCTAAATGCTCAATGAATTTTTCCTAAGTTAAGCTTGTCTGCACTGTGCCATATCTACCAGAGGATAAGCTTAGGTTTAAATGACTAAACTCTTTGCCTGAACTTTACGGGTTAGTGAATTTATCACTTGGAGTGGTCTTTATTTACTCCAGTTAATAATTCATTTTCATAAATGTTCTTTCTCTTATTTTACATCACATGATTAAAATATCTCTTCCTATTACATTTTCCTGTCATTGTTTTGTTTGTTTAATTTTTTCATCAGTGAAATGAATATATCAAACGCACCTTTTAAAAGTGACTCAACACTAGGAACTGCCATATCGCGCTGTGCCTTACCTGCGCCTGGAAAACGCCGAACTGCTGCTACCTGGACGGGGTGCCCACGCTGTGTGTCTCCCCCGCCGCCTCCACGACATCGCAGGCCGCCGTTGGGGGAGACTACAGCTCCCGTGAATCACCGCTGCCCCGCCCACTTCCTGGTGTTAGCGCGCCCGGAGGCGCTTCAAAAGCCGAGGCTCCCTCGGTGGAGCGGGGGGTGCCGCCTTTAACTGCCATATCGCGCTGTGCCTTACCTGCGCCTGGAAAACGCCGAACTGCTGCTACCTGGACGGGGTGCCCACGCTGTGTGTCTCCCCCGCCGCCTCCACGACATCGCAGGCCGCCGTTGGGGGAGACTACAGCTCCCGTGAATCACCGCTGCCCCGCCCACTTCCTGGTGTTAGCGCGCCCGGAGGCGCTTCAAAAGCCGAGGCTCCCTCGGTGGAGCGGGGGGTGCCGCCTTTAACTGCCATATCGCGCTGTGCCTTACCTGCGCCTGGAAAACGCCGAACTGCTGCTACCTGGACGGGGTGCCCACGCTGTGTGTCTCCCCCGCCGCCTCCACGACATCGCAGGCCGCCGTTGGGGGAGACTACAGCTCCCGTGAATCACCGCTGCCCCGCCCACTTCCTGGTGTTAGCGCGCCCGGAGGCGCTTCAAAAGCCGAGGCTCCCTCGGTGGAGCGGGGGGTGCCGCCTTTAACTGCCATATCGCGCTGTGCCTTACCTGCGCCTGGAAAACGCCGAACTGCTGCTACCTGGACGGGGTGCCCACGCTGTGTGTCTCCCCCGCCGCCTCCACGACATCGCAGGCCGCCGTTGGGGGAGACTACAGCTCCCGTGAATCACCGCTGCCCCGCCCACTTCCTGGTGTTAGCGCGCCCGGAGGCGCTTCAAAAGCCGAGGCTCCCTCGGTGGAGCGGGGGGTGCCGCCTTTAACTGCCATATCGCGCTGTGCCTTACCTGCGCCTGGAAAACGCCGAACTGCTGCTACCTGGACGGGGTGCCCACGCTGTGTGTCTCCCCCGCCGCCTCCACGACATCGCAGGCCGCCGTTGGGGGAGACTACAGCTCCCGTGAATCACCGCTGCCCCGCCCACTTCCTGGTGTTAGCGCGCCCGGAGGCGCTTCAAAAGCCGAGGCTCCCTCCGCGTCGCGGGACGCGCGCGGGCGGCGCCGGGCTGAGCCCGGGCAGAGGGCGGGCCGTCTGTGGCCGTCAGAGGCCGAGTGAGGCCGGGCCGGGCCACCTTCCTAACATTTACCACTCAATATTTATAACATCTCATGGTATCACCTAACAGACATTTTAAATGTTTATTTTGTAAACATTGCATCTGACCATAACCAGGCTTGTGTCCTCATTGTTAGTATAACCGCTTTGACCTAACTTTGCCCATTATTGTATATAATTTGAGGTCTGAGGCTGGTGTTAATTTGGTTACTTGTATATCTAAAGATGACCCTAAGATCTGGTAAAGAGAGGCAAGTCCAGGTCTCCACCTCTAATGGCACTTTTACGGGTACAATTGACCAGTTTTTTAAACGCTCTACTGCCATACTGGAGAAAGAAATTGCTCTAGTTGAAAAACGTCTTTCACTAGATATAATTACAGGCAAGCGATCCTCTCTTGGGAAAATTAATGAGGCTGTCTCCCCCATTCCGCTTTCCCTTTTAGACACTGATAGCAATGATGTTAATACAGATTTAGTGCTTGTAACTGTTCCTGAGACCCAAACTGTGGAGTTAGCGGGGACGGGTCAAGATAGCTCATATACCACTGCACATGATAATATGCTAAATGGAGGGACTACTATTTTTCTAGACCAGCCTGGAGAGAAATCAGGTCTCTCGGACTCACCTAATCTTAATATCAGTAAGGAGCAAGTGACTTCCCCTCCCCTTTCACAACTTCTACCCTCACAAAACCCTGGGAAACGTAAAAGGTTAGACTCTCCCGACTTAGATGAACATATTGAGGGGGTGGGAAGTACTATTGATTCACCTATACAGTTGCCTAATACTAATGTGGTGGTTCAACTTGAAGACCATAATACCACAGTTAGTATTGCAGAAGGCATACTTCTGGCTAAGATAGAGTTACTAATGAAATCCCTGCTCTTACCACTATTCGAAAGGACAAGACTATTGAATACTAAAATGGATTCCTTGGATAGGTTGGTTAAAGATAATATAGCATCTACAAACAGAACTCTTGCCAGTTTAGCCCCCAAAGGCTTGCCCCCCACTGCCCTGTCATCATCGAAGTCTACTCTGGTGAATAACAAAGCAGGGGCCTCAAGTTCAAAAGCGGGACCCACTACGTTAAAAGCCCCGCAGCCAACAACTGTATCGGCCCCCAAGAAAACAGTTAGCTCTGAGGGCGCACCTAGACAGAAGGCCGCAAAGCAACCCCAGGCCAAGAAAACTCTTAGTAGTCACGACCAAAACATCCGGCCCTATATCAAACCTATCCCGAGGAAACAATGTGTTAATCTCCCCCCAGAGTCACAGCCTTACACCATCATCTTAACTGGCGTGGCTCCTTTAGTAGATGGTAAAAGAGAAACACACCAGGACCTCTACAATAAAGTAACATTCTGGCTTAATAAAAATCGCCCTCTCCCACCCAACATGAATCCTGAAATTCTTAATGTAAGAAGGCTGGATTGGATAGGTTATGGTAAGAAAGATCTTGAGGGGGACTGTGTGGTGATAAGTTTCAGAGAGCCATGGGTGGCTGAATTTATCAGCAGGGAACCTAGATTCGGAAGAGTTGGGGATGTGCAAACATTATTGTTGAATTATTTCTATCCTGCTTTATATACAAGTAGACCCCACACCCCATTTCAACATTCTAGAAGAGACAGGCCAAGAGGGAGATTTCACTTTGATACCCCAGTCTACCCTTTGTTTCACCCGCACCTCACAAACCGGTTTGCTCCGCTATCCGGCTTGGAAGGTATGGATTGACTTGACAATCTACTACCGATTCCCGGGCCGAGTGAAGTTGTACTGAGTTCCCCTAACCCTACTCCATCTCCCAGGGCTGAGATTGTAACAGGGCTGAGTGGTAATTCCCAAGGGGAGGTAGAAAGGGTAAAACTTCCAATTCCCACATATAGACCCCTGGTCCCTGAGGAGACTGTGAATCCATCTAACAACTTGCCGAAAGAAATAAGTAATACCCTCACAGTTTTGTCTTGGAATATAGCGGGATTAAAAGGGAAAATGTCTGAGGATGACTGGGGCTCTTATGTGGACTCTTTTGATGTTATCATTTTACAGGAAAGCTGGTCAATTGATGCCATCTTTCGGGTTGGCTATCTTAACTACTATAAACCAGCCTGTAAAGGACCTAAAGGTCGTCCTTCAGGTGGTCTGGTTATTTGGATCAGACAATCCCTAGCCTTTAAAATTATAGACATTCCTACCTTAAGCAGTGATATTCTTGCCTTGAAATTGTCTGGTAAAAATAACGAGGACTTTTTTCTGATTAACATATATGCAAGAGGGCAACCTGGTGGGAAGCCTGCGAGAGCAGCTAGCAATTTAGATTCCCTATTAAACAATATTGCTAGCGACAAATGTATAATGGTGGCAGGTGATTTTAATTGTTCTTTTGAACCTTTTCCTAGTCTTGACAAAGAAGGATATGGGGAAATCGATCAAATTTGGAATATTCCACCATTATCCATCCCTCCAATTAAAAAAGTTACCGAGGCCGCAATGCAGTGGTTAGGCCTCTGCCTTGAATGGGATCTGCGCGCAGCTAACGGTAGAACTAAATCAGATTCGATGGGAAAGGTCACTTTTGACAATTCCCAGCATTCGAGCCGTATTGACTACTTCTTAATAAAGATAGAGTTTTGGAAAATCCTAGAGGATATGGAAGTAGTCCAAAGACCTGAAAGTGACCATAATCCCCTGGCAATTAAATTACTACTGAATGAGGGTCTCAGATTGGTTTCTGCATCCACTACCGTTACAGCCGAGGCTGTTCTCACGAAAGTACTTAAAGAGGCAAAAACCAACTGGGACGAACAGCGCTGGTTAGATTTATACCAAGCTAGCACCTCATCTAACCAACAAAAATTCTGGGAGGTTGTGAGGTGGGGTGGGACTGGGGACTCGAAAGTCCCTGTTAACCATGTGCCTGCAGAACAATGGGTCAAGCACTACGCGACACAGTTTAGTAACACGGTACGGATCTCCCACACTTGGGAAGATGCCAGTGTACAGACTGCGGTGCCCATACTTGACCACATTGTCTTCACAGATACAGAAACTGTAGTTGCTCTTAAACGAGTCCAAAACGGTAAGGCCCCCGGTATGGACTGTGTCCCAGCGGACCTTTTTAAGTATGACCAGGTGCATTGGGTTCCGTACATAACTACCCTAGCAAATGCGATAGCTAGAGGGACCAGGATCCCAAATTCATGGAAAGGGGCAGAGATCCTGCCCGTGTATAAAAAAGGGGACAAAACTGATGCAGGAAACTACCGACCCATCAGTCTTATTGACGCCCTACAAAAGGTAGTGGCTAGAATGCTTTTAGGAAAAATCGACACCTGGATGACCGAAGCTGACATTCTCTCTCCATTACAAGCTGGCTTTAGGGCTCACATTAGTACTGTAGATCAGATCTTAAGATTTGTTATGATCTACTGGAAAACTGTTTTTGAGAGGTGGTACGATATACGCTGCATTTGTGGACCTCAAATCAGCGTTTGATTTGGTCCCTAGAGGAAAGATGTGGGCTGCATTAAGAAAGATGGGAGTTCCTTCTGCGCTCCTAGAATTTACCATCAGGATGCACGAGGGAAATTTTGCTAGAGTTAGGTGGGGCCGCCAGGGCCAGGTCACAGAACCCTTCCCTGTGACTCGTGGAGTGAGACAGGGCTACGTCCTGGCCCCTACCCTTTTCATACTTTTTATTAATCAAGTGGTTAAGTTTCTCTCAGAAACCCCTACCGATGCCCCATCACTGGGTGGGACTAAATTCCCCCTTTTAATTTTTGCTGATGACACGCTCATATTGGCTAAAACACAGAAGGGTCTGCAGGTAGCTATAGACAAATTTGTGGATTTCTGCAATGAGAATGATTTAGAAATTAACATCAACAAAACCAAATTTATGGTCTTTACAAAGAAAAAACCACAGAGGGGCAATGTTACGATGAATGGGTCTAGTCTGGAACAGGTTGAAGTTATGACCTATCTTGGTGTGACAATGGACTATAGATTACGCTGGAAAGAGCAAATAGCGGCGCTTAGCTTGAAATTTACGCGTCTGTCCGGTTGTCTGTTGAAGGAGCAGCGGAGTTCTCTGACCAAAAGGGTATTGCCCGCTCTTAAAATATATAGTGTAAAAATCAGCTCTGCCATATTATACGGGGCTGATATATGGGGTTGTGTGGACCTGGCCGTCCTTGATAGGATACAGAACAAATTTTTCCGAAACCTAGTCAGTCTTCCTCCATCAACACCCGCTCTTCCACTATTGATGGATATGGGGTTCCATTCAATTAAACATCAAGCCCAGTACAGGATGGTGGCGTTATGGAGACGAATATGGTCCACACCGGAACTTGCCATGTTTGCCCAAGAGCTTCAGGATGTTAGTTCACAACAGGGGGCAGGTGAAATTCCATGGTTTAAGTCAATTAGAAACACTCTTATCGGAATGGGCCTCCCCCAGTTGTGGTTTGAGCCGGGCTCTCACATCTTTCCCACTAAGAAAGATTTTAAATCTCTCTTCTGGTCTATGGTTAAAGATGAACACGTTGCTCTTTCGGAGAAACCGAACCTGACCGGTCTGTTTCTGCTACATAAAATAGTCCCTCATACCGAGTGCTTTTGGGATGTAATTGTCAAAACCTTAGATAGAAAACTTTACTCTCAGTTCCGTCTAGGTACATTGCCATTACGGGCCTTCACCAGTGGTTGGCAGAAGCCGGCGACTTCACTTTGTCCATGTTGTACTGACCATAAAGAAACAATAGGTCATTTCTTGTTTGTTTGTAATGCTTACCGTGAACCACGCCATAAGTGGCTAAAGCCTATATGCTATAGATTAAAGACCCGGTCGAGCAGTGAAGCCTTGCTCATTCTAAGAACTAACACCTCTGAATGTCTTTCCATTGGATTGGCCAAATTCCTTGGTTGGGCTTGGTTATTAAGGTCTAAGATAGTCTGTAACATACCGTCATGAAAAACCCATATAGTACGTTACCTTACTAGATTGTGTCTCCGACCAGTATTGATGTTGTGTCTATTTATATGCATTTGTTCAATAATAATCTTTTCTTGTCGTCTTTATGCACATATTTAATTTAATTGAGGTTTTAATCAATTTTTAATTCTTTTTGTTTTATTGTTCTTTACGCTTAATTTTTATATAATGTCATTGATTATGTAATATTGTTATTATTTATATGTATGTAAATATTTTGTCTTTTATGAAGAATATTCGAAATAAAGACGTTAAAAACTGAACTGATAAAGTTATATATGTTTACTATCTTTTCAACAAATGGCTGCATACTGTACTGTAGAAATAAAATTATAACAGTTAGGATAACTATACCCTTTTTGTTTCAGAGCTCGTGGCTAAGACATCAAATCTTAAAAATATGAACTTTACCTGGCATAATAAGACATCAGCTGAATTTGAAAGTGAAATGAAGGGCAAACATGAGCAGAAAAAATATGACTTTATTCATATGATACAGGTATAGCTAAATCTCTCTTGGAGCGTCCAAGTGGAATGCATGGCAGTTTTTCAAGTAATTGTGAACATTGAGTTTCCTTCCTAAATGTCAATAAATGTGTACTTTGCCTGCCTGGTGTAAAGATGTGGTTCTATGGTGCTCTCCTAAACGTACGTTAGGGAATCAGAAACATCATGCACGCATTACACTTAAATATTCAGCTTAGTCAAAATCTTCTGAGCTAATGATATATTTTTGCACATATCTTCACCCAGAGTTCATGTACAACTTCCAAATATGGATTAGTTGCACATTTATTGTCAAGTCTTTGCTGAAAACAAATCAGCATTACATAAAGTCACAGAATTGTGAAAATTGTTAAAAATTGTGATGCAAACAAAATGGGCAAAAGAGAATAATGCATGCAGAATATATAATAAATGGATACGTATGCATGTGAATAGATCCAAAGAAGGAGAAAAATGTACCATAGGTCCCTGAAAAATCATGTAGTTAGAAAGGAGGATGGTACTGGAGTTAATGGACTGATATTCCTAGCCATACTACAGACAGGAAGATGAAAGGGTAAGGAAGAAGTGACAGTTTTGGTGACTTGGGTATTGCAACACAAATGTCCAGTATGTATGGTACATGTTTGAAATACTCTATTAAAATTTGCTTTGTAGTGCCTCTCTTTAACTAATATTTGCCAGGAAGTAAGGTTGATTTTCAAAATATGCTACCATGTGTATTGGACCATAGAGCTGTAGGCAAGATGCCCTTTCCACAGTCAATAGTGATATTATGTTGGATTCCACATATTTTTGGTTATTTCAGGTCATGCAATCAGGATTACTTATGAATTCATCCTTTTCTTAAGCCATGTCAGTGCTTCTTTGGAAAGCGTTATCTGAGTTACCATCCTATCACTTTTGAGATGTCTCTCATTCTCATGTTCTGTTTATCTTTGTTCATTGTCTGAATTTTTCCTTCGTTGACGAGTGGATTGAACTTTAAGCTTCAAGGCATTGTTTGGTCCAGTGCAGAGAAGGCAGAGGTGATAGTTGGATCATTTTGCAAAGATTTGTGTGCTGGGGATTTTGCTAGAGAGCATCTTGTAAATGGCAAAAGAAAGAGACCTGCATTGATCACAATTGACAATAAATGGATGTAAACATTTTACTTTTTCAGAAGCCTTAATCACAATTACTTATATACTGTAGATCTTTAGGTGACATAAATACGATGCTGTGGCTCTGATTCACAAAGGTAAATTTATACTATTGTGTAAGTTTACGATTTCTTTCAATTTCATGAGTGTTATCTCTACTACTGCCTATATTTTTATCTGCAGAGTCTCCACCAGTAGAGCGCAGACACTGCAATCATAATGATAATACTTGTAAAGTTCCTCTTTGAGTTGCAAAAAACTTATAAACTTACACAAAAGTGTAAGTTTACCTTTGTGAATCAAAACTTAAGTCTATTGTTCATTGTAGCGAGAAAAATAGATGCTTATGCATTGCACTGAACAGATAGCAATAATTTAAGTCACTTTTGAAAGACAATTCACAAGATGCAGCACAAAGCACTCCAAAAGAACTGCAAGGAAGCAAAAACAATGTACAGACTGTGCAAATAAGAACTATCAGTCTACGCCTAGGTGAATTTCATATTGCCTCCTATTGTAATAGAAAAAACATGAACCAGTTGGACATTTTTCAATGTTTGTTGTGACTTTATTTTACAGTGTTCATTATATTTCTTTTTATTTTAGATGCTATATTATGTGAAAGATGCCTCCCAAACTTTGGAATGTTACAGCAGTTGTTTGGCACCAAATGGGAAACTCCTTGTTATCATAGTATCAGGTGGGTAATTTGTATGTTCCCACTTCACAATTACACCCTTGCCAGCAATTCCAGGTACTTGTCTCTGAGTAGTAGAGTATCTTTAAATACATGCAGCAACAGAAATAAGACAATGTCTTCAGTGTATATACTTAAATGCACCAAATGCACATATTAGGTGACTGTCATCAAATAAAAACAAACACATTACAAATTGAAAGGGCATGAAATCACCCAATGGAGAAAGGTCCACTGATAAATTGTTATATGAGAAATTATGAACATTACAGCAGCCAGCAAAGTATAATTTAAAACCATAAGTATATTTGGTGTTTGGAGAATCCCTTCAAAATCTAGAGTGTTCGTTTATTCAACAATTTCCCCAGTGCCTTAAAACTGCTCAAAAAATCAGCTCCCCTTCAGTATGCATAATTTTTATCTTTTCAGTAGCTGAATGCGAGGAGCATTGCATTGTGAATTCCAATTCTAGGCCTGGCCTGAGGAACATTAGCCACACAGGATTGTAATGATGTTTATTCGGTCTTTGTCTCTTAAATCGGAAGCACATTAAATATCTCACTATTGCTTTCAACAGGATTCAAGTAAGACATCACAGTGCTTACCTGTTGCCCATTAATTATATCCATTATATGGGGTGCAACATTACTGATTAGCACCTTCTGAAATGAAATGTGTAGAGAAGAATAGTTTTGAGTGCTTGACTCATTGCAGGCCCTTCTCACATCTCCCTCTTTTACATTGCAAAGATAGAAAGTTTTTGGATCCATAAGTGGTGTCATATAGCATGCATTTGCTCCAGTTGTTGAGATGAACCAGTGTAGTAATGATGGTGGTGCTGAAATGCATTTATGAAGTGTGTGGTCAGTTACTCCGAAGGTTACTTGGCACCAAGAAGATCATCTGGAAAGTTTAAGAAGAGTACAAAAGCCATGGCACAAGTGACCTTCAGAAAGCAAAATGATCATCAAAGAGGTGAGTGCTACATATCAGTGTGTGGCAGCAATAACTGAAAAAGAGCCATCCTACTGGTAAAAGAAATAGTCAGCAGCTTGACCATTTGTAATTTTCCAGCACTTATTTTGCAAGTTCACAGTGCCGATAAACAGTCCTATATTTATTTGCTAGATCAGAGAGGAAATAAAAACAATTACGTTGAAATAATGTATTATTCACATGGGTATGTATACTATTTATTGCTTTGTTGTGCTTTGCCAAAGGCCCTGCAAATCTATGTAGTAGAAAGGAAGAAGTACGAGACAAGAAAACATTTACCCAGGTTGGTTTTGATGGTATTTAACCAATCCAAAACTGTACTGTGCTGAAGTGGTAAAAGGCTTTTGTCATTTAACTACTCTGCTTGGATGGCACTGCGCTAATCCTATGCTTAAAGACTTGTCTGCAAAAATGGTAAAATACTTTGTCCTTTTCTATGTTGGTTTGAATGGCAATATGGTAATTTGATGCTTAAAAGCCCTGATAGAAAGGTAGACATTTGAGGTTAGCAAATTTAGCATGTCGTTGGTGTTGTAGGGTGCTCTACACAGGAGCTGCTCTCCACCTAGACTTGGGAACTAACCAAAAGTTCTCTGCTTCTTTTGTGCATAATTTATGTGGCACTCTAAGCCTGAAAGGGAAATGTTTTGACTTGTACTGGGTGCACCCTTGTGTCTAGACAAAGCTAAACCTCTCTGAAGAGCTATAATGAGAGCAAACCACATGTCAGGGGTTGCTGTTATTCATTCCGGGTTGGCTTGGATGATATTTTACCAATCCAAACCTGTAATACTTTGCCTGGAGTGGTAAAAGGCCTTTGTCATTTTACAGCTCAGCGTGGATGGCATTGTGCTAATCCTATGCTTAAAGACTTTGCTATAGAAATGGCAAAAGACTTTGTCCGTTTCCATCTTGACGTGGAGGGCAATATGCTAATCCGATGTTTAAAAACCGTGAGGTGAGCAAATTCAGAGTGTCGCTGGTGTTGTAGGATGCGATATACAGGAGCTGCTCTCCACCAAACTTCACAATTAGGAGTTATTGCTTCTTTTTGCATAAGTTATGCGGCACTCAGTGCCTGAAAGGGTATTTTTATGATATATATATATATAAATATATATAGTACCACAGAAATAAAAAAAAACAAATACATTTAAATATTTACATTAACAAAAAAATACCAATAGTTTTCATTTAAAAAAACAGGTTAGAAATGTACTATAAAATAAAAAAGACTTTCAATTTAAAAAGAAATGTGCACAAAAAAATCAAACAAAAAAGTGCTTACATTTATAAGAAAAAAACTCGGAAATGATATTATATATTCGTACAATTAAGCCATAACCAATAGTATTTGGAAAAAAACAAAGTTGTAAAAAAAGAATGAGTCTTCAAACAGCGGGCTGAAATATTGAAATAATACATAAAAATAAAATAATCACAAAATATTTCACCAAAATTTGTAAAAAATAAAATGGTATACTGAGAAAATTTTAAATTAAAAAATCTTAGAGATTCACTTTAAAAACCAAAGGTTACAGGGGCACTATAGTTAGGAAATAGAATTTAAAAAAACATTAGAAATTCACTGAAAAAACCCAAAGGTTACACAGATGTTATAATTAGACTCAGATTTCACTCGTATAAAACCAGTAAAATTTAGCAGTTACAGTTAATCGAGCTAACTATAACTTTTGCCCCTGCGATGCTAGGCTTAAGACCTCACACATTACATCACTCGTGACATGGTCAGTGACATCACTGATGACAACTCAAATTACATCACTGATGACAACATCACTGATTATTGATGAAAGCATCAAGTGAGTGTAAGTGTTTTTAAAAGTTTATGTGTGTTAAACATATATACTATCTTACTATATAAAAATTAGTATACTAGGTGCACTACTACCTAGAGATTTTACTTCTAACGTTTATTATGTAAATGGCTGTGTAACTGTATGCATCCTTGTGTGTATGGGTGCGTCAGTGGCTGTATGGGTGTATAACTGGGTGTGTGAATAGCTGTGTGGGTGAGTGAGTTGCCATTTGAGTGGCTGTATTGTTGAGTAAGTGGGTGTGTCAGTGGCTGTATGGGTGAGTGAGAGCCTGTGAGAGGGGCTCTGTGGGTTGGTACGTGGGGTGTAGTGACTGTATGGGTGAGTGAGTGGGTGTCTGAATGGCTTTATGAGTGAGTGACTGGGTGTGTAAGTGGCTGTATGGGTGAGTGAATGTCTGTTTGAGTGGGTGTTTGGTTAAGGGAGCTGGTGAGTGAGTGGCTGTATTGCAGAGTGAGTGTCTGTGTGAATGGCTGTATGGGTGAGTGAGCGGATGTGTAATTGCTTTTATGGATGTGTGAATGGGTATGTAAGTGGTTGTGAGTGTGTGAGTGCTTTTATGGGTGAGTGAGTGGCTGTGTTGAGAGGTATATGGATGAGTAAGTGGGTATGTGAGTGACTGTAGGAAAATACGTGGGTGTGTGAGTAGCTATATGGGTAAGTGTGTGACAATATGACTGGCT
The DNA here is from genome assembly GCF_964204655.1 of Triturus cristatus. NCBI lineage: Eukaryota > Metazoa > Chordata > Amphibia > Caudata > Salamandridae > Triturus > Triturus cristatus. Next base: position 219,830,418 of record NC_140584.1, read on the forward strand.
GTAGGGCTGAGTGGCTGGCTGTATGACTGGCTGTATAGGTGCATGAATTGTTTTGTGAGTGGCTGTACGAGTGAGTGAGTCGGTGTGTGAGTGGCTCTATGGAGGAATGAGTGGGTGTGTGAGTACTTGTATGAGTCTGAATGGGAATTTGAGTGATTGTGTGGCTGTGTGAATGGATGTACAAGAAGTATGGGGTTGTGATGAGTGTGTGAGTTGTTCTGTGGATGATGTCAGTGACATTATTTGAGATGGCATCAAGGATGTCATAAGTGATGACACTGACCATGTCATTATTGATATAATTTGTGAGATCATAATCAGTGCATTGTGGGGGCGTAAGTTGTAGTTAGATCAGGTAGCTGTAACTGCAGAATTTCATTGGCTTTGGAATAGTGAAATCTGAGCCTAACTATAATGTCCCTGTAACCTTTGTTTTTTAAGTAAATTTCTATGTTATTTTAAGTAGTATACACATTTGCAGAGTGGTGGAGAAAGGGGGTGTGGCCTCTGAAGACTTCTCAACAATCTCACTGTGTGGTAGTTACTGAAGATAAAAGGAGGGCTTTTTGGCTCCCAGGGACCCTCAGCATCCAAGGGGACTTCATCCCCCAATCAGTAGTGCACCAGGAGATGCATTTGCAGAGTGTTGGAGAAAGGAGGCATGACTTCCAAAGACCTCTCAATAATTCTGCTGTGTGGGACTTACTGGAGGTAACAGAAGGGGTTTCTGGCCCCCTAGGACCCTAGCATCCAAAAGGACTGCATCCCCCAACCAATAGTTTGCTAGGAGGCGCATTCGCAGAGTGTTGGAGAAAGGGGGCGGGCTCCCAAAGACCTCTCAGTAATCCTTCTGTGTGGGACTTACTGGAGGTAACAGGATGGGTAGTTGGCCCCCAAGGATCCTAATGAGTCATGGGGACTTCATCCCCCAACTAGAAGTGCACCAGGAGGCTTGTTTGCAGAGTGGTGGTAAAAGGGGGCAGGCTTCCAGAGACTTGCCAAGGGTGTTTTTTGGTGTGTTTTTTGGTTTTATTAAGGGAGGAGACCCAAGTGGCTGCGCTTCCCTGGGCTGATTATCCCCAGGGTCAGGCCTTATGATATCAATTTCTTTCTGACAGTCTCCAGTAGGTAGTCATAGTTAGGGCTATATTTCCATAGGAAAAGCCTTTTGGAACTTCCCTGTATCTATGGCGCCGGTTGACAAATGTTCATGAAATTGTTTTTAAAAAGTGTGTTGGTGATTCTTGTTGTGCATGGAAAGTTTTGGAGTGACCCGTTAAGCTTGGGCAGAAAAAAAGTAGGGGGGGTGTCAATTAAAGTGTTTTTCCTTTTTTTAAATTTTTTTTATTTATGCATTATCGATGACAATAGTTATGGCACAGCATACATCAGAGTCATTAATTGGAAAATCAATGCTAGAGGAAAAACAGAAACTATAAAAGAAGACACACATTTCCTATTCAACCTATCCAGCTGGTTACTGGCGCCCATCATTTCTTACCAAATTCGTGTCTCCTACAACGTTTTAACCTGTATACCGCTAATTCCATACTATATATAGCAAGTAACCTAGCCCTCCAGTTTATAATCGTGGGCGGATCAGGAATAATCCATTGAGATGTGATACCTGCTCTCAAATGACCATTGCAATAAAAACTAGGCCTATTTCCAATCTGGTTCACCCCGCCATGTTCTGAGTCCGATCTATCCCCAGGATCACTAGACCAGATGTTATTGAGATCACCTTGTCTAGGGTCTGGTCCAAGAATAATTCAATATCTTGTAGATATTTAACAATCTTAGGGCAAGCGAAGAACATATGGATCGTGTCAGCAGCCAATGCCCCACACCTGCTACATGAATTCCCACGTGACCCAGACCACTTAGAAATCTTTCCCGGGGTGTAATATAAATCAAAGGCAGACATATAATGTTGAGCCCTCAAACTGCCAGTTATTAAAATCTGATTTGCCAATTCCAGAGATGCTTCCAGATCGGTGCCCTCCTGTGCAAATTTCCTGTCCCATCTATCGTTCTGGGTAGCCAAATCATCAGGAAGAGAAGATAGCAGCATTTGATCAATTTTCCCAATCTGGGACCTAGTCGCTATAGTACCCACCAGGGGTATTTTGCCAAAACTTGACCCTTCACTGAGTCAAACTTTTAACCTAAAAACTTCTAATCTGTAAAAACATAAAGAAGTGTCTCATGGGGAGCCCAAATGTTTCTTGTAGTTTTGAGAACGAGGTGATTTGACCGTTACAAAAGAAATCCCCCAAGACATTAATTCCAAGAGCCCCTAGCTAGTAGTTATCTGGTCTTGAAAGATTGGGGGGTAAAAGCCCATATGAGAACAGAGGGGTTTAAGCATTTATATTCGAAATACCAAGCCGATGCCGTATTTTTTTCCAGATAGCGTAAGCAGATTGAATGATTTTAAGTTTTGTTTTCTTGTAATAGCTGGGTTCAATAACTTTGGTTAGGCATCCTCCCCAAGTAATACTTCATAAATGGTAGGTCTGACCGGTTCAGGGACTACTGCCTTAACGTCGACCAGCAGTTATCCCTATTTGTTGTAGTAGTGCTGCCCAGTGATATAGCGTTAAAGAAGGTGGTCCCCAGCCCCCCCTGAGTCTTGGAAGAATTAGCCATTTAGCTGCCCCTTCTAGCTTTAGGATATCCCCATAAGAATCTAGTACATACTCTTTCTGCTCTAGAAATACAAGAAGCCGGGAATTCTAGGGGTATTGTCCGAAACAAATATAAAAATTTAGCGAAAATCTGCATTTTAATAACATTGCACTGTCCGTGCAATGAAAGATGCAAGTGATCTAGTCTTGCGAGTATCTGATCAGTATTTTTTACAATCGGCAGTAAGTTCATCTCCGGTATCTGTTCAACCGCGGCTGTGGTCTTCACACCCAAATACGTTGCTGGCGATGCAGTTGGAATATCTTCGGGTATTGAGAAGTCCGAGTGTATGACCTGGGTTATGTCGGCGTTTAACTTATAACCCGAAACAGAACCAAACTGTTTCGCAAGATCATACACTACAGGAAGAGCAGATCTTATATTGGTCGTAAAGATAGCAACGTCATCAGCATAGGCTAGTGTTTTGTACGCAACGCCATTGACCATAGCCGCTTTGATCTGTGAATTGGCATCTAGTTTGCTAAGAAAGGGGTCAATATCTATTGAAAATAATAGCGAAGAGCAGGGGCACCCTTCGCGGGTTCCTCTGCTCATAGGGAATTAATTGGATTCTTGTTCAGAGATCCGAACGCGGGCCTCAAGAGAAACATACAAAGCCTGTATAGCTGTGATAAATTCCTGCAGGAGCCCTTTGGTCTTCAGCCAGAGTAACCCCCAATAGACCCTGTCGAAAGCCTTCTCTGGGTCCAACAGGATCATCCCCAGGGGTGACTTTGAGGCCTGGGCCCAATCAAACAAGGCTATTGCCCGCCTAACGTGGTCTGATGTATCACGACTGTGAGAAGTTGGCCTGATATATGCTGTCCACTAGTTATAGTGGGCACCTTGTATCAGTCCAAACAACCCCTTATTGATTAAAGGTTACAGATAACCTTTATTGAAAGCTATCCTAGTGGTAGCTATGGAGAGCAGCCTTCGGGCTAAGTCTTGAAGGAATGTAAAGCAGCTTGTTTTACTAGTCTATAATCTCTTGAGTCACTAAATGAAAGATATCCACACCAGGTATATATATAAAATATATGTATTTATTACTAAACACAACCTCCTAGTCTCTTTATGAGACTAGAGGTCAAAACACAAAAGTTACACTTCAATAATCACAGTAAAATAGCACAAATACACATCAGGCCCTAGGGGTGAGCCAAACCATATACTAAAATAGTGGTATAAGAACCACGACTTAGCTAGACACAAGGCCTAGAGCCTGTAGAATCCCTGGGACCCCAAGGAACCACCCAAGTTAGTGACACGGGGACCCACGGGGCCGTGTGCAGTGTGTGAACACAGCCGCTAGCTCCCGTTAGCTTCTATGGGGAAAGTCACGGTTAGATTTTTAAAGATTAGGGACACTTAGAAATGAGTCAGGACCAAACCCTTTTGGACTTAGGAATTTCTAGGGCTAGCACCCACAGGAGCACCGGAGTACTCGTGTTACCTCACCCAGGGAAGCCGGGTGCATAGGTGACTTTTAGTGTCAGGTCGCGTCGTCGATTTCAATGTGAGCTAGCGAAGAAGTGCTTCTGTCGTGAAGATGTGAAGTGTCCGAAGAGATCCAAGCCTGGATCAAAGATGGGAAGAACCTGAAAGCAGAGGGGACAGAGTCTGAGTCACTAGCCAGTGACCAGGAAGGCGATGAGCAGATGCCCACCAATGTCGGGTGATTTCAGGTGAAAGAGGTGAAGCTTGACTCTTCAGCCACGAGGACCAGGAGGCGTCGAGGATGACCAGGAGCTGGATTCGAGCTGTCCCACGAAGGATGTCGAGTGCTGCAGTGTGGGTGCCCGGATTGGACACAACAAGCCTTGGCATCAGCAACCCTCGCAGAAACAAGAAAGATGCTTCGGTGCAGACCAGCAAGGTCTGGGGGACTCACCACTTGGTTTGGAGTCAGGGCATGTCTGGAGCAACCAGGGAAGCCCAAGGAAATACAAAGTTACCCCCTCAGGGACACACCAGTCAACGGACCAGGGATCGTGAAGGGACCTCGAGATGAATTGCGAGCAGTGAAGGGACCTCGAGATGAATTGCGAGCAGTCCGGTGGCAGTGGGCTTGCTCGTGGGAGCTGAGGGCTGTGATTGAGCTTCAAGTGCTTTTAGCGCGTTGTCACGCCGATCGAAAGCGGCGACACGCACTCGTTTTTAAATTGTTTGTTTTTGTTGTCTAACATGTACTGAAAATTAACAGGTACCTTTTAACCCCCACCCTGCTTTTTTGGGGCCCAGCGAGGCTGGCTGGCAGCTGATTCCACCTCAGGCGCCTAGCGGTAGTGGCCGCCATCTTGGATCGGGCTGGCTCGCCCGACCCCACCCACTCCACTCCCCCCACGCTGCTCCTCTATTTAGGAGTGCTTCACAGTTTTCCCAGCGATTGCGAGCAGTCCGGTGGCAGTGGGCTTGCTCGTGGGAGCTGAGGGCTGTGATTGAGCTTCAAGTGCTTTTTGCGCGTTGTCACGCCGATCGAAAGCGGCGACACGCACTCGTTTTTAAATTGTTTGTTTTTGTTGTCTAACATGTACTGAAAATTAACAGGTACCTTTTAACCCCCACCCTGCTTTTTTGGGGCCCAGCGAGGCTGGCTGGCAGCTGATTCCACCTCAGGCGCCTAGCGGTAGTGGCCGCCATCTTGGATCGGGCTGGCTCGCCCGACCCCACCCACGCCACTCCCCCCACGCTGCTCCTCTATTTAGGAGTGCTTCACAGTTTTCCCAGCGATTGCGAGCAGTCCGGTGGCAGTGGGCTTGCTCGTGGGAGCTGAGGGCTGTGATTGAGCTTCAAGTGCTTTTAGCGCGTTGTCACGCCGATCGAAAGCGGCGACACGCACTCGTTTTTAAATTGTTTGTTTTTGTTGTCTAACATGTACTGAAAATTAACAGGTACCTTTTAACCCCCACCCTGCTTTTTTGGGGCCCAGCGAGGCTGGCTGGCAGCTGATTCCACCTCAGGCGCCTAGCGGTAGTGGCCGCCATCTTGGATCGGGCTGGCTCGCCCGACCCCACCCACGCCACTCCCCCCACGCTGCTCCTCTATTTAGGAGTGCTTCACAGTTTTCCCAGCGATTGCGAGCAGTCCGGTGGCAGTGGGCTTGCTCGTGGGAGCTGAGGGCTGTGATTGAGCTTCAAGTGCTTTTAGCGCGTTGTCACGCCGATCGAAAGCGGCGACACGCACTCGTTTTTAAATTGTTTGTTTTTGTTGTCTAACATGTACTGAAAATTAACAGGTACCTTTTAACCCCCACCCTGCTTTTTTGGGGCCCAGCGAGGCTGGCTGGCAGCTGATTCCACCTCAGGCGCCTAGCGGTAGTGGCCGCCATCTTGGATCGGGCTGGCTCGCCCGACCCCACCCACGCCACTCCCCCCACGCTGCTCCTCTATTTAGGAGTGCTTCACAGTTTTCCCAGCGATTGCGAGCAGTCCGGTGGCAGTGGGCTTGCTCGTGGGAGCTGAGGGCTGTGATTGAGCTTCAAGTGCTTTTAGCGCGTTGTCACGCCGATCGAAAGCGGCGACACGCACTCGTTTTTAAATTGTTTGTTTTTGTTGTCTAACATGTACTGAAAATTAACAGGTACCTTTTAACCCCCACCCTGCTTTTTTGGGGCCCAGCGAGGCTGGCTGGCAGCTGATTCCACCTCAGGCGCCTAGCGGTAGTGGCCGCCATCTTGGATCGGGCTGGCTCGCCCGACCCCACCCACGCCACTCCCCCCACGCTGCTCCTCTATTTAGGAGTGCTTCACAGTTTTCCCAGCGATTGCGAGCAGTCCGGTGGCAGTGGGCTTGCTCGTGGGAGCTGAGGGCTGTGATTGAGCTTCAAGTGCTTTTAGCGCGTTGTCACGCCGATCGAAAGCGGCGACACGCACTCGTTTTTAAATTGTTTGTTTTTGTTGTCTAACATGTACTGAAAATTAACAGGTACCTTTTAACCCCCACCCTGCTTTTTTGGGGCCCAGCGAGGCTGGCTGGCAGCTGATTCCACCTCAGGCGCCTAGCGGTAGTGGCCGCCATCTTGGATCGGGCTGGCTCGCCCGACCCCACCCACGCCACTCCCCCCACGCTGCTCCTCTATTTAAACGTCCCCCATGTGTCAGCGCAGCGGACGAGCGCAGCGGGCGCGCCGTAGGCTCGCCGGAGTCAAGCCAGAGTCCTGCCCGTCTGCGCCCGTCCGCGGCAGGCCGGGGCTGGGGGCTCTCCCTTATGCCCTCCCGCTGTCATACACTTCCTCCGAGCTTCTTTCTCACTGGATCCCTGGCACCATTAGTCCTATTGTATCTAACGCAGTACAACATTTAAATCTCCTTACGAGCCCCCCCGCCGCACCCCCCGCCTTTATTCAAAGTTGTCTTTCTCGGCCTCGGGCCGCTGCGCCTATTCATTCCGTCTTGCCTGTTCCCCACACGCCGTCTTATAATACCACTGCCATACTCCTCAATACCAGATCTGTCGTTAGCCATCAGCATGAGCTATACGACTTTCTTGACAGCCACAACCCGGACCTCTTGTTCTTAACAGAGACCTGGCTTAAGGCAGACTCCCTCCCCAACGTCTTAGCCGCACTCCCCCCCTCTTATTCCATCATTCGTGCGGATCGCCCGGAGGGCAGGAGAGGCGGCGGAGTAGCCCTGATAACACATACTGACTCCCCCTTTCAAATACTCCCCTCTCCTCTTATCCCCGAGGTAGACTGCCTAATAATTCGTGCTAGTTCTTACTCTACCCCCCTTACTGCTGTTCTTATCTATCGACCCCCGCACACAACTTCCAATTTTGTTTCCTGCCTTCAGGACATCCTCGCCACGCTGGTTATTAACAACTCCTCAGTGTTGGTGTTGGGTGACTTCAATTTTTGGCCCAACGATCCCGTCGAAACCCCCCTTTCCAAAGAATTCACCAGCCTCATGACCAGTCTTAACTTTTGTCCCCTCGTTCACAGCCCTACCCATGTTCATGGCCACTCGCTCGACCAGGTCTGGACCCTAAATATCCCCACCACTTCTCCTGTCATCTCCCCCTGTTCTTGGTCGGACCATTTTTCAATCTCCTTCTCCCTCGCGTTAGCCCCAGTGCCTATACCTCTTCTCCCAAAGAACATCTGGGCTAGAAAATGGGGTAAGGCAGACATGCCTTCGTTTTGCTCATCCCTGGCCAATTCCTGCCCTGACCTCTCGGGTCTCGCCGTCCCGGACCAGCTGACTATCATCGATGGCTGGCTGACCCAGGCAGGCGATGATTTTGCTCCCTTGAGACGGATCACGGTGAAGCGTGCCCATGCTGCCAATCGCTGGTTTACCCCCGATCTCAAGGAGAAGAAATTGGCCGCACGCAGAGCAGAGCGCGCATGGAGAAGAGAATATAGTCCCGCCAAAAAAATCATCTACCTCTCTGTGCTCAAAGTATACAAACAAAGCATACTTGACGCCAAGACCCTGTTTTACTCAAACAGGATACTAGCAGCTGAATCTCAATCTAAAGAGATTTTTGCCACCGTACATGAGCTTGCCTCGTCTAATAGAGCCACGGCCTCGATCCCCCCTTCTCAACCGCTTTGCGACTCCCTCAACGACTTCTTCGTTGATAAGGTCGCAACGATCAAGGCTAATATCTCCCCCCCTTCCCTCACCTTCACTAATCCCTCCCCCCCTGCTATCACTTCCAAACTCACTTCCTTTCCCCTTCTGACCACAGTCACACTTCCTCCCCTGCTCCAAAAGGTAAAGTCAGGCTCCCCCCTAGACTTTGCCCCTGCTCGTATCTTGCGAGAAGTCTTCCTACACTGCCCTACCCCTTCCCTTACACTTTTAAATGACTCACTCAAATCCGGAGTGGTCCCCACTGCCCATAAATTTGCGGCAGTCATTCCCATTTTAAAAAAACCCGGTGCCGACCCTTCATCCCCTTCCAATTACCGTCCCATTTCCCTGTTACCCTACCTGGCCAAGGTTTTGGAGACCCATGTAACCAGCACCGTGAGCACCTATGTGGAAGCCAACCACTGCCTCTCCTCCCGGCAGGCGGGCTTTCGCCCCCTCCACTCGACGGAGAAGGTAGTGATCTCAGTGATGGACAGCCTACGTGAGGGCATTGATACCAACGTCCCCCAGGCCCTCATTCTTTTAGACCTATCCGCCGCATTTGACACGGTGGACCACTCCATCCTCCTCACCCGTGTCAAGGCGGCGGGTATAGAGGGCCTGGCCCTCACCTGGCTTAAGTCCTTCCTGAGTGACAGGGCTCAGGCAGTCCACCTTGCTGGCTTCACCGCTGCCTCTCGTAAGGTTGCATGTGGAGTTCCCCAAGGCTCCTCCCTCTCCCCTCTTTTGTTTAATTTATACATTTACCCCCTCATTTTTATGTTACAGCAGCTCGAGGTCACGGTGTTCAATTACGCCGATGACCTCCAGCTAATTTTTGACCTTTCCCACTCCACTTCCTCTGCTTCAAATGTCCAATCCGTCATGCTGTTCATCCAGGATTGGATGAACTGCAACCACCTCAAACTTAACCCGGACAAGACGGAATTAGTCTTGACCAGAGGTGGTTGCAGTCCCTGGTCCCCCTCCCATTGGCCAACCTCACTTGGTGTTCCCCCGCTCCCAGTTCCTAAGGTCAAGACCCTTGGCATTCTCCTGGATCCCTCACTTTCTGTTCACTCTCAGGTCAATTTAGTTGTTTCCTCCTGTTTTTTCTCCCTTCGAATCATTAGGAAGATTTCTCGTTTTTTTTCTTTACCTTCCCTAAAAATTATAGTGATGGCCATGGTGCTTTCGCGCCTCGATTATGGGAACATCATCTATAATGGCGCTCCAGCCTACGCCACTCGCCGTTTGCAGCTAGTGCAGAATCAGGCTGCCCGCCTGATCCACGGCCTGCCCAAATACCATAGAGCTACTCCCTTACTGCAGGCCTTGCACTGGCTGCCGGTGAAAGAGCGTGCTCTGTTCAAGCTTGGCTGCACTACTTTCCAGGCCATAACAGGCACTGCCCCGGAATTTATTTGTTCTGCCATCACCCCCTACATACCTGGACGAGAGCTTAGGTCTACTCATCAGGCTTTGTTAACCATCCCCCGCTTCAGCAAGAAAAAGACTGGCGGTACGAAATTCGCAGTGCTTGCTCCCGCTTTTTGGAACTCTCTCCCCCCGGAACTCCGTATGTCATCTTCCTATATTGAGTTCCGGAAGGGTCTTAAAACTTTTCTCTTCTCCCGTGCTTACAATGCTTAAATTCCCCTTTGCTCCTGCTTGCTTCTCGCAATCCAACAGCGCCAAGAAACCGCTTGGTAAAAGTGCGCTATAGAAATGTTTTTAAATTCAAATTCATGAAACACAAAATGGCGCCCATGGGTCACTCGGTATGACCAGGCCGACAATCTTCAGTGGATTCAGTGCTCGAGGTGGGAGCTACAAGTCAGCCCAAGCACGACTTCAAGAGACGTCGAGAAGTCAATGCACTTGCATAAATGCATGGTGACCAGGAGTTCCGGTTCCACGCTACTCATGAGGGCTGCGGGTCTCGGGTTGGCCTCTGAGATGTCTGGAAATCCTCTTACTGGGCTGCAAATACTTTGGAGTCCGGTGGGAGCTTCGATAATGCAGACCAGCAAATTGCTTCGTTGGTGCCTGCCAAGCAGGGAAGTCACTCCTTGACCTCAAGGGAGATTTCTTCAGTACGCTGGTCTTGAGCAGAGCGTCGAAGGTCCAGGATTTGGCTTCAGAGTTCGTCCAGGGTAATATAAAGACCTAAGGACTGGGGTCCCATACTAATACTAAGGTAGGGGGTTGGACATACTCTAGGGACACACGTATGGGAGGGTTTGCAAAGAGGGGTGGCTACACACATTTCCTTTGTCCAGTTTCATGCCAGAGCAGGGGCTGGAAGCCCCTGAACCGGTTTTAGCTGGACTATGCACAGGGACATCAAATGTGCCCCCAGTGCAGGACTTCAGAGCACTCAGAGAGTGCTCCCACCCAACCCCAATACACATAAGCCTGTCTGAGAGGTGCTTACTCCTCCCTGTGACAGGAAACCTATTGTCCAGGCCTTCCCTGCCGGAGTTTTGGTCTGCAGCAGGAGGCCAGACCTGTGTCTGTGGCTGCAGCATCCATTTTGTGATGCCAGGGCTCTATTAAGTTCCATTCCGGGTATACCAGTGCTGTCATGTCTTGCCCTCTAGAAGGGTGAGATCATACTCCCACACCAGTTACTGGTATGGGAGTATGATTCCAAGGTGTTTGATACCAAACACGGCATGTTTCCGTGCAGCCAGTCCAAAGTTAGCATTTACCATTTGGTTATAATGCACTTAAGAGTATATGGTCAGGCTGCACTACTGACAACCCCGGAGAAGAGATTCCGAAGGCTGCAGAGGGGTTCAGCTCATGCCTGGGCACCCCCTCACATATAACCAAGCACCCTGCCTTCAGGATTGATAAGGCCTGCCATAGGGGTGACTGATAGGTTTGTATGTGCAGTATATGATGAGATATAGTGAACCTATATCTCAGTAAGGGATGTATGCACTACCTTACCCAGGCTGCAGTAGCAGACCTGTGGTGTCATTTTGGGTGGCTTTCCAGGGGTGGCATAATACATGCTTCAGCCCCTGGTAGGCCTCTGGGGTACATATGCCCTGGGTACATAGTATACCATATACTAGGGACTTATAAGGGCACCTCATATCCAATCTGAACTGTACCTAAAGTACATGGAATCATTTTAGAGAGGAATCAGCTAGGATGGGGCGCTGAATAGCAGGGTCCCAGCCAGACTAAAGTCAAAAAACAGTGAAACACCAGCAAAAAGTGGGGGTAAACATGTGAAGCAGATCCTACTCTCCTACAATGACCTGGGATGAATCCATGTTGGCGGATGGACACCAGTGGAACGATAACCTTTCCGAGCCTTAACGCAATTATTTTGGAATATATCTTGCTGTCAGCACATATTAAAGAAATAGGTCGGTAGGATGAAGGACTAAGTTCTGGCTTATCCTTTTTTTTGAAGACTACAATAGTAGTTTTGTGCCATGAGTCGGGAGTCTGACCCTTCTGAGCTTGTAGAAATAAAGATTCAAGCTCGCCATAGAGAGCTTGTCTAAATGTGTGAAAGAATTCCAGAGGTAAGGAGTCGGGGCCTGCAGCCTTGCCAGCCGCCAACAAAGTTATAGCGGATTCGATCTCCTCTACAGAGATCAGTGCGGAAAGCATATCTCTCTGTTCCAGAGTAACCTGAGAGGTTACATAGTCGAGGAGAAAATCCTCCCCCAACATTGCTGGAGCATCCTTCTCAGTGGAATAGAGCCCCTGGTAAAATTCCTGAAAGACCTCCAGGACCCTTGCCGGCAGATCCTTTGATCTTTTATTCTGCAGATTCTAAGAGAAACTCCCCTTTGTTGTAAGCGTTTAGCCAACAATCTGCCAGTATTTTCACCAAATTCATATATGTCAGCACGATGCTGAATACATTTGATAGCTAGTTCCTCCCCATAATGTTGCTGTATCTTGGTTCTTACAGCTGCAATCTGCCGTTGACATTGCTCTCTTTTCTGCATATCTCCAATTACCCGGATGAGCTCTTCCTCAGCTTCCCGAAGCTGATCCACCCAGTCATTGATCTTCTCTTTTATTATCCTCTGTCGATGTAAAGAGAAATTGAGGGTTTCGCCCCTCACCACTATTTTAAGGCATCCCAGACTATTAACTCAGATGCAGTGCCCTTATTCCTGCGAAAGAACTCAACAATCCACTTAGCCAACTATATGCAATATTCCTGATCTAGTAATAGCTTTCTGTCAAATGTCCAGGTTTCCACAGCTTCTATCGAGCTACTAGCTGGGAGTTGATTTACTAACGGATTGTGATCCGATATTAATCTCGGGAAGAGCTCACAGTTAATCCTTTCTGCTATTAAATTAGAAGCAAAAAAATAATCTAATCATACTAATTTTCGGTGAGGGGCAGAGAAGTATGTATACCCTGGCTCTGCCTGTCGCTGTCTTTGCCAGATAGCAACCAGACCATGTTCCTGACAGAGCCCCTGTAGAGCCTTAAAAGTCTTACCCTTCCTGTCCAAATAAGGAACATTACTGTGAAGATTGAAATTGCCATTCAGGTGGATATTAAAATCCCCGCAAGGAACAATCTGAGAGGGCCATAAAGCAAATTCAATATTCAGAAAACCTAGGCTAGTAGGATCGTCCAAATTTGAACCATAAAGAGAGCAAATAGTGTATGGTGTACCCCTAATAATTGCTTCTAGAATTGCCCATCTACCTAGGTTGTCTTCCTTAACACGCTTACTCATTAATATGCCGTGCCTTACCAATATGGCCACTCTACGGGTATTAGTAGCTTGTCGAGTGCATGCGAGGAGATCAAGACCCAGATCCTTTAACCAGCCTCGATTATTCCAGGAGATATGAGTTTCCTGAAAACATAATACGTCGATCCGCATATATCTAATAAGTTTCGCTAGTATACCTCTCTTTTTCCTATTGTTAAGGCCACAGCAATTTAAAGAGCAAACTCAGATATAAATGTTCCTATCCGTCATACCTAAATCTTTGCCACAAATTTTCTTAAATGAATGACAAAAAAAGAAAGCTTATCTAGGTGTTGACTATTGCCAAAATTGCAATGTTTCCCATAACTACACATATGAGAAAATACTTGTGTGCCCCCCTCACCCTGGAGCCCCCGTAATAGAACCCTCCCCCTCCAACCCACAACCCCCCTCCTAACCCCTCCACCTGAGGCATGGGGACCAGCAGTCCCTGGTGATGCTGAGCTTGCACACCCACCCCTCCACACTGCTAGACCTTTACTCATATACAGCATAAGTGATAAAGCAATTAAGAACATCCAAAAAAGAAAAAAGAAAGAATAAGATAGCAAAAAAAAAGAAGAGGGGAAACAGATTCTCCAGGAAAAAGGAGCCCAGTGGAAAATCACTAACAGTCAGAGAAAACCTTAAAGTCCTTAAAGTTCAAGGCTCGAAGAGAGCAGTTTTCAAGTGAACAGCAGAAGAAAAGACACAGCATTCAGACAAAAGGATTTTAAGATGTTTTCAATGACAATACAAATTCTTTAGCCTGAATTTCTGGTTGAAAATTCTGCGTTTGGCCCAGTTTCGCCGGATTAAGGAGAAAGACCTGAGCCCCATTTGCCTGAAATTCCGGGATTAATTGGCAGAGAAGCCAGCGCTTTTCAACTGTCTTTTGACAAAAATCAGGGCGCACAAAGAAATCACATCCCTTCCCGGCCCTTTTCTGATCCGGTCTAGCAAGATCAAATAAGGATTCTCTTGCCAAGAAGTTGTTGAGAGAAATCAAAATAGCGCATGGGCGATTATCAGATTGTCCCCCTGCTCTGCGTTGATTCAAAGGAAAGCAATGGGCCCTTTGGATTTGAGTCTTCCGATCCTATTGCTGCAGATCTGGGAAGGCCTCTTCAAAAAGCTCAATCAGAACTGGCGGATATCCAACCCTTCTTTACCCTCTGGAATGCCCAAAATTCACAAATTACTTCGCCTAGCCCGATTTTCAAGATCGGACAGTTTTAACAAGGTATCATCTCTTATAGATTGCATTGATTCAGTCTTATTCTTCTGAGTGGCCAGCTCGTCTTCCAGCTGGGAAATCCTGGCTTCTGCCTCTCCAATTCTTGTTGCGAAGTCCGAGCATGTCTTAGCAATCCTACGAATGGAGTTTTGCAATTTTCTACAGGCACCTTGTGTCCGAGAGCTCTTGGCCCTTGTTTCCTCCCAGTGGGCCATAATCACTTGGTATATTGTGGAGAGTGTAATAATTCAGAGCAATTAGGCTTAATGCCAGGTTCTACAGAAATTTCTCCATTTCCTGTATTCTCTTTCCTCTCCAGATCTGGCGAGTAGGAATAATCCCAAGTCATAATACCAGTGGTCCCCTCGGCTGATGTAAGAAAGGCGGGAAGATCTCTCAGCTTCTTTAGTGTCCCAGGATTATGCAAAGATCTATCGCTCTCTTCTTCCCAATGTAAGCTGCTTGTGTCGCTCCCTTCACAAGCTCAATCTTTATCACGGCTATCATCTTCAGAGGAATTAGAATGATCCGATAGAGAAAAGTATTTATCAACAGCATCCTCCTCCCTACCGGTAGGTTCTTTACCTTCTCTCTGGGTGGCTATATTAGTTTGATAAACTATGTCCAAACCCCCTGTATCCTGGCCATCGCGTGAGGGGACTACATTTCCCATAATACATTGGGATTGCTGTGTAAGACTTGTGCAGACTATTGTTGCCGAGGGGGGAGGCTCCGTAATGCCACCAGACTCACCACTTGCATCAGGGAGTCTGATTGCCTCCGACTGCCCCCCCCCCCCCCCGAATCGGTATCCCTCCAACAGCAGCCGCCTCCCCACCAGTACTGACATCCTGAATCAGGGCTGCCTGCCCCGCCATTTCCTCTCGCACCAAGAGAGCTGAGTCATTTATTCTTCCTGAGGGAGATGAGCCGGCGCCACCAGCCGCATTACCAACCGTTTTGTTTCTAACAGACTGTGCCTCAAACAGCACCGGCACGGTTTGCTTACCGCCAGTAGCGGTTCCGTTCTTGCCCAACTTTAGCTTCTCACCGGAGCCCAATAACTCAACTACGGATCGACGATTTATGGCTTCAACGCTTCCTCCGTCAGCGGCGCTGACAGCACCAACAGGAGCAGTCTTTCCAGAGTTGTCCGAGCCGGTCGGCTTGCCGCGCTCCTTGAGGCCCTTGTGGCTTGTCTTCGCCGGCATTGCCACAATATCCTCTGTCAGTGTATCCGGAAGAGATGGAACAATTGCCGGGCTAAACAAACTCCGGAACGCCAGACGACAAGGGAGCGGGACTCCCCACGATCTCCAAATCATCCACACAGGCACAGGACTGGCAAGAGATGTAAGTGGTGTCTATTTCTTCATGAATCCAGTTTTTTCCCCTCACAAATCGATGTCCAGAATTGCGGTAGGAATAGGTCTTAGCAGGAGAGAGTAAGTGGTCAGCTCACTCGGCCGTCCAAACGGCCGCCATCTTGTCTCTTTCTCGGAAATAAAGGGTTTTTCCAATGTTAATTTCTATAGAGATATTTAGACATGACTACAGACCGAACCGCTGGATGGAATTACACCAAATTTGGAAGAAAGATAGCTCTTGGTGCAGAAAGAACCCTTATTGTTAATTGGTGTAAATCTGTTCAGCACTTTTGGAGATATTTAAAAAAAAAAAGCATATTTGTATTTATAGGGACATTTTCCTCCTAAGATCCCTCAGTCCCTATGCTGAATTCTGATTGGCTGCCAACATTTCAACCAGGAAGTGTTGGCAGTCATTCTCAAAAATACATTTAATAAAGAAAAGAGGGCAGGGTAGGAATACCTGACCCCCTAACTTTGATCCTGGGGTCTCCCTGTTATCTGAAAGGACCAAAATGCACTTTTTTAACAAACAAATTTGCCACAGGAATGCGACAGAGCCATGAATCTGCGACAACATTTAAAAAACAAAACTAGCCAGGTCCCGGGCTCATGGGGGCTTTTTTTTTAAAAACAATGGGGCGTCTGGGGCCCTTCTCCTTGGGAATAATTATGCTCTGGGCACCACACCTCCCCGGGGCTTATAATAATGCGTGGGGCCCTCAGACCCCCTGAGCCCCATGCACGACCACCTCCCCGGGGCTATAAATACATTGACTAGGCGGGTACGCTGACCCCCCGAGCCACGGAGACCACCACCATCTCATGGCTGAATAAAAAGAAATGGGGAGCCTCATGGACCCCCGAGCCCCGGGGACCACCATCTCCCCAGGGTTAGAAATAAATAGACTAGAGGGGCTACATGGAACCCACCCCAAACCCCGGTGACCACCACCTCCCCAGGGCTAGAAATAAATTCACTGGGGGGGCCGTGTGGACCCCCAGTGACCCGAGTACCACCACCTCCCTGGTGCTTTCTTTTTTGTTTTAAAGGAGGGGTGCCAAGTAGGCTTCCTTCTGGGCCTTTTCTCGGCCGCTGAGACCACCACCGCCCCGGGGCAGCCTGTGCAAATAGCAGTAGGGGGGCGCACCCCCCTCCTAGAACCATACATGACCCTCCTGTGTCCTGGGGTGACCACCCATGGACATAGCTGTTTTGTTTGAGCTTTGACAGCTCCTTCCTATCTAAAGCAAACACTCCGGTTCCAGCGGTGAGAGCTGTTAAAGTTCTGAAGTGTTGAAGCGAAGGTTTCATGTCTGTGGTCTGGTAAAGAGATGAAACAATTTCTCTTGCCTGGAGGGAGCTGCCTTTCCAGCAGCTACCTCCCTGCTGCAGCGAAGCTGGCTTCTGCAGGAGGCAGGGAGCCTGCCGGGACTGCGGGGGTCTTGAGGCTCCCTCCGCTGTCCAGTAGAAAAGAGCAGAAAGAGGTAAAAAGGTTAGAAATGGTTAGAAAGAGGCAGGAAAAAGGTGAGAAACTAACAGAGAGAGGCAGAATAAAGGCCAGACACAAGCAGAAAGAGGCAGACTAAAGGTCAGCAATGAGCAGAACAAGGCAAAATAAAGTTCGACAAGGAACAGAAAGAGTCAAAATAAAGGTGAGGAACTAGCCATAAGAGGCAGAATGAAGGTCAGTAACGAGCAGAAAGATGCAAAATAAAGGTCAGAAACGAGCAGCAAGAGGCAAAATAAAGGTGAGAAACAAGCAGAAATAGGTAGAATAAAAGTCATAACCGAGCAGAAAGAGACTAAATAGAGATCAGAAATGAGCAGGAAGAGGCAGATTAAAGGTCCGAAATGAGCAGAAAGAGGCAAAGCAAAGGTCAGAAATGAGCACAAACAGGCAGAATAAAGGTCAGAAGGGAGCAGAAAGAGGCAGAATAAAGGTCAGAAGACAGCAAAAGATGCAGAATATAGGTCAGAAAGCAGTAGCAAGATGCAGAGTAAAGGTCAGAAATTTGCAGAAAGAGCCAAAATAACGAGCAGAATGAGCAGAAAGAGGCAAAATAGAAGTCACAATAGAGCAGCAAGAGGCAAAATAACGGTCAGAAATGAGCAGCAAGAAGCATAATAGAGGTAAGAAATGAGCAGCAAGAGGCAGAATAAAGGTCAGGGGCAAGCAGAAAGAGGCAAAATAATGGGTAGAACAAGCAGAAGCAGGCAAAGTAGAGGGCAGGGGCGATGAGAGAAGAGGCAGAAAACGAGTGGAGAAGACAGAACCAAATGCAGCAGAGGGTAGAGGACTGCAGGCAAGCTGGACGGGAGAACCGTCACTGGGGAAGCTGACGCAAGGACCTGTTTCTATGTGCCTCCTTACTTTTTAATCACATACCCACTGACAGACCTACTCGTACACTCACGCACCCACTCATACACCCATTCATGCATTCACTCACAGACCCCCTCTGAGACTCACACATCCACTGACAGACACAGTCAGAACTCATGCACCCATTTTCAGAGATCCATTGAAGCACTCATTCACCCACTCACAGACCCACTGAGAGACTCACACACACTCACTCACAGACCACTTAGAGACTCATTTACACACCCATACTCATACACATACATCTAATCAAATACCCACTCAGAGAAGTACATATCTATGGAGACACTCAGACCCACACAGGCACTCATCAACCACTCAAATACCCACTCAGACACTCATGTTTCCATTTACAGACCCACTCAAAGACTCATGCACCTACACACAGATCCACACAGTCACCTACCCACTGACCGACCCACTCAGACTCTCACTCACCCACTCACAGACCTACTCAGACCCACATCCACTCACAGACCCACTCAGACACTTACTAACCCACTCAGACTCATCCATCCACTAACAGACCTTCAAATACACCTATGTACCCATTCACAGACCCTGTCAGAGACTCATGCACTGACTCACAGTCCCACTCTGACACATAGGCACCTTCTCATCCAGTCACAGACCCACTCAGAGACTTACACATCTACTCACTGATCCACTTAGAGAATCATGTACTCACTCACAAATCCACTCATGCACCCACTCACAGACTCACTCAGACACTCACTCATCCAGTCACAGACCCACTCAGAAACTTACATATCTACTCACAGATCCACTCAGAGAATCATGTACTTGTCAACAAAGCCACTCATGCACCCACTCACAGACCCACACAATCACTAACAGACCTACTTAGACATTCACACGCCTACTCACAGACTTACTAAGACACTTGTACACTCAATCACACACTCACTGTCAAAGGTTAGTGGTTACATTTAGGAAATACAATTCAAAAAATCTTAGATATTCTCTAAAAAAACAAAGGTTACAGTGATGTTATAATTAGGAAATAGAATTAAAAAAATTCACTGAAAAATCCAAAGGTTACAGGGACGTTATAGTTAGGCTCTGATTCCACTGGAACAAAACCAGTGAAATTCAACAGCTATAGTTAGCTGACCTAATTATAACTTAAGGGCCAGTAATATACTGCTTATGACCTCACATATTACATCACTCATACCATGGTCAGTGACATCACTGATGACATCTCAAATGCCATCACTTATGACATCATCCACAGAAGCACTCACACACCCACTCACACCTCCATACCACCTATCATACACCCACTCATTCACCCACACAACCACTCACATATCCAATCATAGACACATTCAAGTACTCACACAACCGCATACTGTTCCATAGCACCACTCACATACCCACTCACTCACTCATACAGCCACTCAAACAACCACTCATTCACTCATACACCTATTCATATAATCAATCACTTACCCATACAGCTACTCACAGAGCCATACACTCTCCCATACAGCTACTCACATACCCACTTATTAACCCATACAGTGACTCATAGCTCCACTTACTCACCCATACAGTCTCTCAACACAGCCACTCACTCACCCATGCAAGCACTCACACACTCACTCTTATACCCACGCAACACTTACATACCTATTCACACATCCATACAAGCACTCTCATATCTACTCACTCTCCCATACAGCCATTCACACAGACACTCACTCTCCAATACAGCCTCTCATACACTAACTCACTTGATCAAACACCCACTCAAACAGCCAATCACTCACCCGTATAGCCTTCCACTTACACACCCACTCACTCATACAGCCATTCAGTCACCCACCCATACAGTCATGAACTTTCCAACTTGAAAGCAAAATTGCCATGTGAGGAGGGGTCCTGGCCTTTGAGGGGGTGGCGCTTTCTTTCCTAAACTTTCCGAGAAGACCTGCCCCAGATCCCATCAACCTCCTTTCAACAAAAAACAATGAGATCAAAAGATTGTTCAGGCTGATGGTGATGTCATGGGGTGTTTTCACACCCCTTAATGGGCATTGCCTGCTTGCAGCCTCAAAAGGCAAGCTGGAAATCCGCTCTCTGCGCTGGTTTCCAGCTCTCATTACCTGTCACTGCGTGACTTCGGCTCCTCACCATGGGACTGTGTGAAGGGAACTGAAATAATGTGATACACGTTGGCACCGTGTGAGTTGGCAGGTCTTCAGTCACTCCACATCTACTCATCCACCAATACAGCCACTCACATATCCACTCACTCACCCTTAGAGCCACTCACACACCCACTCACTCACCCATACAGCCCCTCACTCAGCCACACAGCCACTCACACACCCACTTATACACCCATACAGCCATGCACACACCCATACAGACACCCACTGACTCACAGATACGTACAGTCACATAGCCACTCACATAATATATGTTAGAAGTGGTATCACTCATTAGTAGTGCACCTAGTATACTAATCCAACTTTTGTAATAGGTTCATGTATATATCATTAACTCTCATAGACTCTTAGAAAACACTTACACTCACTGGATGATGTCATCAGTGATGTTGTTTGAGATGTCATGAGTGTTGTCACTGACCATGTCATGAGTGATGTAATATGTGAGGTCATAGGCAGTGCTTTGTAGAGGCAAAATGTATAGTTAGCTCAGCTAACGATAACTACTGAATTTCACTGGATTTGCACAGGTGAAATCTGAGCCTAACTATAACATCCCTGTAACATTTGTTTTTATCTCACATACACAGGCCCACCACAATAAATATAACTACAAGTATTACAGGATACATTTTGCAACACAACTTCAACCACAAACAATGAATTTGCTATTGTAGCTGTGGTGGTTAACAATCAAGACTCCACCATGCCCCAAACAAGTGAAACTCACTACCACTTCAGCCAATCACTCGTTGACTGCCCACATAAGACGGCAAGCCACAAACTCATATGGCACTTCAGCCATCCTGCCACAAGGAACACCACTTATGCAGCAGACATCACTGGCACGCCATCAATGTGAAAGCTTTCTGTGATGCCAAGGACTACTTCATTCATGTGTACATTCCCTTTATTGCGTGCAAACATGCCAACTACATTTTACAGCAGCCTGCTCTTGCACGTCACTTGGTTGCTGTGGATTTCAGTGACTTGTTATACTAGGTAAGGTTTACTTACTCACCCTGCCTTTGCTAGTATACTTATAACATTTCTTCATAAACACCATCATCACAAACATAATCACCCATAACTTCATGTCATCGCAATAATCACACATAACACTACCATTTAATGCCAGTATATATAGAGTGTCTCCAACATTCATGTGTTAGCCATATTGTAACAAATGTTTCATGTCTTTGTTACAGGTGATGATGGATATGCTTTCTCTCTCCATCTCCTCACCCTCTTCCGACGCCTATCCACACAGCCTTAACAGAGGTGTTACAGAGCAGACAAGTAGCATGCAAGATTATTTTAGTCAGTTGAATGGTACACAACAGGGCCATGTGTCATTGCGTCCTTGCAGACTTTACCCCAGAACTATGGCAACATGCAGTTTTCCAGGGTGGGTCAAACTTGTATGTTGGTTATGTTTTGTCCAGAATATATTTCTGTATAATATTTAATCAAATTGCTCATTTAATGACATGAGGGGTTTGTATTAGCATGCATTGAGGCTCCCTAAGATAGTATTGCATTTAGAATAATATAAAGGAACAAGGTTCATTCTGACTTTCACATCTGTTCTAGTTCCTAGAAATATTCGTTTCACTCCATGGTCTTTAGCGTGGGCAAGATTGAAGGCACAGGATATGCCAGGAAATTCTTCCCAGGCTCTTTTTATTGCACAGTCGGGTTATCATCAGACAACTTGACCCACTCTCCCTGTCCATCTGACGGCCCGTGAGCAGCAGAAAGGCAGCACACCTTACAAAAAAGAAGTGTAACTTTATAAATGTATTGCAAGTTTTGTGGTGTCCTGTATTAGATTTAATTTGTGTTGGTGTCCATATTGTCAGCAGTACATGTTTTTCTCTAAAATGTGTAATTGAATAATTGTTAATAATGTAAAGATTTGTATATTAAATTATATATTTTTTATTTTTATTACATAAATGTACGTTTTAGTATTTTAATTTGGCACATAGAAATCCTTTTAAAAGGATTTCGTAAGAAGATGTAGTTCAACATTGTTTTATGGATTTGTTTATTGCATTGACTGACTTACTAATGTCAGGTGAACATAACATATGTAATATAAGTGAATGCTATCATTTCAGACACACATGAAAGAAATGTCTTTCACATGTTTTTAGGTTAGGCACATCTAATGCTCATTGTTATCCACTATACACACAACGTATCATTGCATTGTCATCCATCATATGTCTACATACTACCCATGCATGCTGTAACAATCAATAATCAAACTGTGACCTTCAAATCCTGTATATATTCTTTTTTGCCATTATAAAGAGAATATGAATGGGTCATTGTCTTAGTACTTCAAGGCATCTCATATATTCACTTAACATTTCTGTTTCAAAATATTACAGTAAATAATAATGTTAAATTGGGAATTCATATTTTTCTGATGCATCTTTGGTAACCAGAGTCACTAACTATTAAAGTTAACATGCAGGAAATATAACATTCCATGGCAAACGTGAGGGAATAATGTGCATTGTCACGGTTAGTCACATTTAACACTGATATTGAAAGGTGTGAAGTACTGTACATATCCATTCATGTTTTTTTCTTGTCTCTCATTTAAAATTTAGTGGGCAGCAAAGAAAGAGTGGAATAGCGCAATCAGGGGCGAACACTAGCGAGGGCCTCATCTGCCAAATGGGCAGTGGAACAAGGCACCATGATAGAGGTGGAGATAGCATTCACCAGCACAGACGGTGCACAACCCCAGAGAGCAACTTGCTCATTGTCTAGTGTTGCGTGGGATTATACATTTTGAAAACAATTTCATATAGACTGGACCATTGACTTTCCCAACGAGTTGCACACACCTCCACATTGAATGTGCCTTCATGGACTCAGGCACTGCCCCCCCACCTTATCAAAGACAGGTGAACTTTCCCCCAATCCATGCCAAGAATCTTAAAATCTATTTTTTCAAAGAATTGTAGAAAAATAGTTAATTTTCAAGGCTCCTGTTTACCTGTGTTGGGGGTTCTTGTTGTTCGAAGCATAATTTTTAAGTTATTCACTATTTTTATAAAAGATTACAATATTTTCATACACCCATCTTTAAGGACTGGGATGCATGCAATAAATGGAAGTGAAAATTTGCTGTGTTGTTTGTGGATGGGTCAATGAGTGAAGGGTGAATTGTTCATGATGGTGATGATTATTGTCCATGCAGACCTGCATGAGGGATTGCCATTGTTTCAGCTATATGGTTTTGAGCCCCTATTGATGTTGTCCTTGTAGTGTGGGTGAGTGTGTAGGGAGTGCACGTGGGTTGTTGATAGGATTTGAGGTTGGGGTAAGGTTGGGTGGGCCATGCATGTTGGAGTGGTGCCCACGATGTCTGAGGCACATGACCTGGCCTTGCAGCTTGACACAGGCACATGTGCAATTTAGCCTGTATCATTTGCACATACAGGCATGGCACCTTGAATCCTCCTTCCATGACACACATGGTTGTTTCAAGTGGAACTTAATCATGTATTGGAGACATTTCCTAATGTTCTGCAAGACATAGTCTGTGCATTAACCTTCAAACTTCCTCCTGGTGTTTTTTGACATAGCTCAGAGTCTCCTTCATTTGACAAATATCGCCCACACATAGGATTGTTGTTAGAAAATAACTGAATCCTTCCAGAGGGCCCATGCTAACCCTCCTCACATGCATGGTCACCTAAACATGCCAGCTGGTTCTCCACTATGTAAAAGGTTGACATCTGAGAAGTTGTGGGATAGAGATTGATAAATGGGGAAGAAGTCCTTCCAGCAAGGTTTTTTTCTATTTGTAGAAGACTAAGAGAAGAACGGTTGCTCCTGCAGTGGAGAGAGGTAGAAGGGAGTCAGCTGAGGTACCTGCAGGTTGAGAGCTGGGTGTAGAAGAATCCTTTATAGCCAGGACAAGCATCCATAGCATTGTATCTGTGTCCTTGGGATTTACAATCTGTAAGAGTTCCCTAGGAGGGAGACTGCTGGCCATTTTAGTGGTCATTCTTGAAATAGGTTGTTGGGTAGGACCAACAATCTCCTCCTCCTCTTCAGGTGTGGAGCTGCACACAACACAACTTGTAAGACAATGGGGCTTTCTCCCCTGAATTGCATACCATCCTCTGCTGGTTTCATCTCCAGGCTCTTGATTCCCAGAAGAGAAAAGACAATGATAATCTATGTAGTGAGTTTGACATTACAGATTGTGTGTGTGTCTAAAACAGAGGTGTTGTGGAGTATCTAAAAGCAAGAGATGGCACTCTAGCATAAATATTCGAAAATACTAAAAGATATACATTGTTAATTGTAGGATAATGTATATCAATACAACTGGGATAAAATAGTGACTTACTCCCTTCCAGCCACAGATGTTTTCTTTGTGGGGAGACACATAGGTACCAGCTGCTGAACCTAGGTCTTCCAAGAAGGCGGCGGACATGTCTGCATAGAACCATCAACTGGTGAAATGAAAATACCTGTCACAGTTATGACAGTGAACTGAATTTGACTTTGACAGGTGACATAAATAGTATCTAGGATAAAAAAAAAAGGTGCATACATATAAAAATGTTCATCGCATGTAGAGAAATAGATCAGTGGACTGATATTAATTAGGAAATAGAAATGGTGAAAATATGCTATAAATATATGTGGATAATAGTGCATGTATTGAGGTCACCGACTTACCTCACCAACAGAAAGTAGTGACTGAACTTGCAGGATGTCTTTTGATGTCATCTGATGGTTTGGAAATAGAGTGAACACAAGGAGCCTTTATATCACTGAAGATGGGTAAGGAGACATGTTCAAATTAGAAAATACCCCTGCATAATGAGTATATGTATACTTTAAAATAATATTAACAATTAGTTCATAAACAAGAGTAAAAGGGTATAAGCATGCCCATGATTACTGCTAATAAGATAATGTTGTAAACTGTAATCTGTAGGCATAGACTGACATGTTGAAAGAGACCGTTGAGTGTTGTGATAAAACAAAATCCATCACCTAACAGTTATATGTAATGGACTCTTAGGTGCTAATAGTGGATGATAAGAGACATATACTTACCAATGAAGCTGCACAATTAAATTATGGTTTAAGTGACACAAGAACATAGATTAGCCATGTAGGTTCTCTCATTGGATAATTAGCTGGACCCATGCTGAACATGGGGGTTAAATGATAGTTGTGGCACTAATCCAAATGGAAATGTGGGTATGCAACTTCTAGTTGATCTTAGTGAACACTTACCAGGCTCTGTGGTTGAAGCATACGTGTTGGTTGTGGCAGGTGGCATATTATCTGGCAACACAGGTCCTCCAAATTAGAAAGTTACTTGATATGAAGGAGCATTTAAGGTCTATGAAACTGCAATATAAGTATGTCTTTGTGTAGTTTGTCTTAAAATATATTAAACAAATATGCAGTAGTATCAGTTTTGTGGTATCAGGAAGGCATCCATTTCTGTAAAGGGTGTTAATGTAATTGATATCAGTACAGCATACCTGTGTGGGTGACAGGGATGAACTGAAACGTGGCCTATTTGTCACCCTGCTACCCTTGGGGTTAAATCTGTACCAGATGTTACTGCCTATGTGTTGATATAGGGACTGTATAAAAGAAAGTTAAAGTATCAACATACAATCTAAAGGGGAGGATAAACCTAAGTGTGAATGAGCTGTGTGAGATGAATGCCTAGAGTGTGACATTGGTGGTGAGTTGTAATTTTATGAAAAGGTAGTGGGGATTAGGGTATTTTCTAGATTTATGTTGAAATTCCCAGGAGCAGGCAGACCACACTCAGCTCAGAGTGCAAGGTGGCATGGATACATTAATCAAAGGGTGTGCAATGAATGCATAATCCAAGTCTGACTATGCCACCTGCACCCTGTAAAACCTCTTCTACCACAATCAACTATCATATTGCCATTTTATTGAGGGGTGGGTCCCCTATAATGCATACCTCCAACCCCAATGCCTTGCTAGAGTTTGTCAACTCCTGCCACATGGCCACTTTCTCTGCTTCACTAAGTATATTTGGAGGCAGACTATGTATTTTTTTTTATTGCTCACCAACAAAGATAGCTATAAGATTTGCCTCCTCGTAAGTGAATTTCATATTCCTTTTGAGTGAAATAGGTTACATGAAAAGGGAGCAGTGAGCAAGGTAAAGCAGTCTAATGGGAAGCTCTCATTTATGTGCTTCCAGGGTTAGTGTTGAGAATGCTGTTTCTCTATGCTTTCACATTGTGAGTTTTACATAGCAGAGATGGAGATCTCCTCCTCTGCTATGGAGATCTCCATCTATGTGTTTACTTATAGAATTTGGCTGTAAAGTTACTAGTAGCAACTGTATAGTCATAATTTCGGTCTTATGCATTTCCACTCTTTTCAGTAAAGTGGTGTAGACCCATAAACTCTACTGCTCGGTGAAAACTTCTACTCAGGCACTGGTGGAAATGTAAGTGATAAGAGATCTCCACACCCATTTATCCTACATGAATTTGACCCATAGTTTATTAAAAGAGCATCATTTTGAAATGTAAAAACAGCAGTGACTCTGACAAGAACATCATGATCTGCTGCTTTTGGTCCACAGTACTCCTGAAATTATCCATGTTATTGAATCCATAATAGGGCTACTAATGCCAAACAATCCTTTATCCTTAATGACTATATATGATATTTTTCACAGGAAGCAGTGGATGGGACACTTTGTGGAAAAAACACAGCCAGCACTTGGCCGTTTGCGACATGAGTTTGCTCATCACTTCGTGGGACATAAAGAATCATCTAGATGCACAAGGGGTTAAATATGAACACTATGATCTACCTTCTGATATGGACATTTCAGAATGTTTTATCCAAGGGAACAGAAATGGTGAGCTTCTGATGGACTTTTTGACAGAGACGGATCAATTTTGTAAAACAGCTCCACCTGAGCTTGTAGCTGAAATACTGAATGATCTAAAGTTACCAGGATGTAGTCACAAGAAAGACGGAAAGGTTTTATTCAATAACAACCTTGCTGCTATCGTGATCGAGCCATAACAACAAAACACTTGCAATAGAGATATGCATTGCTTTTTCCTAATGCATTTCTAGTACAATTGAAAAAAATGCAAATTCTACATTTCGAAGTCAGTGAGCCGATAGAAAGCAAAGTGATTGCAAAGATAACCTTTCTTTTTCAATAAAAATTAGGATCAACATTGAAAATCACTAGATAAATGACATTGGTTGCCTCTGCTAGAATGCTGTAATGCATTTTTTACAATTTATCATCAAGTTACTTTGAAGCTGTTTCTAAACCCCTAGCAAATTTCAATCTGTGCACAAATAAGAGTCGGGATTATATCAGGCATGCTCTTTCAACACCCTGGTAGTTTTGCGAGCACAACTTGTGGAAGGAAAAGTTAGGCTCAAATGCTACACATTTCAATTTTGTGAACCCAGAAACTTGTGACAAAGTACACTGTTAGTGTGCTATTACTCATTCCGAAGACCAAAACTTGGAATGTTGCAGTAATTACTCAGCTGGAAAATACTGATGGCCAACACTTGGAATAATTGCAATCCTAGTACTGCACCCCATGGCATGATAAAGTATGGTAGCAATATTACTGCACCAAGACCAAATGTGCTAAGGGATTTTCTGGTTGCAAGAGTCTAATTCACCAATTTGGACACTTGGTGACTGCCAAATGGCCTTATGGTGTGTATCAAACCCAAATTGCTTTTGGGTAAACTGTTACCCAATCACAATTTGGGTTTGCAACTACCGAATAAATCAACATTTGGAAGGGGTGTGTTTAGGGTCTCCCTTCCAAATAGCGATTCGAAATGGGAAGTATTAATGTTTTGTGTCTGAAATTCTGGCCGCAAAATATAAATATTTTACTGACTAATGAAAGGTAGAGGCACCCGATTCGCAAACAGGAAGGAATCTCCATGAGACCACTTCCCCTTTGCGAATGTTTAAATACGAAATATAGGAGTGGTGGAACCACTAGTTACTCATTAAAATTGTTTGTGCATGTTTCCATTTTTTTATGCATTCCATTTTACTTTGGGGAAATTAAGTACATTTAAAAAATTGCTTTATTGAATCACAGACATGGTGATCTACTGACCCAAGCAGACCAACAT
Source organism: Triturus cristatus (assembly GCF_964204655.1). NCBI lineage: Eukaryota > Metazoa > Chordata > Amphibia > Caudata > Salamandridae > Triturus > Triturus cristatus. The sequence goes on from NC_140584.1 coordinate 219,858,810, forward strand.
CCTTGTGATTGCTAACAGATGTAGTGGGTATTTTGATCAACCTGATTCATTTTATTGAGGTAGTGAGGTAGGTCTGATTGTGATGCACTACGAATGGTAATTTTGCAAATCGACCTATTATTAAATAGGTGGATTTTCAAAATCAGAATCAATCTGGTATAAGTTGGTGTGCAATATCCAGTGACTTTTACTGAATTAATTCTTAGTGCAATTGGCCCCAAATTTGCAGAGAACTAGAAAAGATCCCTTTTAAAGAACAGAAAATGTTTCTACCTACCTTTGTCTTTGTGAACCAGTGGCTCATCGAAGATATTAAATACCTTTTAATGGCATGCATAACTGACAAATAAACAAATGTCTGTGTGTACTACTTGTATTGTTTTGAAAATAACCTTAACTCTGTGCCCTTGTTTCCAGTATAAAGGAGAACATACTAAAATAACTGACTTGTATCATACAAAGATGTTCTGCAAAGTCATCACTTTTTGTTATTGTGCCTGCTAGAATTTGTCTAGTGATAAGTATTCCATTAGAGGAAAAGGATCTCAGTGCAGTCTAGAAACTGGAGTAGGTGAACTACAGTGTTTGATGTAAATGGTGTAATCTGTGCTAATTCGTTCAGGATGTGTAGTTGGGCCCCTAAAACTTAGTGTTTGTTATAGTCACTATTGTTGGTGGTAAATTATTCTTGTAAGATAATGTTTCACCAAAACTAAGTACAAATGTTATTTACTCTGTGGCACCGATTTGTGAAATTCAACAGACCACACTAGAGTAGTACGTACATGTTTTAGACCTTTTCATTAGATTGTCGGAAACTGCTTGATACAGGTAAAGACAACCACGTTGGAGTATTCTGCTCAATAGTACTTAGCAGAATGTATATTCATATATTACCAAATATGTCCTTTTGACAAATGGGCAAGCATTATTGGATGTATATGTTGGTTTAAATGACATGATATATGATACTTCAATACACACCTGTTCTATTACTTTTGTAAAAGCCACCATCTGTTGGTATTAATGATTTTTCGTCTTTGCATACCTATGCCTGTTACGCCTAGAACAAGTGGTTTAACATATGGCATTATTGGCACTATGAAAATGAAGACATGGTGCCCTAATGGAATATATTTGACATTAAACCATGAAGAGCAGAATTTCAATCCTGCATTTGTCACTTGATCAAAAGTTGCCTGTGTAAGGACACACACACACACAGTGTGACACATGCAGATGCTTGGAATTACAAACATAAACATCTCATTCATTATATTTGTACAAACATATTTTTGACTGGCATTTGCAGTGCTGCCATGCAAAATGTTGTTTTAAAAGATGATAGTCTTCACCCCCTCAATGTAGGGAATCTGAAAGCTGAGCACTAAGCCCAAGGGCACATAAATATTGGGGGCATGCAGAGTTTCTACAACTACACTATATATATGGCAAATCAGTAGGATTTCTGACATAATGGGTTATTTATCCCTGTCCACAGGCAAACTTAGCATTGTCATTCATCTGCTGTTCATCCAGATAGGAAATGCTTTTCAACAATGTTCAACATTTGATTACTGAGGCCATACAATCATAGGAGAGGATGGTGTGATCATGGCTCACTCCCCTCAGTGACAGGACTTGTTAGGGGATAGGTGAAGACTGAGAGGACTGTGTCTTAGTCTGCAATCAACACTGTTGCAGTTCACACTAATGTCACTCTGTTATGGCCATCTTTGTCTATGACACATCACTGTGACAGTGCAAAGGTGGCACAGTCATAGTACTTTAGTCTATTAGCTTTATCACTTGCTTTATTCTTTCAATTATTAGTATCCTTACGTTTGTGAGCTACATTAGTATCGATTGAGACCTACTTCTCTTTTAGTTAGTCTCCATTGGGCTTATGTTCTCCATTTTTGTAAATATTGTATCCTCATTGGGGACTCCTATGTATTAATGTATTCTTTCAGCTCTGACATTGTTTTTTGTTCCTACCCTACAACCAAGGGTGAAATGTGTATTGTGTTCCCTCGGGAAACAACCTTTACAACGCAGTCATTACATCGCACTACCTTTACATAGCAGTCATTACATCGCAAAATCCTTTACATCGCATGTCATTACAACGCAGCCATTACATCGCATGTCACTACAAAGCATGTCATTACAACGCATGTCACTACAATGCAGGCATTACATCGCAAGTCATTACAATGCATATCATTACAATGCATAGTACCCTTACACTATCCAACACTGACCCTACTGTTGCACTCACTGGAGTAAGAATAGTAATTTTTACCCATACACTATCCAACACTTACCCTACTGTTGCACTCACCGGAGTTAAAATTAGTAATTATTACCCCTATACTATCTAACACTTACCTTAAATGCAATGTAATCCTATGCATTGTAATGGTATGCGTTGTAAAGGTATAATGCGATGTAATGGAATCCGTTGTAAAGATAGTTTCTTAAAATGCGATGTAATGGAATGCAATATAAAAGAATGCGTTGTAAAGGATGTTGCGATGTAAAAACTGCATTGTAAAGGCATGCGTTGTAAATGTATGTGTTGTAACATCATACATTTGTTCCCTCATACCAACAGTGTGCTTTATCCTTTAGGTGGACTTTGCTGGGCAATGGACTTACTGATGTTTTAGGTGGGCTTTTCTGTAGGCTTTCTATATGTGGGGAAAATTTAACCCTAATTGTGTTCTGTTACAAACATTCTCATATGCTCCTATTCAAATCCTGCAGAATATTTAATTGGATACTGAACCATGGCTGAATTATTTCCTGTGTGATGACCTTCTGCTTCCCACCTCAGTACCAGCACCATGGAGCAGGTACATTTCTCACATCCTTACCTAAGTGAGGTTAATTTCAAGGGGGAGCTAGGCAAGGTAAAGTATATCATGTTTGTGGTCCGACATGGATGGAATGTTACTAAGGGGCATACTCCGTACTGCTAGCCTCAATATTATTAATGCTGTAGTACTCTATTAGCTGATAGTTGATTACCCTTTATTTCAGCAGAGACCTTATATATAAGTACCGGTGCCAAAATACTACCCAAAGCCAGAAACATGTGTTGGGTCTACCCTGAGATCTACATCAAAATTAGGTTTAAAATCCTATCAAGAAGTCTAACATACCTACCTTCCTGACACCTGCTCACCTATACATAATGAATAATGTGGTTGTGGATCACCTCAGCGGGGTATTTAAGTCATTGTAGAAAAAAGTATTGTTTTAGGGATTTTTCTTGAGATTTGCTGGACATTTGGTTATCCCTGGTTAGCTCTTCCGGCTTCCCTGAAGAATGTTCCTCTGCTCAATTAATTACAATTATTCATTTAGTTCTCTGCATCCTAAGTGAATCTGTAAGCATTATGCCAGAAATACAAATTCAAAGACTTGGCAAATCGATGTCTCAATGGATGCCTCAATGCTTCAGTGACCCGGTTTTCTATCAGTGCTTTTGCTCATTTCATTCTTATTCCCAAAATGTTCATAGAGCATGTGGTGCAGATTATCCTGCTTGGTTATTTCTGCTGCCAAGCATAATGGTTTCCCCATTCATTGAAGCAGTAAGTAATGGTTTCTACTGTTTTCCCAGTTTCCAAAATCTTTATTGCTCAGACATCGATAACAGTCTTTCCATCACCTATTGTTCTATAGATTACGAGTGTAAGAATGTCAAGGTTTGGTGAAGATTTTTGTCATCCAATGACTCTCCATTTGTAAATCCAACACTAGGCTACATTTCAGGCATGGTGCCTTCATAAAGTTGTGGGCTTAAATGTGAGAGGTGGTACTAGTCCTATAGTTCCTTCAGAATAGATTTAATCTAGGCCTTTCGGCTGCTAGAATGTTTCTATGCAGAACAGGCACTTCACCATCCACTAGCCTTCACAGTAAACTTTAACTGGTGGAATCTTTGGCCTTGGAAATTGGAATCTGACTTCTTGCAAATATATTCTACTGATTTGTTTCAATTTTGTATTTGCCTTAACTTCGCAAACATGAAGAATGTTGACGAGGTGGGGAAAAGATGATAATGTGTTCATTACGTACTATTAATATCCATTACACTGGCCCAACTCATTACAAGCCTCGTGTACTTGCCTATTTTTCTCTCCGTTTTATTCCTTGATGCTGTAAGTAAGGCACTGATTTTGGTAACTTAACCTGCAAATTTAATTACCCCACCCACCTTCAGGAGGGATCCCTGGAGGTTTAAGCTTATTCAAAAAACAAATTGCTTGTGGTAATGTAAAGGATGCACAAGGACATTGGTTTCTCTTTGAGCATAAATTCATCTCACAAAGTTAAAACTGTGTTGATACAGATTTGGATTTATGATGATGTAGATGATGTATATTTATCATTGTGTATCGTTAGCACCATAGATGTACCTCTACATATCCAACCTTTCACTTTGTAGAAATTCTATTTGTAAACTGATTATAACAATTGTATGCAAAATTCCATTACATGCTTGTGTTGTCAAAGTGCATGAATAATTGAAATAATGAATACATGTTAAACATGTGTAGTTTGTCTGAACTATTGTTTCAATGATGAATAATACTGATTTAAGTATGTAATAAAATGTAGGTGCAGTTATGAGCCTTGCATGATGTGAGTGATTTCATACATGGTAGATTCAAATATGTTTTAGTTAATGACTAATATACCCTACCAACTGTTTCAACATGTAACCTTTTACGTTTGAGTCCCATACATTTCTTGGGCTAAGTGGCTGATTTTCAGTTTTGCGAGTGGAGGATACTTTGCCACAATATTGGAGGGCATTGCCCCCACCATCCCAAAGAAACCTCTGTCCCCCTAATCTAGAGCTGTCCATCAGCTCTGCATACAGCTATTAACATTGGCAGGAACCACAGTCACAGCGGTTCTTGACAATGTTGTAAATTTTGACGGAGTGCTCCGTCAAGCATAATGGTCCTGTGTCGAAATTATTGATTTCACATTTTTCAAAGGATTTACATTTTTTTTAAACCAACTCCCAAATTGGTTTGCCCATGGTGTAGGGGTCATTATTTTTTTTATTTTACTCTCCCTAAGGATGGCAAAAAAAAATCATCCTACTACTTACTTTAAATAGAGCCAAACGAGGATTATGTCACTGATAGAGCCAGAGTATGCTTAGTTGTCAACATACTTTCAGACCAGCAACCTCTTAATAAGTTTGGTGGAGAGAGGGTACCACATCCCCCTTACGACAGATTGCCTGCCCCACCAAACTCTAAATCAGGATCTGAGTTTCAAACTTTGTCTACAAAAATGCACCTAATCAGTATCTATGATGATATTACAAGTCACCTAATAGATTTATAACCATAAAGATCCATGAGGCAGCAGGACAAGTGCCTTTATAAAATCATAGAACTCCATGTTCATTTCCAATTTTCTTTAAATTAGGAGTTTATTAGTTCAAGTGATAAGTGGGTCTATATAGCTAAGTACATCATGCTAGTTTACACAAACTCTTACCCGCCGACAAAATTAAAAAACTTGTAGTATGACCATGTTTTCTGATCTCTGTCCTTGCCAAGTGGCTTGCAAATATCAGAACATTAAAACAAAAGATTCCCAAGAACAGTCTTACTTTGACCTTGGGATTTCTTGGAGGGGGGTTTGTGGGGGAAGCTGCAGGTTTTCCAGCTTCTTTATTTTGTCCAGCTGATCCCAACTCTGGAAAGGATGCTCAGTATGCAGAAAGATGTGTGTACTTGTTGGGAAATTGGCTTCACCAACTCAAAGCATGCGTAGACTCTGCCATGTTGTTGTTTGCCTTGCCTCTGCAGACCTAACTGAGGCCTCTACTGTCAGAAGGAAAGACAGATGACATGGCTGAAACTGAAAAGTCTCAGTGAACTATAGTAACCTTGTGGATTTACCTCCACCCAGAATTGATTTTCCAAAGAACAGATGAGAAATGCTTTCCTTAGCTGTGAATGGCAACCATGTGAATGAGTCCCTTTCATGTCATTTCAAGAAAGTTGTGACATAACTATGTTAAAATGCATACATGAGACAAACAATTGTTTTGCTTTTTAAACTGACTGCTTCCTTATTCCTAGCTCTATCTACCCCTCTGACCTCTATACTTTCCTTCTCCATCCTTCTCCATTTATCCTCCTCGCATCTTGGCTTCTTAAATCCTTTCACAACTCTAAGTATTTCCCATCTTAAGCAAATACACTTCACTTATTTTCCTGCCCTTGTTAACCCTGCAGGTTTTTACCCTCCCTCTTGGAAAAGATGGTTCATTCCCCCCTTCCGCCTTCACACTGGCAAGTGCTCTCAACTGAGTATTTTGGTCTGGCATAAGTGATGAATGTCTGCCTTACTCAATAAAGCCGTCCCTCAGTCAGCTTCTCCAACTGCACCACACACTATTTGGGGAACTCCAGGAAAAAAGGAATTGGTGATGAGAGAAGGGAGTAGCAGAAGACTTCTTATTTACTTCGTCCGTCTGGTTCACCAGTAGACGTCAGCCTTGCTAGCTTATCTACCAGCCATTGTTTTCCTCTACAGAGACCTCTTTTAAAAGAAAGAGTTGCCAGTACAACTTGTTTGTAAATCTAATATCTACTTATAGGTGTGAATCTTGCTTATGGCAGTACTATGAAGTCTCTGGGTACTTCCACTATCCAATTCACACACTGTTGCTAAACAGCGGAAGACCATAGAGACGATTTAAAAAGTCTAGACACTAAATGATGCACTGTTGTTACATCACAGTGACGTTTTTACAGGCACTGGTTTCTCCTTGGTGCCATTCTTAATGTGGTGACATACCCACCACTGTTCCATTTTCACAGCAATGTCACCGAAAACCCATGTGACTTGGATAAGCCACCAAAGGGAGCATGTCAAGGCAGGTAACAAAGATTTCATGGGTTTGTCAAAGTTGAGGCCTAGAAGTTCACAGAACTCAAGTAATGGCACCAAGTCTGGAGCTCGAACAAGCCAAAAGTCTATACCCAAGTCCTTGGTAAAAATCAGAGTCAATTGTCCAAGAACACCATTAGCCACTGGATTTCGGAATATGACCCAGACACATTTAATTTCTAGTGAGGCATTGCCTGCTGAATCTACACTCTTCCACCATCTAGTCTAATAAGTAATGCCTAGCAAGGATTGCCAGCATCAACCATTGTACTTTTATGCACAGTTGCAAATTTACCACAGAGAATTTGTGACCATGGTCCAGAAGACTAATATTGGATCTCTTAGGGACACTCACACCCCTTGTGCACAGCTCCATAGGGCTTGTAGTTTTCAGTGCATACTGCCCTTGTCAACCACTTAGCAACCCAGATTATAAAGGAAAAACCTGTGGTATCTAGTTCCATAATGCCCGTACCCAACACTACTTTCTTCATAGACCCGAGACCATGATTGTTTGGATTTTTGTTGCTTATAAGTTATAATGGAAATAGCCTAATGCATGATGTGTTCCACAGTAGAATTGTCACATACATTTAGATCCATTCGTTTATACTTCCCTCAGCTGAGCTTCTCAGTCAAGATCAGTGAAGAAGACTCATCTAGACATTGACAAACCATGACTGTTTCTTCATCACCAAAACCTGGCTAAAAATGACATGGAGTTTCCCCTTTGCTAGGCCATCATGGCACAAGGTTACAGCATCCTCGCTACACACCAAGAACACAAGAGGTGGGTTAGCATAGTTACTACTTACAGAGCCCAGGCTTCTAAGAGATTGCTGATGTTCACTGAAAATCACAACAACCTTCTCATTCCTAGGGGTAAACAGGCCTCTATCAAGCAGCTTACATTTTATGGACTGCTTCTTTGACAACCATACTGACAACAACTTCTGTATCCTGGGAGACCTGGAAATCTTTTTTGAAAATCAAAATTCTGTTGAATACACTCGAGTAGATTTGACACAGACTGCTGCTCACAAGAGCACTCATGGTGCAGCTTGCCAGACTTGAGTGAACCTTGTGGCATCCTGTGACTTTCTGAATATTGAGTTTTGGAACTTCGCATGATTCTTTCCCAATGCACTGCACCACACTGAACAAAAATTGACTCAGCAAAGGAGAAGTAAAAGAGTGTGTTCGAGTGGTATATATATGTTGTTTGTCTGGTCTTCTTGAGGACGAGGGCTTGTCTCCCACCTTTCCTGTGTCTCTCAAAGCAGCTTGGGCCACTCAGGTGCTGGTTGTCTTAGTTTACTAACCATTTATTCTTCCCTAGACCCATAACTACTGTATCGAGGGTAACATTTGACAGGGTGAACCACAAAAAATAACTGGATTAATCTGTGCTTAGCCATCTGGTAGCTTGGAGCAAAATCAGTCTGGCTTAACGTAGAGACAATGTGTAATGCATTTATGCAGCACACTAACAGTAATAAAGTGCAAACACAACACAAGAAAAACCCCACACCAATTTAGAAAAATAGAGTAAATTTAAATAAATACAATTACATTAATTAAATCCAATCAGTAGAACCGGAGTTATGAATTTTTAAAGTATTAGAAGAAATATAGTGCCTAAAGGATCAAAATGCCAATCACGGACATCTAGTCACAAGAGGACCAGGGCAAAGTCAAAATTTATGGTCAACTGGTCAACCACGATGGAGCGCTTTTCAGATACACTAGGTTGATCAGGCCCAATCTCGGCTTACCTTTGGACTTAGAAGAAATTTCAAAGACATTTTCCTGAGAAGGTACATTTCATTGGGGCAAGGCAGTCAGAGGTGTCCGAGGAAGATGCATCTTCATCAGGGAGCCACTGGACAAAGTCACTGTGAAGATTTCTACGTTTGGACTTTCCACTCTTTTGAAAGTTGAAAATCTCTAGCAGGCTGATGTGGAGAAGGATGCAGAGGGAGCTACCGCAAAGTCAGACCGACCAGTGATGCACCACAGGAGAATTGGCAAGCTGGTAGGTCCCAGTCTCCATTTGGTTCTAAGGCCACTTTTTGGTGACTTTTTTTAAGTACCAAATTTCAGATTCTGGCTAGAGGGGCACCGTTAGCCCACTTTTAAGGGTCCAGAATTGGTTGGTTACCTCGTGGAAGTCAGGACTCACTCCAGGCGGAGTCCAGGTACAGGGTTCAACATCTCCGGAGCTTGTTATGTTCCTGTGACTCACACAGGAGGTCATCCAACTAGCCCTTGTAGTCACTGTGGGAGTCTAGTGATCAAGCAGTAAGGAAGGCCTCAAGCAGCAGGGCAGTCCTCGGAGCGTCAAAGGGGAGATTGATGCAGTAGAGCAGTCCTCTGATAGCAGCAAGGCAGTACCCTGTGGTACAAATCAGGCCTCAAGCAGCAGGGCAGTCCTCTGAAGTGCAAGGCAGTCTTTCTGGGGATCCTCCGCAGGTCCAGTAGCGTTCTCAAGAGTTGATCCGAGGTTCCAATATTTAGACCTGGTACCAGCCTTTGAAGTGGGGGAAACTCCTACGCTACCCCCCATTTGGTTCTGGAAATGTTCTTCCTTCCCCTGCCCACGCACCAAGGTGGTACAATAGAATAGTGTCAACTTCCTTTGTGAGTGTGCTGGAGGCAGTCCTTTGAAATATGAGTGGGATAGGAAACACCTTCGCCGCACCCATTCTGGCAGGATGGCCCATCATGCCAACACCTAGTATCCCCTTGCTTCACTGTCTGAGAGGAATACATAAAGTCCAACTGCCAACTATTTACAGTCATGTGACCCAGGACACAGTCTACAAGCACCATATGGTTAGGACAACTAAATGCCACCTTTCTAAAGAGACATTTTCAGAATCATGAGTTCAAATCTGGTTTTACCATTGCAGAGGATTTTAAATTACAATTATTTTAAGACCAAACAGGGCATTTCTGGCTGTTCCTAATCAAAGGTTAGCACATAATATATGTAACAAGGTAACCTAATGTAATCCTATGGGAGAATTAGGCCTCACAGTAGTGAAACATGAATTTGGGAGGACATGTAAAACATAAAATCACATTTCCTACCTTTTAAATACAATGCACCCTGCCATATGGGCTGTTTACGGCCTACCATACTACTTAAACAGAGTCTTAGGCCTGGGAAAAGTTTTATTTTAAAAATATAAATTAACAACAAGAGAGAGGGAATTTTTTTTTTTTTTTTTGGAGCCACTCTTAGTCCCCCAGGGCTGGTATAGATAAACAATGGAAGAGTGTGTCCATCAAGTATGAACAAGTGCTGGAGGATTTTAGAAAGGTGAATCACTATGTTTTAAAAGAACCCTCACTCACCAACCTAGTTGGTGACATGCTTCATCATTGGGTTCCCACCGGAGAGACCGAATGTCTCCCCGGTGTGCTGCGACGCCTGAAGTACAGCGGAGCTGGATTTTTTGTGTTTGAATGCAGTGCAATCCGTGATAGTGCTGGTTAAAATGTGTCACAGTTTGAACCAATAAGCAATTTTAATAGTGGTAAACTGGACACAGTTAAAAACAATGTGGTGGGCGTGAGAACTCTGGTGATAATTGGACCAGCTACGTCCTAAATACAGTGCAAAGTGATCAAAGTGGTCGACATGTTTCTGCTTCTGGTGTTATTACATGAAGCATTCTTCAGGACCTAGTGGAAGACCACCATGGCGGTATACGCTCGCTAAGGCGTACCCTAACCTGTGGGGTCTAGAACCGCTAAAAACTTACGGTCATAATAAAGTAACCCTTCAGGATTTCTGAGAGCTTTAGTTGTGATGTTCAAATCAACTTCACTACATGAGTCCGGGTGGGAGGCGGGACCTATAGTCACACTTACGCCAAAGTCACCAGCCCTCAGGAAACCTACTCGGCCCTCCTACGGACTCGGATGTTGCCAGATCGAATTGGCACACTGTTATAATGGCAGGCCTGGCACATGTTGTAAAAGGCTACTTAAGTAGGTGGCACAATAAGTGCCGCAGTCCACTAGTAACATTTAATTTACAGGCTCTGGGTACATGTAGTCTCACTCTACTAGGGACTTATAAATAACTTAAATATGCCAATCAGGTGTTTTACCATGTTTAATGGTGAGAACACAAGCACTTTAGCACTGGTTAGCAGTTGTAAAGTACACAGAGTCCCAATGCCAACAAAATCAAAGTTCAGAAACGAGGAGCAGAGAAGACACACAGTTTAGGGGATAACCACAGCAGGCATGACAGGTCTAACTTGTGTCCTCCCCAGCTGATATTGGGGAGAACTACTCACCCTCACTGGAGTTTTCATTACTAAGGCAGAAGAAACTGGATAGACCATCAGCACTGCAATGGTCAGTTCTAGGGTGGTATTCAACTGTAAAGCCCATTCTCTGTAGGACCTGAACATTTTGGGGCTCCCACCCCTCATGCCATCTGAGGGTCTTGTGGTCTTTCTGAACCCAGAAGTGAGTCCTAAACAGGTATGATCTCAGCTTCTTCAGTGCCCAAATCTCAGCAAAGGCTTCTGTTTATATAGCACTAAACCTGTTTCCTGGATAGTAACCTCCTACAGATGAAGGCTACTGGTTGGTCAAGGCCCATTCTATTCACCTGTGAAAGCACAGCCACTATACCATGTTTTGAAGCATCTGTGTGCGTTATAAACAACTTGGAGAAGTCAGGGCCTTAAGTTCTGGCACTGTATACATGGCCCCTTGATGGTTTCCAAAGCTTTCTGGCAGGCCCGGGTCCTGATCACCTTTCTGTGCTGCTTCTTGGAAGTCAGATCATTCAAGGGGGCAACAAGGGTGCAAAATCCTTAACAAACCTCCTGTAATAGTCAGTGAAGCCCAGGATGTCCCTCACTTCAGTTTGAGTTCTAGGGGATTCCCAAGCCAGAATTGTCGTGGAGGGACTGCACCATGCCCCAGCCTCTAGGTGCCCCAGAAAAACCACAGATCCCTGCCCTATCTGGCACTTGCTGCCCTTGATAGTCAAGCCTGCCTGCTGCAGAGACTGAAGAACATCCGCTAGGTGGAACAGGTGATCCTCCCAGATGGAACTAAAGACAGCAATGTCATCTAGGTAGGCAGCACTGAAATCCTCCATCCCAACCACAACTTTACTAACTAGCCTCTGAAAGGTGGAAGGGGTATTCTTTAACCTAAAGGACTTCACCCTGAATTGGAAGTGGCCCTCTGTGGTGGAGACACAGACATTTACTTAGCCTCCTTAGGTAGGAATAGCTGCCAGTACCCTGATGCTAAATCAAAGGTACTTTGGAACTTGGCAGCTTCCAACCTACCTATGAGCTCATCAGCTTGAGGTAGGGGGTTGAGCATCTGTTTTTGTAACTCCGTTGAGCTCCTTGTAGTCTATGCAGAATCTGACTTTTGGGGTGGTGCCTGGTTGGGTGGTTCAGGTACCAGCATCACTGGGCTGGAACAAAGACTATTGTAGTACTCAATATCCCCTTCCTCCTGCACCTTGGACACTTTCACATTGACACTGGCTCTCACCTTATCAGACAGGCTGTACATGTTATTCTTCAGAGGCATGCTGTCCCCAGTGTCAATATCAATGGTACACAGATGTGTGAGCCGGGGGGTCAGTGAGAGCAAAGAGGCAAACTATCCCAACAACTGGCAACAGTCCCTCTGCTGCAAATAATATCCTTAAGTTGTTCAATATAGATCTACCAAGGATAAAGGCTGCCTGGTTCGGAAGGACCAAATCAGGTAACAGCAACATTAATCGATTGGCTTTCATGTTGGCGTAGATCTTTGCATCAGTGTTTATCAGTGATAGTGTGAACTTCACCCTGGTTTCAACAGAGATACGATAATAGCCTCTCTGAAAGATTGAGGGAGCTGTCCTTTTTGTGACATCATATCATCTGAAGGGAAAGAAGGAGTAGTTGGGCCTGCACTTTGTATAATTCTGCAGGGATTCCATCGTGCCCTGGTGCTTTACCAGCAGGGAGGCCCAATATTATGGCTGTAATCTTATCAATAGTGATGGGCTCTGCTTGGAACTGCCTGTGGAGCCCCTCTATCCATGCCAGTGCAACATGATCTGGGTAAGCCATTTTTTCATGTGTGCATGTTTCATACATGTGTGAGTAATGGTTTACTAATTCTAAAAGTATGAAGTCAGATTTGTATATGGTATGCCCATTTTCATCACCCAATTGTGTCACTATAGAAGCTGTATGTGTCTGCCGTGTCAGGAGGGTGAGAGTTCTGCTTAGTCTTTCTATTTCCCTGTAACACTATGCATGCACATACTTATACTGATGTTTGACTTCCTGCTCTGCTTCCTCCTTAAATTCAGATACTTTTTCCCTAATGTAAGTAAGGGTGTGTGGAGTAGGGTTTTTACTGTAACTGTGTGTCAGGTCATGCAGGTCTTTTACTAGGTGGTTCATGTATTCTCTGAGGGCTTCCCTTCAATAGTGTTTCTTTGCAATGCATATCCCTCACATGTAGACATTTATCTGTCCCATATTACACCTGGGGATGGAACAGTCTGCTCAATAATTTGATAAAAGTATATCCTTTGCACCTTCACTTCTTCCCGAAAAGCCTCATCTAGTAGCACACGAGGGAGAAAGGCATCAGGTGAATGCTAATTTTTTTAGTCTTGTGGTTTAATCACCCACTTAACTGGGGCGAGATAGGAGTATGTGTATGGGAGATCCATGGTCAATCAAAATGTGTGCCCTCTCTCTCATCTTAAGGTGTCTGTCTCTCCAAATGTTAGTTAGCTCATGTGTGTTCATTATGTCTCGAATGGCTGACACTGCAGCATTTTGGGGGCACCTATCTGCCTGTGAGCAGTCCATAGTTTTATCGAGCACTAAGGTCATGTCTCCGCAATATATAATGGTACTTGGTGATAGCTTCTCACATCTGTGCCAGATGTGATTAAAGAAGTCAGGGCCATCAGTGTTTGGTGCATAAACATTTATATGGGTGACCTGCCATTGGACTAGTCTAGCCTGCAGAATGTTAAATCTGTCCAATTTGGCATTTTCCTCATTTAAGACCATAAATGGGAGTCCCTTCCATATCAGTTTTGCAGTACCACATGTATACGAGGAGTAATTCACTAGTGCTCTGTGGGAGGACAATTTCAAGGCCAATGCATGGGTTCTCTGTGCATCTAAATGTGTTTCCTACAGGAACGCAATGTCAATGTTGTGTCTACGATTTGTTGTGTTTTATGGAGGTTAGTTAGGCCACGCACGTTCCACATGAGTAGACCTAAGCTGCATAGAAGCATGCTGGTGGTGCACCATTTCTCCCAGTTCATGTGATGAAAGACGCAGGGGAAATCAGTTGGCCCCTGCATAGGATCCCAATGTGTCATTGCTCAGGATATTAGAAGAAATGAAGCAGCCGCTTCTATTTGTGTCTTGTACCAACACAGATTAATTGAAGCCTTCTTACACCTCATCACAACTATTTCATTCATTCTATATCCCCCCTCCCACTCCAACATTCACCATTGTTAAAGAATCAAGTCCCTCCCCCCACCCAAATTATGCTACAAACCCACACAAATTAACAAACTAAGTATAGTAGTAGAGCACATCCCTGGAGGAGTTAGAAAGGCAGGCAAAGAGCCCAGTTCAGTTGAGGTGGGTGGCACAGTTGAATGTAGTGTTTAGTGATCTGGGATATTGTTTGTAATGCGTGCCCATGAATCGACGAGTCCACGGGGTGAGCTTTGTCAAGCACAACCACAGGGGGCAAGCCACACGATCCCACCAAGGGAGTGAGCTGAGGCAGTCCCCCATGACGGCTGCCTTGCAGTGATGTGACAATGCCATTGAGTGGCTTCGTACAGCGGTGGTGTTGTCAGTCATTGTCACTTATATAATCATGTTTGTCTCTCACTCCGGCAAGCTCCCAGCAATGGAGCTTCAAGCATGTTTATGACAGAAGCTGAGGACCTGCTTATGGTTGGTGAACAAATGGGGCTTGCAATTATGGAAAACACAATGCTTTATAGGATATATTAGTGCATATTTCATTTCTGCCTTTTGAAGCAGTTTTTTCACTTGAATGAATTACCGTATTTCTGCCTTGCGGTGAAATCTGTGTATATGAGCAGCTGATTGCCTGAATAACTCAGTTCACCACATTCGCACGCTTGGCGTAGGACCGTGTCATGATCTTTGTAACTCATAACTGTGCTATAATCTGCCAGGCTGAGCGATCTATAGGCGCGCTTCCGAGAAAACAGTGGCATCAAAGCCCTTCCATATAGTTTCTAGAGCATAGTTTCCACAGTCTTCATTCAAATACTCATTCTTTGCTTTGATAACTTCGAATACCTTCTCAGTATGCAGTTGTTATTCATTCGTCAAAATGGCATTGTCCTCAATGTCGGATACTCTACTTCAATGTGCTCTAGACATGTATCATGTTTGTCTATTCATTCTTTTATGTAGTCCAGGCAGATTTTGAGAGTGTCTTAAGCTTTTAGAGTCTATTATGCTGAGACTGTGCTTCATGTCTGCTAAGATACTTATGATGCAAAAACAACAGCTGATGGACAGAATGCAGAACAATGTCATACATTCACCCCAGTTCAGAGATCTGGGCCTAAATCCATATTTTTGTTCCTCACCATGCCATTCCAGTTTGAACCTGGCCATATGCAAATCAGTCTTGACCCTGTGCCTCATGGGAACAGTCCAGCCCGAACTGCCAAGCCAGGTCCTCCCTGGACTGGAGACAAGCATCCTAGGACCAGTTTCGGGGTTTCACCCCTCTTCAGCCAGGATAGCTTGATTCCAGTGGCACAGAGAGCACGGGAACCACGTCTCGGCATACCCGTCCCACTTGGGGTGACAAATGCAAAAACTACAGTTGATGGACAAAATGCAGAACAATGTCATACATTCACCACAGTACAGTGATCTGGGCCTGAATCCATCGTTTTTTTTGCTCACCATGCCATTCCAGTTTGAACCCAGCCATATACAAATCAGTCTTGACCCTGTGCCTCATGGGAACAGTCCAGCCCGAACTGCCAAGCCAGGTCCTCCCTGGAATGGAAACAAACATTCTAGGACCGGTTTCGGGGTTTCACCCCTCTTCAGCCAGGATAGCTTGATTCCAGTGGCATGGAGAGCACGGGACCCACGTCTTGGCATACCCGTCCCACTGGTGGTGAAAAATGCAAAAACAACAGTTGATTTACAGTAGGCAGAACAATGTCATACATTCACCCCAGTATAGAGATCTGGGCCTCAATCCGTCGTTTTTTTGCTCACCATGCCATTCCAGTTTGAACTCAGCCATATGCAAATCAGTCTTGACCCTGTGCCTCAGGGGAACAGTCCAGCCTGAACTGCCAAGCCAGGACTGAAAACAAGCATCCTAGGATCGGTTTCGGGGCTTCACCCCTCTTCAGCCAGGATAGCTTGGTTCCAGTGGCATGGAGAGCACGGGACCCACGTCTGGGCATACCCGTCCCACTTGGGGTGACAAATGCAGGATAGTTGTTTCCTTTCCAGGGAGGGCCTGGCCTGGCAGTTTGGTCTGGACTGTTTCCATGGGGCACAGGGTCAAGACTGAGTTGCATATGGCTGGGTCCAAATTGGGGTGGCGTAGTGGGCAAAAGAACAATGGATTTAACCCAGATCTTTTGACTGGGGGAGAATGTTTGCATTGTCAGCATTCCGTCCATCATTTGTTTGCTGTAACAAGATACTTATAATGTCCTCCATCAACGTTTCTGCAGCACCATCTGGTGGCAGCGGGCTCTTCTCATAGTATATTACTTTGGTTGTTTTTTTAGCATTGAGTTGAAGCCTAGACTGGTGCTGGTCATGTTTAGCCATAATGTCCTGCCAAGGGCGAGCTCCAAGGTAACTATCATTCACCAATGCTACCCTGTGTCTTAAAGCCCAGGTTCCGCTTCAGAGATGCGGTTCCAATTTAATAAGTTGGATTGCCCAGAATCATGGCAGGCAGAAGCAGTCCAAGAGGAAAGCTGGGGGGAGGGAGCCTGCACTCAGGACTCACTCACAGGTGCACCCAGAACAGGCACCCATGCAGGCCCTTGGCACTCACCACCCTGACGGAACCTCCTAAATGGATCCAGAAGGACCCAGAGGGCACGCCACAGTCATAAAGGCCTCACTGCTCTTCAATGTGAGCCAGCCCTCATAGCATGTCAATGGTCGTCTGCTCTGACACAGCCCACAGAGATTCCTAGAGGCCGCAGGGCATAAGGCAGCAGCCACTTTAGTTGTTGCCTGCAGGTAAGGAAAGTTGTAGCCCTTGGATAGGGGTGAGGGTAGGCTCAAGCCAAGGAATTGCTTGCTTGCTGCCACCAAGGCAAATCTTAGGCCTCCCTCAGGCAGGGTACCAATCCTGTTCATCTAAGTCAAACGGGGAGTCCAGGCGACCACATCCCGCACACCTCAGCAGTCAGTACCACAGTACTGCTCCCCTATGCAAGCAGATCTGACCCGCCAGAGAAGTGAGATGCACCAAAATGGTCCTACTGGCCAATGCATTCCATGCACACCGTTGCTCAGCACCAGTATGCCACAATGTGAATCGGGCCTACACTTGCCGGGCCATGGTTGACCAGCACGATCACCCCAGGAAGGCGTAATAGTGCCAGACACCTCTCAGCAGCTGAGCCGTATGTGGCTTCTTGAGGATATAGTAAATGAGGGCACTACAGTTTGGATTACTGATGGATTATGCCGGTGGTGTTGTCATCAAAAAGTCACTGGACGAAGTACAGTGAAGAGTTCAACATTCAAAATTGCCACTTTTTTGAAAGACGAAAATCTCTAGCACATTGAACCTGCAGGCTGTAGCCCACAAGGGCTCCATGAGTCCAAATATTCTTTCTGAAAGGTTTCTCTGCACAGGATATGTTGCTGTAGAGAAGAACATAGCAGGAGCTGCCCGAACGTTGTGGACATGAGCTCAAGAAAACAACAAGAGAAACATAAGTAAACAAAGCTCATGATCACATCCTCCTGATCACAATCCACTCTTCAACATGTAATATGAACAATATTATCATACACTATATCATCCTCCCTTTTATAATGAAAAATAAAGTGAAAATGTAATGAACATAAAAACTTTAAACCTAGATGCCTTTGAAATATTTAGTGCAGATCTGGATTGAGACTGCACATTAGCATCAGGAGCAAGAGAAGTGCACTCATTAGAAATGTCTAAAGAAACGCTATTGCTTGTCAAACCTGTCACAATATCTTCAGCACCACGGTTTGTATTAGATGAATACATTTTTGTTTGCAACACGCCCTGTGGTTGCAACATGTCTGAAGAGGACTCATCACCTTATATGTTAAACCATGTTTCACCTACTACTTTTATATGTTTACCAATGTCAAATGCCTGTTCTGTTGTTAATATGACTAGTGCTCCTTTGCCTTGCAACCACACAGCTCCTTTGGACACCTTTCCAATCTGAATTGAATATAAAAAATGACTTTCCCTTTTTATCCTTGTTGTGCTGTCTCAGAAGCACCCAATAATTGTTCTAGAAATCAAGAGGTTTTAAAGCATCAGTAGCATCATAATACAATTTGTGCTTGACTTGTGTTGCTTCCACCCTTTGTCTAACCTTCTTCGCAACAGCACAATGGCATGCTTTGTCTTTTGGCAAAGTGTCTTTTAACCAATCAGGACACACTTCTGACTTAGGCTTCCTTTTCCTTAACAGAAGAAAAGGAGAAACTCCATTAGTAGAATGTGGGGTAAGATTATATGCCCAAACTTTTTGCCTGAAGAAAACATCAACTGGCATACCACTTGCCAAAGCAGATTGTACCCCCTCTTTCAAAAATGTGTTAACTCTCACATAAACCATTAGTAGTCAGAAAATACAATGCTCCCTTAAGGTGTCTGATGTGGTGTTTCCTAACAAACTCTGTCATATGTAAAGAGACAAAGTGAGTACCATTATCACTTACCAAATCCCTGGGAGAATCTTCACAATCAAAGATTTTGCCCAAAAACTTTACAACTGACAATGGGTTGTCCATAGGAACAAAATTAAAAAAAAATCATTGTAGAAAAATTATCAACTAGAACTAGTAAAAACCTTTTGTCAGAAGGCAATAAATGAAACAGCCCTGCAACATCAAGAGCAACTTTAGTCCAAAGTTCTCCAGACAAGGAAACCACGTTTAAAGGTGTATTATGTGTAACCCAATGTTTGTCTGACAACAAACGTACTGCAAGATAAAATCCAATTGGTTACCTGGGAATCTAGAGAGGGCCACCAAAGGTATTGTTTCAAATGTTTAGGCGTGGTCCAAACACCCGATGACCAGAATGAGCTGCTTGATAAAACTTGGAACTAATTGCAACAGGTGGAACAATGACATCATTGCAAAAGAGTAAACCATCCACAATGGACAACTCTCTTGCTACTTGTGAGAATGGGCTTAGTGGCACAGTTAAGCATCTCTCCCTAGGCCACCCTTTTGTAACAAATTCTATAACCTGTGACAAAATATTATCCTCAGAAGCAGCAGAAAACATATTCATGGTTATCCAAAGTAGCTACCACAGACACCACCTCTCATTATTAACCCAATCTAGCAACTTGAATAGGCATCCTAGATAAAAAAAAAAATCTGCCCTGGAATTCATGCTACCTGGAATAAATTCAAATTTGAAATTGTACTCTGTAATCGTGAGAAAAGTCTGACCAATCAGAAGATGCCCTACCTGACCTGTTACCATAGAGTAAATGAATTAATATTGTGTAATCAGTAGAAAGAAAAGAAATTCATACCCCACAAATAGGTTTTGCATTTCCCAATGGCCCAATAACAGGCAAAGCTTCTCTCTCAATGGTACTATAACGAGAATCTAAAGAAGTGCGCGAGAAGCAAAAGCCACTGTGGGGTCATTACCACATAGCATTGTGAAAGTACAGAGCCAATACCAATTTGACTGGCATCAACAGTAACCATACATTTTGAGCTAGGTTTAAATGTCGATAAATCAGGTGCATTCCTGATAACACTTTTAACTGTTTTAATGACTGATCACCATCCTCAGTCCAAAGAAATTGAGATTTTTTTTGTTCAACAAATTCCTAAGTGGCTGTACTATAATGGCATAAACTTGAATGCAATTAGCATAATATTCACTTGCCCAGAAAATACCGAGTTAATCTGTATCTCTAGGAGGAGCAACTTCTTGTATAGCTTGTTCTAAAGAAAACTTGGTATATATACCAGTAACAGAAATCCGCTGCACAAGATAGTCTAACTTAGTTCTACACAATTTACATTTATCAGGTTTAAGTGTGATGTCTACACTTTTGAAAACATCTAGTACTTCTGATAAAATGTGTTTATGCTCCAATACTGTGCTCAAAACAATTAGGATATTATCCTGACAGGCTCGTGTTCCAGGGATTCCAACTAATATAGAATCCATTCGCTGCTGAAGTCAGACCGAAAAGAAGCCTTAAAAACATATATGCCCCAAAAGGGGCAATACAAGTTATGAGGTATTGACATTCTGCAGCGAGAGGAATCTGATGATAGGCGGAGTGAAGCAGAGTGAAGATCCAGTAAAGAGAAAAACTACGCCCCACTAAGAGGTGTGGCGCCGCGGCCAGGGCGACTGACTCCGGAATCTGGGGATCATGGTTCGATCCCCGGCGGCAGATTAGCCTAGCACCATGTGACTCTGGGTAATAGCTTGCTTAATCTTCCCGACGGCTCACAGCGCCTAGAGACCCTTACGGGTGATTGTTCGCGCTTTATAAATGTGGATTATTATTATTACTAATATTTAATAACAAATCATTGATTTTAGGCAATGGATGACAATTCATAACAACATTTTTGTTTAAAGTGTGCAAGTCCACACATAAACTTATATCGCCATCTTTTTTGCAAACTATAATGATGGGACTGACCTATTCAGAAGAGTCAGTCTAAGTAATCACTTTTAAGTTCGGGTCTAACTGATGAAGCAACAGACCTGACCTTATGTGAAACAGGGATTGCAATTTTCTTCAACTTTATTTTGTGTTCCAAGTTCTGCACCATACCAATCCTATTGGAAAACACTACAGGGAATGATTGTAGCACCTCTGTTAAAATATTATCCTCAGAACCTGGTACAGAGGTCATGTTTATATCACATATTCTGAATGGATTAGGAGAACCAGGCACTGGCATTAGATCTAACCTTGCTGAATCTTGCCACCCTAAAATCAGTTTATCTTTCTCAGCAACATAAACTTTTGTGTAACTTTCTCTCCCTAAAAATGTCACCTCAATAAAAAATCCAAGCATATCGAAGTTTTGATCACTGTATGCTCTTGGAAATGCATCTGGTCTTTTTAAAGATTTAGAAGTGCACCAAACCTGATTGTACAAAGTATCTGAAATAATTGTGATGGGTGCATCCAAATCTGCCATCATATCTAACTTGATGACACCAATGTAAACATTACAAATGGGACCTTGATTGGCATAGTATCAATAGCATCTACCTCAAGTGTAATGACCACCCTGGACAATTCCTGGAGGACTCCCCACCACTTCTACAGACACCTTGAAATGGCCCATCTTATGAACTTGGAACTACACCTGTAACAAAAATAACATGCCCTACCCTCAAATTTGTTATTTTTGTGTTTAAAAGATAATGCATTATTAGATTCTGGAACCTGAACAGCATTAATGGGTTGTGTCAACATTTCAGACTAGTTACATCTACTAGAAACAATTGAACTTTCAATTGTTTTTGCCATGTCAATTACTTTAATTAGTGTTGGATCTCTAAATGACAGACGGCTTTCTTGGATCTTATTCTAATTGTAGCCAAAAACAAATTGATCTCTGATCAAACTTCTACTGTTAAACCAAAATTACATTTAGCAGCTGAAATCTTAGGCGCAGAGATATATTCCTCCACAGTTTGTTCTGAAGATTGTTTCCTTATGTTGAAGTTCAACACTTATTGTTCTGTAAACTTGATCTTCAATCTGGTAATAGCTTCAATATAATAATTCAAACCTTCACCCACTCCCGATGGAGTGACAATTGGTAAACTGTCGAAAACTTGTTGCCCTTCAATATCTAGATTGCTGTAAAAAATTGCCTGAGGGTGCCAGCAACATTCCCTGCAGCTGAAGATGGGAGCAAAGATCCCCGGTGCTGGAAATATAAAAGTTAAG
Organism: Triturus cristatus; assembly: GCF_964204655.1. Classification (NCBI taxonomy): domain Eukaryota; kingdom Metazoa; phylum Chordata; class Amphibia; order Caudata; family Salamandridae; genus Triturus; species Triturus cristatus. The sequence continues at coordinate 219,880,987 of NC_140584.1, forward strand.
GCACAGAATGTGGTCGCAGCGCATCCCCAACCGAAGGGCGGGACGCCGGTGAAACTGTGCCGCAATACTAGGCGAAGATGAAGAGGAATGGCCGTAAGCCTTCTGTGGCGGTCTCGATGACCTGAATGGAGACCACGGAAGAGAAGAAGGGCAGAGGCGGTGCTGCGCCCCAGCCATGCTCTCTCAGCTCCTCTGTACTCCAGCTGCTGCGTGCCCCTTCAGGGGGAGCTCCGCCCCTCCTGTCCAGCTCTGCAGGAGGAAACCCAGCAACAAGCAGTGGCTTAGGCAGAGAACCCAAGGAGTGCAGGAGACGCCGGTGCAGTGAAGCACATATTAGCCCAGCACAAACAGCCCGAGCAGAGTGGGTTGCTGCAAGTGAAGAGGTAATTTTATCTACCTTTAATTCTTTTAAGGTAGTGGATGGAGGGAGCTGTGTAGACCTGTCTGGCTCGCCCAAAGCCCCGCCTTCAGGGCAGGTCAGGGGGGCTTGCGGTGTTAGTGATCAGAATGTGTTGCAGGCCCCTCAGGATCTTTTAGAGCCAAAGGCACACCTTGCTGGTTTAACCACCAATGAACAGGACTTCGAAGTCCAACAACTGCTTTTCTTCACTGTCAGATGAGGTATGGTCAGGAGATGGTTGAGGGATGTATTCATTAACTGAATCTACTGAAGATGAGAGCATTTCAGATGTGAGTAAAGCCAACCCAGTGACTACAACCGCAAAGCGCCTAGAAACTCAGGACGATCCAACCTGCATAAAAAAGTTCTAAAATGGGATTACTCGGCTATGGAGCGTTTGTTTAGTACTGGTCATGATTGAAGGCCAATTTTTAAAGAAACTAGATTCTTTCTTTATTCATTTCATCTGGAGATACAAGAAAATTTGGCGATCTCTAAAGTTATTAACTCTACCACAAAAATGTGAAGGGTGGGCGGTTCCCAACTTGGTATGCTCTTACTGCGCAGCCTTACTACAACAGATGGTGGGGTTGTTTTCATCAGAAAATGCTGGCACGAGCATTAGCGACCAGGATTATGGCACGGTTATCCCCACTATATATGAGCTGGTCGAGGGAAGATTGACACGCGGTATACTTATAAGTCGAAGCCAGCTACTTCAAGAAAACGCTGTTCAAGTGTGTGATAGCGATCTGGAAAGTGTGGTCGAAAGTGATGAAACTCAAGCAGATACCCAACTACAATAAATATTTACCTCTGTGGCGATCCCCTGTTTCACACAATGACCTATGGCGTGATGGGTAGGCAATGGGAACAAAAGGGCATAACTAGAATAGGGGGTTTATACCAGGCCAATCAAATTCTTTCATTCCCAAACCTGCGGCAGGGTCATGAGGTAACTGTAGGATCACATTTTAAGTAAATTCAGATAACTAGCTGTTTAACCCAACTTAAGACCAAAAAGATCTCCCTAAACAAAATCCCACTTCTGGAACCAGCTACCTGCCCCCAATCCATGATAAAACCCATCTCTAAAACCATAGTGGATAAAATTCCTGATGACTTAGAAAAGGTTGAGGCCAACTGGGCTTGGAAATCGGGAGATTGCGACTTTGATCCATACCGGTCAATTGCACTAGGCTCTGAAATGTACTTTTAAATAGGGGGCCTCTCGGACCCCCCTAGCCCTCTTCGGGGCTTTATTGTATATTATACGTGGGCCGCATGGATACCCCTGGGGACCGCCACCTCCCCAGAGCTTTTTATTTTATATATGCAGAGGCAAATATAAACAAAGGAGGGGCTGTGCATCGTCCCTTCTGGAATCCCAGATGGCCCTGAGACCCACCCCCAGGACATTGCAGTTTGCTATGGCTTGGCAAGGGCACTGCTCTCACCAAGCCATAGCAAACTCTGCTCTGCTTCGAGTGGGCGAGATCAGAAAATGCTCTCGCTTACTCGAAGCAGAGCAGAATTGCTTTTGGACAGAGTAGGCTGCATGTTAGCAGCTCCCTATATCCAAAGCTATGCCAACTCCCGCAGGCAGGGCCCGCGGGGCCTTCAGGCTCCCTCTGTGGTCCCCAGCATCAGAAACTGGGTGCCCTGGGTGGACCAGGGCACCCAGTACTGGGGCCAGGCCCCAGGCACTGGTTTAAACATTTAAATAAATTAATAAAGGGCAGGCCCAAGGGAGGGGGTCCCCAGGAACAAAATTGGCCCATGAAAGGGGGGCCAAGCAGCCCCCATTGCTTTTTATAAAACAAAAAAAAAATTAAATGCCGGGCCATAGGAGAGGGGATCCCTGAGGCCTTAATCGGCATAGGGAGTGGGGCCGTACGTACAGCCCCACTCCCCATTCTAAAAATGCCTAGCCCTCGGGAATGAGGTCTCCAGGGCCAAATTAGGCCCAGGGAAGAGGGGCCACATGGCTGCTGAGACACAGAACGTACTACATCAGCCAATTTTTTTCAGTAATCGAGTACCAAATCATCAGTAATGTTCACCAACTGATTTTCAAGATCTGCAGGCTGTCTCATAGCTCTCCCCATAATAATTTCATGTGGGGACAGTCCATAGTCCTGTTCTTCTGGTTAGGACACTTCTCAAACTCATCAACATCAGAGGCAAAGCATCAGGCCATTTTAGACACACACACACTTTCGCTAGTCTGCACTTTAGTTTTTCGTTAACCTGTTCAACCATAACAGATGCTTCTGGTTGATGACCAAAGTGTAGCTTTTGCTCAATTTGTAATGCTACACAAAATCTTCAAAACCTCATTATTTTAATTGATAAAAAATCAGACACCCAAAAGGTGGTATGAGTTCTCAAAGAAGTTGTTCTGTTACAGTTAAACTGTAATTTCGCCTATTTGGCTATGTGACTACCCAACAAGAAAACAAACACACAATTAACAGAACATATTTTGAACAATTGCATGGAGGCATCTTAATAAAATCAAGTTGCATCCTGTTAAATGGTCCTCCAGATCTTCCTACATGACTCATAGTAACCAGCGTTTCCATCCCTACATTTTGTTGTTGACACACTATGGGCCCGATTCACAGAACTAACTTAAGACAAAATCCTAAACTTACTACCGTTTTGGTATTCACAGAAGGCACTTACTCATTTTGGTATTCACAGAATGCATTTACTCATTTCGGTATTCACAGAAGTTAGGAGTCCTAACTTTAGGACTCCTAAATGCCTTCTGGGAATACCGAAAGTCTTAAAGGTAGGATTTTTCTCAGTTTAGGAGTAGTAAAGTTAGGAGTTCTAACTTTAGGACTCCCAAATGCCTTCTGTGAACACCGAAAGTCTTAAAGTTAGGATTTTTCTCAGTTTAGGAGTAGTAAAGTTCTAAACTGAGAAAAATCCTAATTTTAAGACTTTCGGTATTCACAGAAGGCATTTAGGAGTCCTAAAGTTAGGAGTCCTAACTTTACTACTCCTAAACTGAGAAAAATCTTAACTTTAAGACTTTCGGTATTCAAAGAAGGCATTTAGGAGTCCTAAAGTTAGGAGTCCTAACTTTACTACTCCTAAACTGAGAAAAATCCTAACTTTAAGACTTTCATTATTCACAGAAGGCATTTAGGAGTCCTAAAGTTAGGACTCCTAACTTCTGTGAATACCGAAATGAGTAAGTGCCTTCTGTGAATACCAAAATGGTAGTAAGTTTAGGATTTTGTCTTAAGTTAGTTCTGTGAATCGGGCCCAACACATCTTTGACACAGCCCTTCTGCAATTGCTCTAAATTCAGGAAATAAACCATGTTTGGTTAATATAATGCATCATAGCATCTCTTCCAATGTGTGCAGGACCATGATGCTAGTGAGCCATGGGTGATAGCAGACTATTTGACTGTACTGGTGTTCCATCTGTGGATACCCAGACCTCGTCTTCTTGTCTCTGTGTACAGCCTGCTCTGATCCAAACCTGTCTTTCTGTGTCTGATGCTTAATCTTCTCATGCTCTACGGTTGAGAACATCAGGTTATATTCCGTGACATCAGGTTTTTCTTTCAAGGGTTCTCCATTAAAGATGTATGAATTTAGAGCACAATAGCGAGCAGTCTCATCCACACAGCTGTTGCTGACTGTAACATAATCATTTCCCTGCCGATGGGCAGGACACTTGACCACTGCAATTATGGCATGCAGTTATAATGACAGCAGTAGATTTCTCAAGCTCTCTCCATTTGGAATCAGTGAACCTGAAGAGGTCAGGAATCCACGCTGCGACCTCAACTGCCTGAAGTCCTGTACGACCCCAAAGCCATACTGACTGTCATTAAAAATTGTAACTCTCAATTTTTTGGTAATGCTGCAAGCTCTTGTCAAGGCTAACAACCCTGCAATCTGTGCAGAATACACTCCATGCAACCAAGAAGCTTCCACCACTCCCACAACAGTACAGATGGCATACACAGCTCTCAGGTTTCCTTCAGCATGTCACAAACATGATCCATCCACAAACAACACATGATCTGATTCAGGTAATGGAACATCAAGAATGTTGAGTTGAGGCTTTGTATATAGTTTAGTCATAACCAAACAATCATGATCCGCTTCATGAATATAATATAATTTCCAGACAATGGCATCAAATTCGTGCATCGCACCAGAGACAGATTATCAGCACCCAGAATCACCTGCTCATACTGAGTCAATCAACTACTAGTGAGATGTTGCATTTGACTACGAGTAAGCAATATCTTGACAGAGTGTGGCACATGCACTCTCAGCGGATGCCCCATCACAAAGGTTTCACACTGTTCCAGGCTCACACATGTTGTAGCAACGGCTTTTAGACATCCAGGCAATGCAGAGGCTACAGGCTCTAAGGTAGACGATAAATATGCAACATGTCTGCGCAAAGTACCATGCATTTGAGTTAGTACTGACAATGCACAGCATTTATGCTTACTGCAAAAAAAGTAAAGCTTTTTTTAAAGTCAGGAATTCCCAATGCTTGAGCTCGACAAACACTGTCTTGCAATTCATTGAAAGAGTGCATGCGTTCATCATTCCATGCAACTGGATCCAACACATCTTTATTTGTGAGCCTTTGAAGTGGTTTGGCTGTCAATGAGAAGTTTGGAATCCAGTGTCGACAATAACCTCTCATTACTAGGACCATGTGAACTTACTTGTGCGTGCTCGGTATATTCATCTGAAAAATTGCAGTGTTCTTGTCCTCTGACACCTTCCAGGCTCCTTTTTCAATATAATGTGCCAAATAAAGAACTTCTCTCCTGCAAAATTATAATTTAGCTGGAGATACCTTGTGTCCATTTTCTGCCAAATGATTCATTAAAGCAATGGTGTTGCATATTCAAGCCTCTTGAGTACCTGATGCTAGTAGATCATCAATATACTGTACCAATGCAGAGTGATTTGGCATTACCAATAACTCCAGATTTTTCTTCAAAATCTTATTGAAGATGGAAGTACTTTCCGTATGCCCTAGTGGAACTCGGCACCATGCCAAGACACAATTTCCAAACCAGTTAGCAAATAAAACGGCTATCTGGATGTAAGGGAACGGAGAAGAAGGCTTGACACAAATCAATGACAGAAAACCATTCAGCTTCGCATGGGATCTCATAAAGTATTACAGCTGGATTTGACACAATCTGGCAACATGGGATTACGATCTGATTAATCCTGTGCAAATTCTGCATGATTCAATACTTTTCATTCGGTTTCTGAATTCCCAACATAGGTGAGTTACACTGACTTCCCATAATCTCTTTCAAGATTCCTTGTTCAATTATTGACTCAATTAATGAGGTAATACCTGCAATTGATTCTGGGCTTAAGTTATAAGGAGGAATTCATGGAAATTCTGCATGTGCCTTCAATGTAATGCGTATTGGAACAATTCATTTGATTAGTCCACATTTTTCCCCCTAAAATCCCATACCTCAGGTGACACAGTGCCTCTAAATTCCAACAGCAAATCATCACTTGTCAATACTGGAAATAACCCTTCAGCTTCAGATTTTTGTCTAGCTAATTTGAATACAACATCCTCATCATTTGTATGAAACTCAATTCTTTTTGTATTACAATAGATGGAACAATTTAGTTTACACAACAAACCTCATCCCAGTAGATTTACTGGGCTAGAGTCACATATTAGGAACTTGTGCAAATCTTCAAATGAGCCAATATGTACTGAAACAGGGTTGGTCACAGAATTTTACATAAATCTGTTGGAAACCCCTTTAACTTTAATTATTTTTCCCAAGAGGGATAGGTTGGGAACAACTGCTGTTCTTACAGTGAAATGGGTAGCACCAGTGTCGACAAGGAATAAAACAAGAGTTCCATTTGCCTTACCATCGACATAGGGACCATCTGGTCTACCTCTAAGGATGCTCCAAGCACGCGTTCCTCCTCCCCTCTCAGGCACTTTCATTGGGACAGATCAGAATCAGTATCATCAACCTGAATTAAATATTGCTGAGTAACCTTTGGATTTGAATCAATTTGAACATTGGTACGGAACCTTTGTTTACGTTATACGTTTGGACCTGACTATTCATGTGATGTGTAGGAAGGAAGGATCTGACGGCATGGTTACCCCCACTTTTTGCCAGGTGTTTAACTGGTTTTTGACTTGTCTGACTGGGATCATGCTAATCAGGACCACAGTCTATCTACTTTCTCCTTAAAGTGTTATGCCATGTACTTAAGTACACTCCAGATTGGATACTGGGGTACCCTTGTCAGGCCCTAGTATATGGTACACATGTACCGAGGACATAGGTAACCCAGAGGCCTCCCATGGGCTGAAGCATGTATTATGTCACCCATGAGGAGCCATGCAAAATGGAACTACAGGCCTGCCATTGCAGCCTGTGTAAGATGGTGCATGCACCACTTACTTTAGATATAGGTTTACTATATCTATAGGTCACTACACTTAAAACCTATAAGTGACCCCTATAGCAGGCCTTGACAATCCTGAAGGCAGGATGCTGTGATTTATGTGAGAGGGTGCCCCTGCATGAGCAGAGCACCCCTGCAGCCTTCGGAGGCCATTCTCCAGTGTTGTTGGTGACACAGCCAGACATATAGGTAGAGGTGCATTATATGCTCGCGTAAAATGCTATCTCGAAAACAGCTGCAACAAACCATATCGTGTTTGGTATCAAACAACTTGGAATCATACCTCCACACCGGTAACCGGAGTGGGAGGTATGATTCCACGCTTCATAAGCAAGCTTCGGGGGGTCCCTGATCTTCCCGGTGTCCCTGATTTTCCCGGTACCAGCCTTCTTGACCCGGACAGCACAAAATCGTTGCTGCCGACCAGCGACACATTTCTGCCCTCCTGCTGCTGAGCCAAGCTTGTGCAGAGGAAGGCAGCACAATAGGCATCCTGTCACAGGGAGGAGTGACCACCTCCCAGACAGGATTCAGTGTTTTGGGGCTGGGTGGGTGCACTTCCAAAGTGCCTGAAAGCAGGGACGGCTGGTGTTCAGGGGCGAGATGGGCATCTCCCTGCCACCATGGGTGAGGGAGTAAAAAAAATGCGAGATGGAAAACCGAGCAGCTAGCAATAAATTGTGCTGGCTGCTCGGTGAACAAACATACACATCTGGGTTTTTGTTTGAGGGGGTGGGGGAAGTTGGCCCTTGGCTCTGTGCATATCTTAGCTGGGCGAAGATTTCTTTGACCTGCAGCCAGAAAGCAGGGCAGTGAGGACACACTGGTGGGCGTGGTCTGTGTAACACTGCCAGAATAGTGTTTTAGTTTGGGCGTTATTCACGTAACCCAGGGAGGAGTCGGAAGACTTACATTCATTTCAATGGCTGGGGGCAGGGCAGTCAGCTTAAACAATGTAGAAGTGGGGGTGTGTCAGTGGCCTCTGCTTCTTCCACGAGACCCAGCAATAGTTGTTCGTTTAAAAAGTGATTGGTGGGGTGGGGTCTGGGGGAGGAGTCCAAATCCAGCATTTTCTAGTTCCTTCCAGGCTTGCGCCAAGCTGTCTGCAATCCAGTCATGCGGAGGAGCCTGGTGCGAGAACATTCCATTGGAGAGTTATTTATTTATTAATACATTGACATTTACACTCTGTTTTTCCTGCTTCCATCTCTCTTTCCATTTAGCTGCTTAGACGAGCATGTCGTCCGCATTAGCTTTGATGAGAGTGGCAGCGCTAGGTCCACAGGGGCTGCCGAGTGTTTGCATAGGTAAGGGCGGGACAGAATACGTTTTTCTAATTCTTTTCAAAGGCTAGCACAAATTAGGCTGCAGAGGAGCCAAGCTAGATGGGTCCTGAGAACCGGGGCAGGAGGGGCATCATCACCAAAAGCTGATCCCAGCCCTATCAGCGTCCCGCGGCACGGCCTGTGACTTACAAACTTAAGCGCTTCTAGGCTCCCCTCTGAGCATGTTGTCTTGCGCCGTGTAATCTTGGGGCGTTGGTTGAGGCATTGTCAGCAGCCACCGCTCTAAACATAAAGGGCCATGTTCACAATGATTAATTTTCTCAGTAGGTGACAAGAATGGAGTCAAGATGTCCCGGTAAAGTTGATTCTGCTGCTGGAGCACTCTCCGCCCCCTTAAAAACTCAAATTTTCCTGCATGGTCGTGAACCTGCATACTTACTCGCCTGCTGGCTCTGCTGGGTGCAACTTACCCTTGAATTTCCGTGAATACGTCATAATTTGAAAGGGTTTTTCTGAATCGAGACCACGGACAATAAGTATTTGGTCTACAGTATATTATATTGATCAAGAGAGAGAGGCTGTTTTAAAACGACTGAGCCCTCTCCAAGGCTTTTATTAACCAACTGCTCATGAGTTCTAGCTCTGCTGTCAGAGCCTGAGATAAAGGTAATTTAGTTAAGACGGGTGTGTGTGAAGCCTTTCCTGTCAGGAAATTAGAAATTTTGAAATTGTGAGGCCTTTCCTACCATGTGTCTTTGGGTTAATTTTTTGTGGTGTGTCTTTGCTGAATAACCCCCCTCACATTTGCGTATTGAGCTTGTTTCCGTTATGTAAGTCGGAGTGCAGAGAATGCACATCAAACACTACATGTCATGAGCTGGACATATATTGCATTAATGGAGAATATGTGCTGTACGTCTCGATAATCCTTAACATCTTGGGCCTTGACTTCTTTTGGCCAGGAGCAATGGCGAGCTCAGACCAGCACAGAGGGGTCGGGGAGGAAGCATGGGCTGCCAGGGTCCCAGAAATGCAGAAGAGAGGGAGAGGAAGTGTATAGCAGACGGGAGAGCAGCAGGAGAGACATGAATGTGGTAGGGAAAGAACACAAGAGCGGGGCAGAGAGCAGGTGAAACAGAGAGGCAGCGGAAGCGGAGAGTAGAGAAGGAGAGTTGTAGGGCAGGGAGATTAAAACCAACAAGAGAGTATGAGGGAGAGGAGGAAAGACGATAAAAGAGCACCTGACAGATAGGAAGAGAGGAGGAAATAGAGAGAGAAGGATAGGTACAATTGGGGCGAGAAGCGAGGGGACGGCGTGATTGAAGGAGAAAAAAGATAGAACAATTGAGGGAATGCACGAGCGGGAGAGCGGGCAAGTAAAGAAGAAAACCGGAACACAAAATAGACAGGAAGGAATATATGGGGAGAGAAGAAGGAAGGCGGGTAAAGCAGGAGAGAGATTAAAGAGCAGGAGAGTGTATGATAGAAAGAGGGATTGAGAAACAACACAGCAAGAGCGCAGGAGAGGGAGCAGGGGCAAAAGAAGATAAGGCTTGAGAGCAATAGAGCGAGCCAGGGAGAGGTGGGATAACAGGATAATAACAAGAGGAGGAGAAAGGACACGTAATTGGTGAAAGAGCGGAAGGAAGAGGAGGAGAACACGCGAGATACAGCAGAACAGACACAGAGGAGAGCAAGAGGGGGACAGGCTGCATGAGTGAGATCACGAGAGAGCTGTGGAATGCAAGAAAGACGAGCACAGAGTGAGATTTGGGGAGGTATTGTGGGCCATGGGTAGACCACAGGAGGGAGGCCGAGGGAGCATGTGGTATTGGTTTTGTTGACCTTATCATTAAAAGATGTGTGGTAGAAGCTAGAAGGGCAGGGAGACGGTGTGGCCTAACAGCTAGAGCAATCAACCTTGAAGCTGGGGAACCAGGTTCGAGACTCAACAGGGACGCTCAACATCCTGCGATTTTGGGCAAGTCACCTATTCTTCCCCTGCCTAACAAAAAAAATTAATATGTCCATCTGTAACGCAACTGGTGTTCAGGTAAAGCACTTTGATACCTTTTGGTCTAGTTTGTGCTATTTAAACACCCCCCCCCCCTCCTCCCCCCAAAAAAAGGCATGCTTGCTTTTATTCACTCACAACATTTGATAGACTTCTTACCTGGGATCAGATTTACCTGCTGTATCCAGACCTCTGGTGATGTAATGGGAATATGTGGATTTTCAGTGTAGCCCTTCATCTCATGAGGGAAGTTCAGCCAGAGATGACCCTAGATATAGAATCACTATGTAGCAACATCCCGTTAGATGGAGCTATGAAAGCTACAGACGGGTTCATTGATGAATTTGCCATACCGTGTCCTAAAGCATTTATTCTTGCTTGTCTTGATATAGTACTTACTGAAAATATCTTTGAATTTGGAGATAGCTTATTTCGGCAAGTGAAAGGTGTCAGTATGGGTGCATCGGTTGCACCATCAATAGCTAATATCTATATGGCTGCCTTTGAATCTAAATTCATATATAATGAAATACACCATTCTTTGAGTCTATTTCCGTCTGGTCCAGATATATAGATGATATCTTTTTTATCTGGACCGACGGAATGGACTCTCTATCTGAATTTTTAGAATGGCTCAATGCTGCAGATATATAATTTTGAGATTTACAGCTCAAAAAAATACCAAAAAAGTAGAATTCTTGGATATTATAATAAGACAGGCACAAGGCAAGTTAGAAGTAGACCTTTTTGTAAAACCAACAGCAAGGAATACTTTTTTACATTTTAATAGTTTTCATCCGCGTAGCCAGAAACAGAGTATTCCGTTCTCTCAATTTTTAAGAGTACGAAGAAACTGCACTAATTTGAAGGATTTTGACAGGCAGGCAACTGATATGAGAAAAAAAAATTTAGACAGAGGATATCCCCACCGGCTGGTAAGGGACTCCTATAAACGTGCAAAATTTTATGATCGGGATCATCTCCTGAGATCTAGAGATAATAGTGAAAATACTCAGCTTGTATGTATTACGAGACACTCAACCTTGGATTCTAAAGTGAAACAATTCATTAGTGCCAATTGGCATATTTTAAATAGTAACCCTGAACGTCAAAAACTAGCAAAACCTTTGTTCGCCCACAGACGTAACAAGAATATCAAGGATCTAATTGTCCGTTCTAGGTTTGACAAAAAGACACGTAGTCCTGCTTTCACTCAAAAATCCATTGATAGCAACAGGCCTATTAAAGGAACAGTTAAATGTTCTTCTTGTAAATCGTGTGACTCAATTTTGGGTGGAGAAACCTTTGTTCACAATGGTTTCACCATACAAGCAGCAGAGATGTGGAACTGTAGAACTCAAAATACTGTTTACTTCATCCTCTGTCCATGTAACCTTGGATATGTTGGAGAAACGTCCAGAGCTATCCATACTAGGATTACTGAACACCGCTCTGCTATAAGGACAGCTAAACTCATAGCACCTTTAGTTAAGCACTTCATTGAAATGAATCACAAACCTGAGGATCTCCGATGGAGAATTTTGGAAAAAATCAGAACCCCCTATAACAAGGGTGGCGAAAAAATACGCAAAAAACGTGAAGTTTTTGGGATTTTTTCTCTTAACACTTTTAAAAAAGGATTGAACAGTGAGATACCTTGGGAGAATGCCATCACCTAACTATCTTTTGATCAATCCATGTAGGGAGAGAACTGATTATTATTATGTTTTAAAACATTTTTTCTTATCAAATACTTTTTTGTTCGATTAAGAACTATTCGACTTTATCAGTCCTTCGCTCTGTCGATTTATTCGAATGTAGTAATCATCTTTATAATGTACTATTAGATTTCTCTAATGTATGGTTCCTTGCTTTCCGGTCATGAAAATCATTATCTGGTTTCCAATTAACCATATTATTAATAATTAAAATGAATCTGATTTATTTGTTCTAGTTTTCCAAATCATGTTTGAATCTTAATCAATAAAATATTCTTATAAATTCTTGGCCTTACATCGCACCTAAGAAACAATAAAGTTTGTTGAGAAATCGGAATATCCAGGGGATTAGTCCTCTTTCTATCTTGCTGGTCTCCTTACAACTACTGGATGGTTCTTTCCTGTGGATGGTTCTTTCCATGGCTGGACGTCCACATATAACAGTCCTCTTTCTATTTTCATTCGAATTTTTTCGTACTACTTTTTAAATTAGTGATCCCTGACTCTTTAGTCACCGGTTTAAAGGAAAAAATGGAAACGTATTTTCCTTTTTGTCTACCCCTATATTTCTATTTGTAAAGGTTCTTAAAAGATATAAATATGCTAGTAAGACACAGCATGTGATTTATCACGTGATTTCATTATAATAAAAAAATGAGATATGTCATGTGACTCGTCACATGACATACCATAGAGTATTTATCTTCATGGCCAGTTTAGATACTTTGTTATCCCGTTTTCAGCTGTGCGCGTAAAACGCCAGAGGCCATTTTCAGCCCGTCGAAAGCAGAATCAGGTAACTTTACCACTTTTAATAGTACCCTTTCTACATAACTTATGTGGCAGAGAAAGTAGTCTTTATTATGGTATTCTACCTTTGAGAAACATAATTTTCTGTTTCAGAAAAATCGCTTTTGAAATGCACATCTGAAACCAACTATATCGTAGTAACAGTGTATATCCCTACTACTGCGCTCTGTGAGGTATTATTAATTTCTATATTGTTCCTTATATCTGTTTAGATAAAACGAGGGTCAGTTATTTCAGTCTCTTTATAAAACCTTCCTTTTTTCTTTTTAGAAACCCTGCTTTAATCAATCCGAATTACCAGTGTTTTTAAAAAATATATAAATACTGACTAGCGATCCCTTCCCAAATATAAGGTAATCTTATCACGTTGTCTTTAAACTACGAATAGTAATATTATTAATCATTAACATCATCATCATTATAAAAATATGTTGTTGTGTTTTTTTAAAGGTTTTCAATATATGCGCAGTACAATTAGGTTACATTTAGAAGAAAGACGTAATCCAAACTTGTGTAGAAGTAAGTCTTTCTATTTAAGTATATACCAACACCAAGTTCCGCATATATAGTGTGGGTTTAGTCGTACAATTATGGTTAAACACCATATATACACATATATGTATATAAATAAATAGTTGATTATGTTATTCTCATACTTACAGCGATCATCCTAAGTGGAAAGAAAAAATCTGAATTATAGTCTTTCTTTAAAAAGATCAAATAATTAAACTTGAAGTAAGTCCACTTCATAACATCGCTCACTCTGTCTTATCTATTTTCTTTCTCTCTTTTTATCATTGCCCTTTACTTTCTTAGTTTTCCTTTAAAAGATTTACTATTTGAAATTTAAGTGTATTTATTTTAGAATACTGTTTATCTTGTTCTATTTGGTTTCTCTCTCTATCGTTCTCTTCTCTTTTTTCTATTTCTTTATCTTTTTGCTATTAAACCTACGATAAAATGGTTTTTCAGTTTTTTATATATATTAGTTTAAATGAACATTCGAGATCACAGACACTATATTAAGATTTGAATAAAGTTGTCTATATAGGGAAATTGTTTTGTAAAAAATTCTCATTTGACTTGTTTGCAAAATAGAGATTGAATTATAGAAAGAATGTTGATAACGTATAAACATTATATTGTTAATTATGATTATTTATATGTTTTTACCATTATAGATACTTTTGTGGCTACTCCTGATGAAGGCGTTGTGTACGCCGAAACGCGCGTCGATTATTCAAACACTGCCACTTTTTATATTTATGTTATATTGTTTTTTACAATTGTTGAATCATCACTTTTAACTAAAATTGAATGTAATGTTTTATATGATTACTTTTTTCATAAAATGAATAATGAAAAAATAAATCTTTTATATTTATAATTTTTTCTTGAACAAATTCTTTCTTGTTTCCCTATAAAGTAATACAATAGAATTCTATATATTGTACAAAGATTGCCTAGGAATATATTTCACCACACAGCCAGAGATGTGGACCACCCTCCAAAAAACACTCATCTCCTTTGCTTTTCCTTGTGTTCCTGTGGATATGTAGGATAGTGGCTTAATGAGAGTGGATGTGATTGGTACTGTTTTAAGTTTTTGCAGGCGGTAGCTGGTGCCAGGTCCTTTTGTTGGTGACTTAGAATCTTTAAGGTAATTTTGGCCTGCGACAAAAGCCTTTGAAGTTTTCTGATTTGGAGGGAGGGCAAGTGCATGTTAGGGTGTCTGCTGTGGTCTATTGTAAAAACAAGCATTGGCAAAACAAACGTGTAGAAATGGCATCACCCAGTGTATTGATTTGTATTGATCGTATAAAATATTTGTTTACAGCAACCTCAGGATTACAAAAAAATGTGGTTCATTTGTGCTTTGCTAATACTGAAATGTTTGGAGAGTTCATTTACAGACATTTGAATTATGTTGTGTGTTAAAAGTATTTTCTTTCAAACCCTAGATTGAGTTCTCAGTTATTCTCTTTTAATGTTTAAGTAATTTCATTTTGAGGTAAAACTCGAGACAAATGAAAAGACACCACCCCTCAAACATCTTAAGGATGTGCCAAGTAAGCTCACAGTTTGTCCTTGGCTGGTACACACCTTTGCTTGCACACTGCTATGCACAACATGTGCACAAATGCATTGTGATCACGAGCGGTCTGATGGCGATATTAGGCTCCTTCTTTGCAGTACCCTAATCTGCTGGGCCTGTCGAACCCATCGCAGCCTACCCTATCCCGCACTATCGTGACATAACCCAGGAAGACTTGACTACAGTACCATGAAATCAGAAAAACAGTACAGAGGAAAGGCCACATTGCCCCCATGTTTACCAGATGCATCCACGGATCACTACGGCGGCTACCCACCTGAGCTCATGAGGGTAGTGCCAGGCTCAAAACCTCTAAAGGGTTAGCATAAGGCAGAGCAATGTTTGGACCAGGTAGGTTATTCAAAATAACTACTGCCTTCAACACAAGGATTGGGAGAGCAAGTCAGGACTGCATCCTCAGTAAATCTGACAGACTGTATGAAGTAAACAAAGGAGCTGTACCTGCCAGAGGCAATGATCTGACATATGACTGACACCATACCAAGCCTGCCAGCGGCACAGGTCTGACATATGACTGACACCATCCCATCCCTACCAGCCTATAAAAGGCACTGACTTGGCCACTGACTTTTGGTCTGTTCACCCTGCCTTCCCTAACGTCCTACAGTAGCCACACTGCACACATGGCATCAAGCAGTATAAGAGATCCTCCGCTTTTTATGCTGGCCTGTTTCCTTTGGTTGGGTGTGCTTGGCTTGGGGGTCATTTTGCAAGCAGACCAGTCTGAGGATTGGGCACATTTTGTATTTGTTTCTAATGTTTTCTTCACACTTGTGCTTTAAAATGCTATATATAGATCCCTTTTTTAAAAAAATGTGCAGTATCTATGTGGCGTAAAAGCCACAAGTTCAATCAATTTTTTTCAAATATTTCTTGCGAGGTGAGAACCCTCCTGCACCCTCCTTTTACACTTCAGGCCTGTTTGCTTTGCTCGCTCATTATACTAGGGTACAAAAAATTACGCCACATCACTTACAAAATCCACCAGCCGCCACTGCCTGAAAGTCTGCACAAGGGGCACAATTGGTGTCCTTGTGCATAGTCCAGTTCAAACCAGTCCTGGGAGCCATTGGCTCCTGCTCTGGCGAAAAACTGGACAAAGGATAGGGGAATATCTTCCCCTGTGTCCTGACCCTCCCCTAGGAGGGTCACCTGAATCTGTCCAACCCTCTCCCATGGGTACAGAAGGGCTTACCTGGCTGTAGGACCCTATATTCTACATGGACAAGATTCTGAACAAGAAACCACTGACCTTCAACCGTCTGGACACTCTGGACTTCGCTGGACTTCGACTGGGCCTGACTTCATCTCCCTTTCCGTTCAAAGCATCATTTGTTCCTGTGCACCATACAGGCTCCGTGCAGGACCTGTGGAGCATCAAGGACAACTGAAGTATCCCCCTTGGGGTGAAGGAGCTTCTTCCCTGCATTCACAGGCACCTTAACGCACCTGACCGGTCTGCTAATCCAGAGCTTCTGCAGACTTAAAAGGCTCCAGCAACACAGGAGGTGGGTTCCTCTGTTCCTTGAGGTCGAGCTGCCTTCTCACCAAGTCTGTGGTGAGCATCCCTTGTGGGGACCGCATAACCCGATCACCTGTGCACCGCGTACTTTTGCAAGTGCATATGCTTGTTGGTGTTCCCCTAATACATGCATTGGGCTATTGATAGCCCTAACCTCTGCACTCATTTAATACAAAGGACTCTGTGCCATGCAAGCTGTTACTTTGTGAAACTGCTAGAGGTCCCCTTGCGACTCCTGTGCCTTCGGCCTGTGGGTCCATTTGAGAGACAACACTGCTTTTCTTGAGCTTCCCTGGTTGCTCCAGGCCTGCCCTACCTCCCCTTGCTGTGGTGAGTCCCCTAGTCCTTGCTTGGCCAGACCGTAACATTCTTTGACCTTCTTCATGGGTTTCCGCTGCCAAGGCTTGTTGGTGCTCCCGCCATACACCAACCCCTCAGCACTCGGCATCCTTCATGGGACAGCTCTTATACAGCTCCTCATCATCCTCGACATCTCCTGGTCCCTGCAGCTGTAGAGTTAATGTCTCCAGCTTCACACCTGAAGCACCCAACATCGGTGGGCCTTCGTTTACCGAGCCCCTGGTCACTCCAAAGTGACCCAGATTCTGTCCCCTCTGCTTTCAGGTTTCTTCCATTAAGAATCCACCTGTGAGTTCCACCGGACACTTTTCTTCTTTCCAGCAGTGGCATTTCTTTGAAGGCTCCCATTGAGAACAATGGCGGTTTCCAATGCCACTTCGACCCTATGAACCCTAGGATAGGTAACTCTGGTACTTCAGTATTCACATTCAGGGTGGATCTCCAACCTTCTATGTTCTAAAGGGTTTCTTCGTAATCCACTGGGAAGGGTCCTTAAATTTTGAAACTGCAACTGCGACTCTCTCATTGAATTTTACGTAGCACATGGTCGTGTTCTCACACTGCACCTGTCCTCTATGTAGTCCCTTCTTACTCACTGTGCATGGTTCCTTTTGTTCCCAGCGATTCTACATACACTAGACACAATCTTGACTCAAGTCATGGTCCTAATACTACTATTTTAGTATATGGTTTGGTCTCCCCCTTGAGCCTACTTTGTATTAGTGCTACTTACGTCTGTTTCTGAGCTACAGTATTGTGTGCTATGTGTTTATCTGCGTGTAGCAGATACTGAGAGGTATTTAAGGTGCGTTATAATAATAAATACATATTTTTATACTTTGTGGTTCTCCTTTCATTCAACGACTACATTAAGGTTGCATTCTGGGAAGACAAGCTGCTTAATATTAATTCAAGACTAAGCCTGAAGGCTGCTCTCCACAGCTACCACTTGGATAGCTTTCTAAGGTTATCTTTGACTTCTTAAATCACCATAAGGGTGGTTTGGACTGGTGCAAGGTGCCCACTTTAATTAGTGGACATCATATACCAGGCCAGCTTCTCTCATGAGGCATTTGGGCTTTTTTGCATATTTAAGTTTAAATAGTTCTGTCTTTGATTCTGCATCATATCATTCACTTGTGACTGTACCTTCCTACCTGTGGTACCTGTTCATTCATCTGATTTAAAGGATTAAAATGACACTTGTGCTTTCAATGCCCGAACTTGCTGTAAATTTGACACATGTTAATCTTTTTCAACATTTCTATAGGTACACCTCTACCTTGGGTCAGTGCACTCTGTTGTTGTCCACCTGCTACTCCGTGCATTCAAGAATTTGCTTGACCATTTCCTTGTATCACATTTGTGCAATCTCCACCAACACCAATGTTACCTCTCTTTGCTACCTTCATGAGAGCTCCTTCAATCTCTTATGCTTGGTATTTAGTTCATCTCTGCAATATTTAGCATATCGAATGATTTCATCTATCGGTTTGCTCTGCCAGCAGATCAAATGCTGTTGTAACATGGCACTTATTTCAGGTCTCAAACCGTACACAAACGGATACACAAAATGTCCCATATTCTTTTTCATCACATTTTCCATTCCACTGTACTGTTTGAATGCTTGTAAAAGTTGTTCATAATACACCGCAGTGTCTCCTTCAATTCCTGTGTTGTGTCATTCTTTACCCAGTCAATCTCTTTGGGAGAAATTTTCCCTTTCAAATATATAAGGACTTCATTATATTTTTTAATTACTTCAGGGGATGGTGTGCCATTTAGTGGATCTCTAGCGGGTTCAGTCTCCGTCCAATCAATAGAAAATTTGCATTTGGTCCATAAATCTCATGGATCTACAATATCAAACAATGTGACCAAATCCTTCAAAAGCACCTTTGAAACTTTAACAAAACTTTCAACTTGCTTGTACCATTCAACCAGTTTCTCTCTCAATTTCAGAAAATCGGTTGTAAAAGAGAATATGTCTGGCCTTGTCCATGGAACATGAACATAGCCTCCTCCATGCACCTCTATCATATGCAGTATTTTTATCGCTAATTTTTCTTCCTCTTCCTCAAATATTGGATACATTGGCGCCACCATTTTCTTTGTTCTTTCTTTTTAGCCCATCTAACTTCCCATTTTTCCAACTCACCCCATTTTCTAAGAGTGGTTAACAATTCCTTAATATGTAATCTTTTCCATGAAAGGTTCATGTTTTCGAGGTGTTTATCACTAAAATCCAGTCAGTACGTTTTCTGTAGTGATTTAGATTTTTTGGTGTCTATCCCATATTTTTATGCTTTTTCCGTTAATTTATCATAAGTGGTTTTAGCTTGTTGGGTAATATCTTTACATACAAATAATAATTCATTATCTTGATTATAGATGATTCTAGTTGGACTAATAGTACCCAAAATCATTTCTTCCAATTCCATTTTAAGTTGAGGTACATCAAGTGGTTTTTCACTTGGTTTCCCCTGAACAATTGTTCCTTGAACATCTGGACCTTTATCAAATGTTGATGGAGCTATTTATCTAATTAAATTATCAAGTTCTTGTGGAGTAGGACCTATCTGTCTTTCTAAGATATCTCCTGATGATCCTCTACTTGCTCATTCTAAGCATTTTGTAGTAGGTATTTCAAAATCTCGGCAATCTAACTGTAAAGCTTTCCCTGTCATAGCTTGAGATTCTCTACTAGGCATTTTCATAACTCTCTCTACTAAATCTGGAAATAGAATTGGTCTCATTTGATCATTCGATGCATGTGGATGAACAGAATTCACAGTTAATCCTAATTCATTTCCTCGATGGGAATTATCTGAATTTGTAATCATTGTGGCTGAATTCAATTGCTCCACACTTGACCCGTGAAGAATAATATTTATTCCTCCCATCACAATGGGGATGGTCAATGAATGTACCTGGTGTCCTCTACTGCCTGATTGATAAAGTGGTACTACAGATCCTATGGTTACTAGTACTGAAAGAGGATCAGAAGCATTCATTGCCATGAGATTATTGGATTTTGCTCCTCTGGGTGTCTCTACTCCTGATAAAAAACGGTTTTGTGGATTGGGATTCATAGGTACCACGGGTACATCTGGTACAATATGTCTTGCTCCGCCTTTCAGATAATAAAGAATCTCCCACATGGTGGCTCAAACACGGGGAGCAAAACATAAAACACAAAACCACCTAGAAAAGGGTTTTATTTTACAAAATGTCAAGACTCTCTCTTTTTAGAATAAGGCTTGGGGTTTTTATTTATGCAATGCTCTCTAATAGAAAGGCTTTCCCAAATGCCAAAATGCACCACATTCAAAGATATATAGATATATATATTTATATATGCAAGCAATAATAACACACTTGGTAAATGCAACAGTTATATGCATGATTAATACTAATGAATAAACAAGCAGCAAATAATATGAGATAAGACTCAAGCAAATATACTGGACTTCCTGCAAGAGATAAGAAAGATATATACACTGAATTCTTTGGATGTGCACTCTGACTCATTTACACATCACAAAGAAAACACCTCAAATGATCAAAGCCACTGGCCACACATCACAATGGCAATCATCCAAAATCAAAAATTCACCTTGTGCAAACACTACATCTTCGCCCACTCCTGACCTGGGCATTAAAGGGCCGGGGATAAGATCCTCAGCAACCAGGGTTCCGTTGTACCGAAGTAGACGTCCCCATTCGGATTCCAAAATCCTGGTTTCTAAGTCAACAACCCTCAGCTTTATAATCCCAAAACACACACTAGAAGGTTTGAGAGTCTTTCTCCCTGTGCCAGGAAACTTACTGGAACTTGCCAGCTTCCAGGCAAGCATTCCACAGCAGGTAGGAGTTCCCACATTCCATCTACATTCTCGCATGTTCCAGCCTTTATCTTAGCAAACTCAGGAAAGCCTTCTAGGGTACATTGAAAAATCCCTCACAAAACAATCCTTGAACGGGATTAATGCACACAACTTGCAAGCGGGTCTGTGCATGCAGAAAAAGCTCAAGCCAGGCAAAGTCAGAATTCAGGCTGACATGAGGCCATGTCAAAGCCAATAGTAGGAAACTTAATAATTCATCCGAGAGTACAACACAGTGCACATTTGTGCACCACTGCTTATAGCATCACATACTTCATCTCTCAATGTACAACACAAAGCACATTTGTGCACCACTGCTTATAGCATCACATACTTCATCTCTCAATGTACAACACAGAGCACAATTGTGCACCAGTGCTCATAGCACTGCACTTTGAGACCAAAAAGTAAATTCCACACCTCTCTCTCTCTCATGCTTTCAAATGCACTTCCCGCATGTTCTGTACTTGGTTGTCCTAGTTTCTGACAGCTCCCACTGAAAGACTGCAAGATTACAAGAAATAAACCTTTAAAAGAAACAAGGCATATGCAGGACATCGTACATTCAGGCTAGGATAAAATAACACAACAAAGTCAATTAAAATAATGGTAGTCAAAAGTCATCACAGGGAGTCAGACCACAAGAGTGCCTCTAGAAGGAATCCGGCATGCTCTGTGATTGATTCTCACTATATAGTGGAGGATGATTTACCAACAACTCAATTAAAAATTTACCATCTATTTCGTTCTTACTTTCATCAATTATTGCCAATGTTTAAGAGTTCTCAATATGTTTTTTCTTTTCCTTGCATTTCTATCCTTCACCCTTTCCTACAACTAATACTGGATACATCTGTGTTCCTTCCGCTATATCTGTTCCCCGAACTCTCTGTTGTGCATCCCATCTGGCCTCAACATATAGATTTAAGGTGTTCTCATATCTTCCTTGGTATTTTTGTTTCTCTTTCTGATGGGCAACATGTTCCCATTCTCAGAGAGCTTCTAATTGCATAGGTCTCGGGCATGATTTAATATCATACAACTGTCTCCTCAAACTTTCAAGAATTAGTATATTAAATAGTCCATATTGTGGAAAGGATAAAGACCCCTCTTGTTTGGCATACTTCATCCACTTGTCTAACCAAGCACATGTGTGAAATCCTCCCTCATGTGTCATATACAAAGCTGGTGTACCTTTGGATGGGACAGGTACCACTTCCCTCATGGGTACAGGCATATCTCCCTGTATTAATGTTTTTAGATTCTTCAAGATATTCATTCAATTGTCTTTTGCAAACTGTTTCTCTCAACAATTTCTGAAAATGCTTCATTGTTTTCGTCTAACAACCAATACCAGCGTGGCTCTCTATGACATTGTCAACCTATCCCAGTGCTGCTTCACACCAACCTGACCAATTTCAGCACAACACTCTATGATGTCATTCAACTCCTTGCAGTGACTGCCCCTTCTTTACAATTCAGTTTGTATTTTTCCAAACAAAATTTTATCAAAACAAAGGTCACCACAATAGGGTTACAAAGCAACAATCTTAAGAAAAATCTCTCAAATAAACTCTTGTCTGCTCCACTAAAAGATATTTGTAGATTTTCACTCACTCAAAGACATCACATATTCCAAGCGAAATATCGACCAGTGTGACCTTACTAAATCCTTGCAATTATTCTCCATGCACTGAAAAGGAAACCAATGATTATAATTTCCACTCTCAAAAAAATTCCCTTTTCTAGCGATACTGCAGATGGTGTCTTACTTACAGCATTTTCAAACCACAGGAGACAAACTTACTCAGTGTATGCCACACTGAGACCAACCTTAGGTGTATATCCCGGGATCTTAGGCAACTTCAGATCTGATTACATCTTCAACTTAGCAACCAAAGGAATTTTACTCAAGCAAAAACACCAACACATTGCAAACTAGATCCCCCGCAAACAACGCTTGAAGCAACAGCAATGTGCAAACCATATTATTATTCACACCCCTTTTTTGCCGTTTTTTGTTGCTTTCTTCAAGACTGCCACTTGATCATCTTTACTGAACTTGGGCTTTAGTTTAGTCTATTGTGACCTTAATATTCAGTGCCCTTATATCCTAATTTTGTCAGACTTATACCATCCTGCATGCTACCAGAATAACTGCTGTATTGTTTACTGGACCCTTCTGTTTCAACAGGTCTCTTTTATCACTCTTGCTACCACTTTTGTTAATTGGTCTTCCAATGCATCTTGTTCTGTGCTAAAAGGGGTTGGATATTTGGAGGATGGCCAGTTACTCAATGAGGACCAGGAATAGGATAACTGTAAACTTTTTTCCAGAGTCATAAAATTAGATAAATCATCACGGATGGTTATTGACTTTGGTACCCCAAACCCCATACTCACCCTGCTCAAAGAATGATGAGTCAGAACAGCAGAATCAGAGTAATAATGTAGACTTAACTTAATAAATTTAAAAGATAAAGATCAAACACTTTCAATTATAGGTCACATACATCTATGGAACTAAATTAGTAAAGGTTTAATGAATTATACCAAGCCTTTTGGATTTTAAGGAATTTGGCCAATGGGATATGAGATGATATTCCTCAGCCGAGGTAGGTTCTTAGCACATACAGCGTATATTCTGATAAGGATAGGCAGCCAGGTGAGTCCCTTTTGAAGGACTCTCAGAACAGTTCAGCAAAGTTCCAAGTAGCGAGTACAGTTCATCAAGACAGTGATCTGTCTCAGTCCGTTGCTGGAATGACAAGACTCACAACAGCATGACAGGAACCCTCCAGCCGAAAGGTTAAATCAGGACACTGTTGAGCAACAATGAGTCCTAAATCCAAGAGCAGAGTTAGAATCTGAATCATACTTTTATAATGCAGTGACTAGATTGCATATTTTTTTCAGGTTTCATAACATGGAACTTAACACTCATTTTGGCATGGTTTGAGTAAAAGTTATCATTATCATTACTTTTGTTATTAGAAATTGTTTGATAAAGTCTTTGCTTTATCACCCCCTTTCTCAACCACTCTGCAAATGTACCTCTCGGCGACCTGCTGGTGGGGGGGGGGGGACGTCCCCTCACCTCCTGAGGGCCTCAGGACTAAAGTGGACTTCGTCCCCCAACCAATAGTGAACCAGGAGTGGTGTTAGCAGAGTGGTGGAGAAAGGGGCCATGGCCTCTGATGACCTCTCATCAGTCCAGCTGTGGGGGTCTTACTGGAGTTAACAGGATGGGTGGTTGGCCCTTAAAGACCCCCTTTTGAGCCAAGGGGACTTCATCCCCCAACTACTAGTGCACCAGCAGGCATGTTTGCAGAGTGGTGGAGAAAGGGGCATGGCCACTGAAAACCTCCCAGCAAACCCACTCGGTGGGACTTACTGGAGGGAACAGGAAGGGTAGATGGCCCCCAAGAACCCTCAATAGCCAAGGGAACTTCATCCCCCTACTCGAAGTGTGCAAGGAGGCGTGTTTGCAGAGTGGTGGAGAAAAGGGGTGTGGCCTCCGACAACTTCTCAGCAATCCTGCTGTGTGGGATTTACTGGAGGTAACAGGAAGGGTAGTTGGCCCCCAAGGACATTCTTGGGACAAACTACCCCTCCTGTTACCTCCACAAATTCCCACAGAGTGAGATTGCTAGAAGGTCTATTCGGAGGCCCAGCCCACCTTTTCCACCACTCTGGAGATGCACCTCCTGGTGCACTTCTGGTTGTGGGATGAGTCCACTTTACTAAAGAGGGTCCCTGGGGGCCAAAAGCCCTCCTGGTACCTCCTGTGAGTCTTACACAGTGGGATTTCTGAGAGCTGGTCGGAGGCCAAGCTCACTTCCTCCACCACTCTGCAAATGCAACCACTTCTAAGCCATGAAAACTCACTGAAAAAACCCAAAGGTTACAGGTATGTTATATATAGGAATTAGCATTTAAAAAACCTTCGAAATTCACTGAAAAAAACAAAGGTTACAGGGACGTTATTGTTTGGAAATGGAATTAAAAAACCTTAGAAATTCATTGAAAAAACCAAAGGTTACAGGGACGCTATAGTTAGGCCCAAGTTTCACTCGAACAAAACCAGTGGAATTCAGCAGTCTATAGTTAGCTGAGCTAACTATAACTCATGCCCCTGTAATGACCTGCTTAAGACTTTACATTAACCCCGGGCATAGCACTACGCTTCGCCCACGTAGTGTACGTAGCGCTGCCTGCTTCGCACTTTCCGAAGTAGGCGAAGCAGGGCAGCGCTACGCACACGCCGAGGGCGAAGCGTAGCTGCTTGCCACCGGCCACCCACCTCCCGCCTGCCCTCCTTTTAATAATATCAGCAATGAAAAATAAATTAAAGTAATGCGACTTACCGTAAGCGCGGCGTCTCCGGGGCTCCCTCTTTCTCGTTTCTAATTTCTTCTGGCAAATGCGCATGCGCGGACACCCGCGCATGCGCATTTCTTGCGAGAAATGCGCATGCGTGGGCGTCCGCGCATGCGCATTTGTCAGAAGAAATTAGAAACGAAGAAGAGGGAGCCCCGGAGACGCCGCGCTTACGGTAAGTCGCTTTACTTTCATTTATTTTACATTGCTGATATTATTTAAAAGGAGGGCGGGCGGGAGGTGGGTGGCACGTAGTGGGGCTACGCGAAGCAAGTAGTGTGCGTAGATTTGGGCACACTACGTGCTGCTTCACGTAGCCCCACTACGCCCACTACGCCCACCCTTACTTTACATACTACATAACTCATAATATGATCAGTGACATCACTCATGACATTACTAATATATATATTACCTACTGGTGGTGGTCGCCAGTAGGTGGTTATAGTTAAGACCAAGTTTCCATAGGAAGAGCATTTTTTGTTTTGCTTATAACTTTGGCGTCGCTCGATGAATTTTCATGAAATGTTCCTAACTAATTCTTTGTTCATATCAGCTCCTATGTTGAAAGTTTAAGGGTGATTTGTTAAGAGGGGTCCGAGAAAAAAGGGGGGTGCCAAAACGTGTTTTCTCCATGTTAATTTCCGTAGGAAACTTTAGACCAGGCTACAGGTCGAACAGGTGAACGGAATTACCCCAAATTTGGCAGGGAGAAGGGGCTAGGTCTAGAAAGCACACTTTTGTTTATTTTGTGTAAATCCGTTCAGAAGTTTTGGAGAAATATCGGAATTTACAGATGTTGATATTTGGGAATTCTGCCATCTGATTGGCTGAGACGTTACGAGTAAGAGCTTGCTGCTTATTGGCTGCGAACGGTGCGAGCGGTTGCAACTAGGAAGTGTTGGCAGCCATTTTGTGATTCTGTTGAAGCGAGTTAGGGGAAAAAAGGTCGAAAAAGGAGGAAAGAGGAGGGTAGGAGCACTGTAACCTCTGTGGGGTGTTTAGTGTGTTCTATACAAGGGTGCGAAGCGAACAACTCATCCCTATCGGGCTGAAAGTGCTGGGCTACGGAAATTAAGTGAGGTATTGCCTAGAGTCTGATGCTGCTATGGTGAGCTGCTGCGGGACTCCGGGATTATAGCGTGAGCTCAAACTGTGTGTCTTACACTGTGAAGTCATGTGCCCTCTCTGTTGCACCATGTAGGAGAGTAGGATCTGCTTCACATGGGTACCCCCACTTTTTGCTGGTGTTTCACAGTTTTTCAACCTTAGTCTGGCTGTGGCCCTGCTAATCAGGACCACAGCCTAGCTGCTTCCTCTCTAAAATGGTTCCCATGTACATTAGGTACATATCGAATTGGATTCTGGAGTGCCTTATAAGCCCCTAGTATATGGTATACTATGTACCTAGGGCATAGGTACCTCAGAGGCCTACCAGGGGCTGCAGCATGTATTATGCCACCCCTGAGAAGCACTTCAAAATGACACCACAGGTTTAATACTGCAACCAGGGTAAATGTGTGCTTGCACCCCTTACTGTGGTATAGGCTACCTATATCACTACCTTATACAGACACATATACACCCATAAGCCACTCCTATGGCAGGCCTTCACAATCCTGAAGGCAGAGTGCTTGGTTTTATGTGAGAGGGTGCCCAAGCATGAGCTGAGCCCCTCTGCAGCATTCAGAAATACTTCCTTATGGCCGTTCTGTGATACAGCCATACCATATACTCTTAAGTGCATTATAACCTCGCGGTAAATGCTAACTTTGGGATGGCTGCATCAAAACATGTCGTGTTTGGCGTCAAACACTTTGTAATACTACCCCCCTGCCAGTTCTGGCAGCTGGGGAAGCATTCCACCCTTCTAGAGGGAGAGACATGTTCACACTGGCTAAGCCCGGTTAAAACTTTCCAAAGCCCTGGCATCACAAAATGGATGCCACTGCCACAGACACGGGTCTGGCCTCCTGCTGCTGGGGGAAACTCCGGCAGAGGAGGCCTGGACAATAGGTTTCCTGTCACAGGGAGGTGTAACCACCTTCCCAGACAGGCAGATGTGTATTGGGGCAGGGTGGGTGCATTCATAGAATGCTTTTGAGACACTGCCTGGGGCACACAAGGTGTCCCCATGCATAGCCCAGTTTAAACCGGTTGCAGGGGCACTCAGCCCCTGCTCTGGCGTGAAACTGGACAAAGGGGAAGGGGTGTAACCAACCCCACCCCAGGCCCACCCATAGGTGGGGCCTTAGAGTTAGTCCATACCTAAACTTAGTATAAGTATAAGAATCCAGTCCCTAGGACTTTAGATTACCCTGGACGAACCTCTGAAACATATATCCTGGACCTTCGGCTTTCTATCACGACTAGAAGACGGAAGAAATCTCCCTTGGGGTCAAGGAGTGACTTCACTGCTTGGCAGGCACCAAAGAAGCAACTGACCGATTTGCATTGCTGAAGCTCCCGGTGGACGCCGAAGTCTTTGCATCACCAGAGGTGGATTTCCAGACTTCCTCGAGGCTAACCTGAGTCCACAGCAAAGTTGAGGCCCATGGCTATTGTGGGTAACGTGGAACCGTGACCCCTAGACACCGTGAACTTTTGCAGCAACACTACCTTCCTAGTCATCCTTGAAGTTGTGCTTTGGGCTCTGAGTAGCCACAGCCTTGAGCACCTCCTGCACTGAAGATTGTTGGCCTCCACTTCACGAGCGACCCATGGGCCAGCTCCAAGTGCGACCGCTCAAGGCTCCTTCGCGATCACTAGCCCGTTGGCTAGCAGGTCCCCACAAAGGCAACTCCACTTCTTCTTGGGCTTTTCTGATTGCTTCAGACTTGCTCTTACTTACCCTTGCTGGGTGAGTCCCTCAGACCTTGCTTGTCTGCACCGCAGTCCTTTTTCTCG
This sequence comes from Triturus cristatus, assembly GCF_964204655.1. Taxonomy (NCBI): domain Eukaryota; kingdom Metazoa; phylum Chordata; class Amphibia; order Caudata; family Salamandridae; genus Triturus; species Triturus cristatus. Next base: position 219,908,848 of record NC_140584.1, read on the forward strand.
TATGGGTCTGATGGCGCTGGGGGCATAAGCTGAGCTTCTGCCAGACTCGGGGATAGAGGCACTGAACTACTGACCCCTACCGGTCTGAAAGTGCGGGGTACGGAAAGTAAGTGAGGTATTGCCTAGAGTGTTATGCTGCTAAATTGAGCTGCTGCTGGACTCAGGAATGAAACCGTAAGCCCAAACTGTGTGTCCTATGCTGTGAAGTCATGTGCTCTGGGCGCTGTGCCACACCTGTCCAAGTAGTGTCAGCAATATTTTATACGTAGTAGGAGGAAGTTTTGTTTGGAACACAGTAACTTGTATATGGTGCTGATAAGTGATCCGCAGCACTTGCAAAGGCAGTGCACCCAGGACATGCAGCAGACGTGCAAGGTAGAGGTGGACGTGAATGGAGTCGACCATGTGTTCGGGATGCCCTGCTAGGCGTCAGTGGCTCTGCTTATAGCTGCACTGGCTTGCCATGTGCCAGTCTTGTGGATGAAATGTCACAGCTTGGTGCAATGAGCCGGGTCTGTGTGCAATGTGTGCAGGGCAGGGTTGTGGTGGGAGTACGTGTGAAGGCCATTTCATGCACACTAACTATGACAAAGGACTTTTGAGTGTCGGATGTCCACTCATTGTTCTCAAATCGGGCAGTGGGTAATGTGGGAGATGGATGCAAATATTATCGTATCTGTCAGGGGGGGCTGGCTACTTGCAAGTTCCTTCTTGGAGCAGCAGATGTGTTAGCGCAAGATAGCTCAGATAAAGAACCTTTCATCCTTACAGTAACTTCTTCAGGTGCATTCATACAGGATGTGTACAAAGGCCGGCCGTGGGTGTTGTGGGATGTCTGCGACCCTGGTCATTGTGGATGAGATGCCCAGCATGTGGCACATGGGCTGGTTCACTGTGTGTTACGTTGCCAAACAGATGCTCCTCCCTCCAACAAGCCCCCACAATTTTGTGCGCTGCGCTGTTGTATCCTGTGCACTTCTACGGCACATCTTTGTAATGCTTATTGGCATATGTCCTGCGGCATTCTAATCACACCGTTACACTGCCATTTGGAGGTGGTGCATGCCACTTTACAACATCGACTGCTGCGGCCCTTGTGGCGGCCACAGCAGAACACAGAGACACACTTACCGCACTTCTTGCACACGGACATGTGTGAGACACCCCTTTCTCTTTGCCGCTTGTGCATGCAGGAGTATGTGTGCGTAGCTACATCTCCAGGCTCACTGCCAACGCTGAGGTGACATGGTAACGTCCGCTGATGACAGCACACTGTGATGTTGCAGGGCTGGTGCCTATCATGCTAACACAATGACCACACAGACATACTTGCTCAGATGCGGGTTCGGGGGGCGTTGGCGGTCCTGGGTTTGTTGCGAGGAGTGTTATGGCCCTCATGGGTATCCGTGTATCATGCTCATTGATTCTATGGCACCTGTGGGTGTTCAGGAGTGGCTCTTGGCTGTGTTCCTTTTCATGCTGTAGGTAGTCGTCCTGCTTAACACCAGCAGAAAGCAGATGTAAAATCTCTGGTGCTAACCCGGCTTATCGCCATAATTTGTTTCGCTTCATACTTTTTGGCTTTCGTTGTGAAAGTTGTGATGTGTTTTTTTCATGTACAGAAAAATAAACAAACTGGTTAGTGTATCCCGTCAAGATCCAGCACCTGACACACTATTCCCAATCAATATAAATACAATGAGATTTCTTTATTGATTTTGTGTGTACAGTGTAAATGCACCCACTACCACAGTGGAATTCAATACAGGATTTTAGTAATTAGAATAGATCGCAAAGGTGCACCTCGTGTTTTTTTGCACGGGAACGCCTACTCTGCATCTCATTATCAACACTTTAATGCAACTAAAGTTGAGATAAATCTAACATATTATTCAGAAGCTGGTGAAAACTGCAGACATCTCCAGTATTTCCGAGATAACTGCCCCAAAATTTAACACCATGGTGGACACCACCAAATAACAGTAATAAGAACGAGAAAGAGTGACACAGCACTTAAGTAACAACCAAAAGCTTTATTGAAAATTAACAAACTCAACACAAAAGAACAAGGCGGAAGACTCCTGTTGGGTCCATCAATGTCGAAGACACAGCCTGGAAAATAAAGCACAAAATAAGGGCGTGTGTAATGCGTATATCGGAGGAGTGAGACACAGAAAAAGAGAGAAGGAAAAAAAAAGCAAGACAGAAAAAGAGACGGAAGGAAAGAAAGGGAGTGAGAAAGGGAGAAGCGAGAGAGAGAGAGCTAGAAGGAAAGGAAGGAAGAGAGTGAGTGAGAGAGTGAAGAGAGGGAAGTGAGAGAGAGAGAGAGAGAGAGAGAGAGAGAGAGAGACACTGCCACCCCTGCGCAGCATGACCAAATAATTACCTGCTGCCACCGGAGTGTCTACCAGTGGGCACTTCACGTGCCCGTCAAAGTTCCACAGCCCGGCAGATCTCACAGATGTCGCTGAGTCCTGAGTCATGAATGGCGGAGACCACATCAGCTTCTCCGCGGCCCGGCAAATCTTACACATGTCGCTGAGTCCTGAGTCATCAATGGCGGAGACCACATCAGCTTTTGGGGCCACTAACCCTGTGCAATGCAAGCCAGTGCCATGTGGTGGTAGGCCGCTGACGGCCATACAACTTAGGGTGCGACTAACCCTGTGCAACTCAAGTCGGCGCCACATGGTGGTAGGCCCCTGATGGCCACCTCAGCTTCGGGTGGCACTAACCCTGTGCAAGTCAAGTCCGCGCCACGTGATAGTAGGCCCCTGACGGCCATGCAGCTCAGGGTGCGACTAACCCTCTGCGCAACTCTTCATGGACTCTTTATGCTTCATGCCCGTGTAGCGTCCGCCATCCAGTCACCACCAGCAATAAAGGATATGACGTTGTCAATGCATTATAGTTGCATGGCCACATGGCCTGTGATGTATGTGCCGGATGGGTGTGGTGTGTGTGCAAACCTGCCCTCAGGGAGTGGCCGTGACATGTTAACAACTAGAGCACTGACCTGCACACCAACAGCGAGTACGCCTGCGTCAGGTAGCTATGTGGGGGTGCGAAAACATGTTTTCTCAATGGATTTTCCATAGGAAACTTTAGACAAGGCTACAGGTCAAACTGCTGAACGGAATTACGCCAAATTTTGCAGGGAGCAAGGTCTTGGTCCAGAAAGCCAGCTTTATCACATTGAGTGAAAATATAAAAGAAAGGTCTCGGGGGCAATTTAATATACTGGAGCTCTGTTTCTGCAAGATAACTCTTTCACGCTGCTTCTGCCCAACATCACCACTTCACAGCTATGCCGTTAGAAGCCAGTCCGTTGGCTCGTAGCTCTGTACCTATGCGAGCTAGTACGCTATTGTGCCTGTACCTCTGCAAACTACTACGGTGCTGTTCCTTTGGGAGTGGGCGGCTCATAGTACTGTGTCTGTGAGCTGAGCGGACGGGTCGCAGTTGTCCCTCTGCGAGTCTGGGTGCAAACTCTTCATAACTCACACTACATAAGCATTGAAAAACCATTTTGTGATTCAGTCCGTCAGCTGGCATCTGTCTGAGGCATTTCTGAAAACATCTGGTGCTGTGGTCGCTGCCATGAAGTTGGGGTAACTGCCATTCAGGACACAGTTCCACATGTGAGATTGGCCTGTGTTGAAGAGGGTTAGTGGCACTACGTGTCACCAGATTGTGTTGAACAGGGTTAGTGGCACCTCGTGTCGCCGGCCTTGCATATGGAGATATGCCAAACAGATCAAAGGGAGTCTGGTGCTGTGGTCGCTGCCATGGACTTGGGGTCACTGCCATTCAGGACTCAGGACACAGTTGCCCATGTGGGACCGGCTTGTGTTGAACAGGGTTAGTGGCAGCACGTATCACGGCTTGTGTTGAACAGGGTTAGTGGCACCACATGTCAAAATTTCAAATTGCGAGCTCTGTTGCCCACGGTGTACACTGTTGTTGGATGTTTGTTTGCACTTGAAGATGAATTTGTTGATTGTACTAAAGGTATAACCGATATAAAAAAAGTTCTTGAAACAAGGATACTAAAAGGATATTATGTAGGTTTTAGGCCTGTGATAGTACTTGCCTAGTGGACTGTGTAATTAATGAATCAAGAGGAAATTTTAATTGTGAGCCCTACTGACCGCAGTGTAGGTGTATCATGAAAAGATGAAATATGCATAGAATACACTGTCGAAGTGTATGAGCCTGTGATGCCTGTGATGCTGCTTGGTGCCGATGGACCGCAGTGGGAGCTGTGTCTCTTGCCTACTGCGTCATCTGCAATCGTGACTGTATCTGAATTGTGAGTCCTGCTGACCGCAGTGTAGGCCAGAGGTAGCGGTGAGCAAGGGCCCACAGCCACATGCATAGGTTGGTGGTCGCTGCCACGGACTTGGGGTCACTGCCATTCAGGATTCAGGACACAGTTCCACATGTGGGATCGGCTTGTGTTGAAAAGGGTTAGTGGCACCACGTGTCGCCGGCCTTGCATATGGAAATATGCCTAACTGATCAAAGGGAGTAGGCTGCTGTGGTGGCTGCCTAGGACTTGGGGTCACTGCCATTCAGGACTCAGGATGCAGTTACACATGTGGGATCGGCTTGTGTTGAACAGGGTTAGTGGCACCATGTGTCGCCGGCCTTGCATATGGAAATATGCCTAACTAATCAGGGGTAGTCTGGTGCCATGGTCGCTGCCATGGACTTTGGGTCACTGCCATTCAGGACTCAGGACACAGTTACACATGTGGGATCGTTTGGCTTGTGTTGAACAGGGTTAGTGGCACCACGTGTCGCCGGCTTGTGTTGAACAGGGATAGTGGCACCATGTGTTGCGGCTTGCGTTGAATTCTGCCTGAATAAGTCCACGTGGTGATGACTTATGGTCAGTGAGTTAGTGGCACCTGAAGCACTCAGCGTGTGCGTACCCTGCGATGATGCATGGTCCGGGCGGGTCTCACTGGTAGCAATGTCTTTACATGCCTTGAAAGAATCTTCATCGCAGTCAAAATCTCCAAGTAATTCCATTCCAGTCCTCCAAGGTTTGAAGAGTTGGAGAAGAGCTAAATAGAAAAACTCTCTCTTATCTGGAGTATCACAACTTAATTTCCTGTGATTAATCAAATTTCCTTTGGCATTCTTTAAGAAACATCCATCAGATCCAATTACAGCATATTTCCATTTATTTATTTTCTCTGTAACATTTTTTCTAAAACTATAATGTTGCAGTATTTCATATAGACATATGTTTTTCCAGGTATGGACTTCTATTTGGATAGTATGCGAGGAACAGGAATTGAGTTATCTGCAACATATTGTATGTCCATATTTGCATTTCACATTTTCAAAATTACTGGATTGTAATCATTAATGTATTTTGATTCTTCTGTTCTTTTTATATTATAAGAATTTTTGGGTGATTTTCAAGTCATAGTATGCCTCACTGCTGACATAAAACTGTTCCTTGCGATGACTTATGGTGCAGTGACTTAGTAGTACCTTTGGCGCTCAGCGTGTACGTACCCTGCGATGATGCGTTGTCTGGGAGGGCCGCATTCGGAGCAATGTCTTTTGTCGATTGAATTCTGCCCCGGTAAGGCCACGTGGTGATGACTTGTGGTGTAATGAGTTAGTGGCATCTGAAGTACTCAGCGTGGGTGCACCCTGCGATGATGCGTGGTCCGAGAGGGCTGCACTGGGAGCAATGTATCTTGCGTACTTCACTGCATCATCTGTAATCGCTACTCCATCTGAATTGTGAGGACTTCTGTCCGCAGTGTAGATCGAAGACAGTAGTCTGTACAGACATATGTCTGCAGTGCTGTGCCGCTGGGTTTGCAGGGGGCCTGTGTCGAGGGGCTCAGAAAGATCTCTTTTTGTTAAATGGTGTAAATCCGTTCAGTAGTTCATGAGAAATTAGAAAAAGAAAAGGTTTCAATATCTGGGCGGAGCCTAACAACACATCTCATCGTGAGATCTGATTGGCTGTCAGCACTTCATCCTGGAAATGCTGACAGCCATCTTGTGACCAATATACATGATAGTACCCCATTGAAATGCATTGTAGTGAATCGAAGATTTTGAGGGTTACCAAAAGGAGAACTATAAAGGGTGATAGCAGACTTTAGTTACACTTATATTCATTTGTTGATGGTACCATACTAATTTCAGAAATTGTGGTGTGTTCTAAGGTGATTTTACCCTGTGAAAAACCTTCTGCTGGGATATCATGAATCATGTTTGAGAGAAAACGGAAGCTAAAATGAGAGCATATTTTCTGTAAATTCACATTATCGTTCTCAGTCATGTGCGAATGAAGTCTGTCATTCTCAGTAACTCATGTACATCCAGCAAGGGCAGAGACTGTCAGTTGATTCCTTTGTGTTCTATTGCAGCTGCCCAGAGTGTTCTAAAGAACAACTACAGCGCTAACAGCCTTACTTATGACAAAAGTATGGCACACCTGAAGTCATCTTGATTGGACTAAACTGGTAACACTTAAACCATTTAATTTAAAAAGGAACAAAGTGATCGGGTTCATTTTGTCATAGAAATTATGGTTAGTGCTGTAGAAAGAAAAATTAGGACATGTTTCAAGTGTGATCTCAAATGTCTTCCTGTTATATTTCAATAGGAGCAGCCTGTCTGTTGATGCCTTTGTGTTCTACTGCAGCTTCCCAGAGTGTTCTAAAGAAAAACTAGAGCGCTAACAGTCCTACTTATGACAAAATTATGGCACACATGAAGCCATCTTGATTGTAATAAATTGGTAACTCTTAAAACATTTAATTTAAAAAGGAACACAATGAAGGGGTTCATTTTGTCATAGAAATTATGGTTAGTGCTGTGGAAAGAAAAATTAGGACATGTTTCAAGTGTGATCTCAAATATCTTCCTGTTATATTTCAACAGGAGCAGCCTGTCAGTTGATGCCTGTGTGTTCTACTGCAGCTTCCCAGAGTGTGCTAAAGAACAACTAGAGCGCTAACAGTCTTACTTATGACAAAATTATGGCACACCTGAAGCCATCTTGATTAGAATAGACTGGCAACTCTTAAAACATTTAATTTAAAAAGGAACAAAATGAGGGGGTTCATTTTGCCATAGAAATTATGGTTAGTGCTGTAGAAAGAAAAATTAGGACATGTTTTAAGTGAGATCTCAAATATCTTCCTGTTATATTTCAACAGGAGCAGCCTGTCAGTTGATGCCTTTGTGTTCTACTGCAGCTTTCCAGAGTGTTCTAAAGAACAACTAGAGAGCTAACAGTCTTACTTATGACACAATTATGGCACACCTGAAGCCATCTTGATTGGAATAGACTGGTAACACTTAAAACATTTAATTTAAAAAGGAACAAAATGAGGGGGTTCATTTTGCCATAGAAATTATGGTTAGTGCTGCAAAAAGAAAATTTAGGGCATGTTTTAAGTGAGATCTCAAATCCTCTTCTATTTCATTAGAAAATTCTGACATGCAGACTCTAACAATCACTTTCAATACCAGCAGTAGACTTCCAGTTAACTCCCTGGTGAGCAGTAGCTTTACTACAGTGATCTAATGAACAACTAGAGTGCTAACACTCTGAATTTATGGCAAATGTGTGACACATCTGAATGCCTTCTTGATGGAATTAAAGTAAAAAAAAAACAGAAAGCATTTCCTACTGAGGAGACTGCAGTAAATGATAAAATTAGGAAACTATATAACAAATAGGTCTCTCAAGATGGCCACCAGAGAAAAAAGAGCCCAAATGTGGCATAAATATCACCCAGATGTAGCCCACATATAGCCCAATGACAGAAGTGTGCAAAACACTTTATATTTTTAGTTTTTCTGCAGTTTTATATAGTGCAGACTGGTTAGGTATTGGAGGGTTATATCTTACTTGGACCCCTTATTGTGTATTTTGCATGAAGTACATGAGATTGATCTTGCGAAACATTGAACTTTACGATTCTGTTAACCTGAAGTTGCTCTGAACCGGGCTTTGTAACACCCGTTTTTACCTACTGGTTTAATTAATGATCACTGTATTCTATTAGGAGAGAGGATTTACTGTTTTTATGTACACTTTTATGATCTATGTTTCTAAATCAGATCAAATAAAGTTTAATGAATTCTATGGCAGGACGTAGGTGAGGATTATGCATATCTTTCCTCACTTTATTTGCATAGCAGTTCAAAGAAAACGTAACACAACAATAATTAAACAAAAGACTACACAACCCATGATCCATTAGGGGGGTAGTCTCCAAGGCAACTACAGTCCAATCATATCACAGTCCATCATATATAATATTGAGACGTCCCTTCCGCTTCCTCTTTCTTCACTGCTCATCAGTTAAGTGCATTCCTTACATTCTTGGCTTAAACTGACGTTGTTGCTGTTTGTATAGCGGTTTCTTGTGCACGTTCTTAGCATTATTGCCTTGGTATTGTTTCATATTCCCTGCGCAGCAGGCTCTTGCCCGAGAGCATTCTCCCCCTCGCAGTTTCTCCAACTGTGCGCTCTGTGCGTGGTGAGATCCTGTCAGGTGCGTCTGGTCCGAGCGAGGCAGCTCCATCGAGCGCTCCCGCTGGTCTTTAGGGAAGATTGGAAATCTGGTCACTCCTTTAGTATCCGCTTGATTCCCGACTAACCCTCGCCTAATTTTGACACCGCTACGCGGTGATTTTCCCACACGGCCACGTTAGTGACCAGCGCCACCTGCTGGTGGTAATTGGTATTGCGCCTCAGTCTATTCTTATAACAGCTGCGGGGAAAGCCCAGCTGTTGGAGCACCGGCGAGGGGGCTGCCTTATGGATTTTAAGGGCATTTGTTCTGTGCTCACACCCTCTGCTATCATGTCTTCTCCAGAAGACCATTTTTACTCCTCCTCCCAGGAAGTGGAGGAGGAATGGCCCCCCAACTTCTCCCTCCAGCAGTGGACCAAGCCCTCTCTCTGGCTATTTCTAGGGCGCTGGCTCCTCATAGGGATCAGGTTAATAAGCTGGCGAAAAGCATCCCTGGGGTGTTCAGTGACCCAGATCTGGTGGTGGAAGTTCCAGTAGCTCCCAGATGGGGAATAAAAGGGCCGTTAAGCATAACGCGGGGCACTTGGAAAGATTTGATAAACTTATGGAGACCTACCTCTAGAATGCTCGAATGCTAAAACATACACCCTGCCGGGAGGAGGAGGAGTCCGGAGAAAATTGCGACACTGTCACCACTATTGTAGACCCCGACAGCGGGTTTCCCTTAGAGGTAGAGGGCGTATCGGAGGACGATTTCTCCTCCGATAAGGATAAGGACTCGTGGCGTCCCTGGCATCCAGAGTCCCACTTCGCTCAGTGCCGGGTTGGTGACGGGGTCCACTCGGACATGTTCGATCCTACCAAAATTTACCTTCCTAGGTCGGCGTGGTGGACCCCTGACACCAAAGTAGCAGAGTATGTGGTGGGGAAAATCCATCAACCCCTTGAAAGGGAGGTCAGGAATAGGATGAGGGAAGAATGCCCCAGGCCCTCACTGAAGGGGAAGGTGGCACACATGCCTGAAATTGATGAGAAACTATGTACCTTTTTCTCCAAGTATATGAGGGATCCCAAGAAAGGAATTGATAGGTCTTGGACGTGGTAGGGCCCTTGACCCAAATTATTCAATTGGCGGGGTGTTCAAAAGAGTCAGGATCCCCTTTGTCCATGGATATTGTGGCTGGTTGGGCACACTACCCTAAACCCTAAAACACTACCCCCTCCACTACCCAAACACCACTGCACTACCCTAAACCCTAAAATACTACCCCCAGCACGACACCCTACACTACCCAAACATAACTGCACTACCCTAAACCCTAAAACACTACCACCAACATGACTCCCTATACTACCCGAACACCACTGCACTACCCTAAACCCTAAATCTACCCCCAGCACAACCCCCTACACTATACAAACACCACTGCACTACCCTAAACCCTAAAACACTACCCCCAGCACGACCCCCTTCACTACACAAACACCACTACACTGCCTTAAACCCTAAAACACTACCCCAGCATGACCCCCTACCCTACACAAACACTAATGCACTACCCTAAACACTATATCTACCCCCAGCATGACCCCCTACACTACACAAACACCACTGCACTACCATAAACCCTAAAACACTACCCCCAGCATGACGCCCTTCACTACCTAAACACAACTGCACTACCCTAAACCCTAAAACACTACCCCCAGCACGACCCCCTTCACTACCCAAACACCACTGCATGGCCCTAAAACCCTAAAACACGACCCCCTAGAGTACACAATCACCACTGCACTACCCTAAACCCAAAAACACTAGAACCCAGCACGACCCCCTACAGTACACAAACACCACTGCACTACACTAAACCCTAAAACACTACCCCCTACATCACACAAAAACCACTGCACTACCATAAACCCTAAAACACTACCCCCAGCACTACACTCGACACTACACAAACACCACTGCACTACCCTAACCCTAAAACACTACCCCAGCACTACCCCCTACACTACCCAAACACCACTGCACTACCATAAACCCTAAAACACTACCCCCAGCACAACCTCCTACACTACACAAACACCACTGCACTACCCTAAACCCTAAAACACTACCCCCAGCGCAACTCCCTACACTACCCAAACACCACTGCACTACCTTAAACCCTAAATCTACCCCAGCACAACTCCCTACACTACACAAACACCACTGCACTACCCTAAACCCTAAAACACTACCCCCAGCACGACCCCCTTCACTACACAAACACCACTGCACTGCCTTAAACCCTAAAACACTACCCCAGCATGACCCCCTACCCTACACAAACACCAATGCACTACCCTAAACACTATATCTACCCCCACGATGACCACCTACACTACATAAACACCACTGCACTACCATATACCCTAAAACACTACCCCCAGCACGACCCCCTTCACTACCTAAACACAACTGCACTACCCTAAACCCTAAAACACTACCCCCAGCATGACCCCCTTCACTACCCAAACACCACTGCATGGCCCTAAAACCCTAAAACACGACCCCCTACAGTACACAATCACCACTGCACTACCCTAAACCCTAAAACACTAGAACCCAGCACGACCCCCTACAGTACACAAACACCACTGCACTACACTAAACCCTAAAACACTACCCCCTACATCACACGAACACCACTGCACTAACATAAACCCTAAAACACTACCCCCAGCACTACCCTCGACACTAAACAAACACCACTGCACTACCCTAAACCCTAAAACACTACCCCAGCACTACCCCCTACACTACCCAAACACCACTGCACTACCATAAACCCTAAAACACTACCCCCAGCACAACCTCCTACACTACACAAACACCACTGCACTACCCTAAACCCTAAAACACTACCCCCAGCACAACTCCCTACACTACCCAAACACCACTGCACTACCCTAAACCCTAAATCTACCCCAAGCACGACCCCCTACACTACCCAAACACCACTGCACTACCCTAAACCCTAAACCACTACCACCAGCATGACCCCCTACACTATTCAAACACCACTGCACTACCCTAAACCCTAAAACACTACCCCAGCATGACCCCCTACACTACCCATACACCACTGCACTACCCTAAACCCTAAAACACTACTCCAGCACGACCCCCTACACTACTGCACTACCCTAAACCCTAAAACACTACCCCAGCACGACCCCCTACACTACCCAAACAGCACTGCACTACCCTAAACCCTAAAACACTACCCCCAGCATGCCCAATCCCCCTTACCTCTCACTCCTTATGGTTCCTCTCTCCTCGTGGTTCCTGCTTCACGTCGTCTCTGAGGAGCGGTGCACATCGTTGTGAGGAAACAGAACAGCCTCTGTTTCCTTACAACAACGTGGATCGTCTACATGTTTTTTAGAACGCATGGTCATTTCCCAGACATACCTTTACAACAAAATGTGTTGTAAAGGCATGCGTGGTAAATCACCATGCGTTCTAAAAGAATGTGTAGTAATGACTTTGCGATGTACAACGCATGCATGGTAATGCATGCGTTGTAATGGTATCGCGAAGTAAAAAAGTTGTTGTAACGGCTGTTTACCGATCGAATTTTGACACCGCTACGCGGTGATTTCCCCAAACGGCCACGTTAGTGACTAGTGCCACCTGGTGGTTGTAATTGGTATTGCGCCTCAGTCTATTCTTATAACAGCTTCGGGGAAAGCCCAGCTGTTGGAGCACTGGCGAGGGGGCTGCCTTAAGGATTTTAAGGGCATTTGTTCTGTGCTCACACCCTCTGCTATCATGTCTTCTCCAGAAGACCATTTTTACTCCTCCTCCCAGGAAGTGGAGGAGGAATGGCCCCCCAACTTCTCCCTCCAGCAGTGGACCAAGCCCTCTCTCTGGCTATTTCTGGGGCGCTGGCTCCTCTTAGGGATCAGGTTGAAAAGCTGGCGAAAAGCATCCCTGGGGTGTTCAGTGACCCAGATCTGGTGGTGGCGGGTCCCAGTAGCTCCCAGATGGGGAATAAAAGGGCCGTTAAGCATAACGCGGGGCACTTGGAAGGATTTGATAAACTTATGGAGACCTACCTCAAGAATGCTTGAACGCTAAAACATGCACCCTGCCGGGATAAGGAGGAGTCCGGAGAAAATTACGACGCTGTCACCACTATTGTAGACCCCGACGGCGGGTTTCCCTTAGAGGGAGAGGGTGTATCGGAGGACGATTTCTCCTCCGATGAGGATAAGGACTCGGGGCATACCTGGCATCCAGAGTCCCACTCCTCTCAGTGCCGGGTTGGTGACGGGGTCCACTCGGACATGTTCGAGCCTACCCAAATTTACATTCCTAGGTCGGCGTGGTGGACCCCTGACACCAAAGTGGCAGACTATGTGGTGGGTAAAATCCATCAACCCCTTGAAAGGGAGGTCAGGAATAGGATGAGGGAAGAATGCCACAGGCCCTCACTGAAGGAGAAGGTGGCACACATGCCTGAAATTGATGAGAAACTATATACCTTTTTCTCCAAGTATATGAGGGATCCCAAGAAAGAAATTGATAGGTCTTGGACGTGGTAGGGCCCTTGACCCAAATTATTCAATTGGCGGAGCGTTCAAAAGAGTCGGGATCCCCTTTGTCCATGGATATTGTGGCTGGTTGGGCGCACTACCCTAAACCCTAAAACACTACCCCCTCCACTACCCAAACACCACTGCACTACCCTAAACCCTAAAACATTACCACCAGCATGACCCCCTACACTACACAAACACCACTGCACTACTCTAAACCCTAAAACACTACCCCCAGCATGACCCCCTACACTACCCATACACCACTGCACTACCCTAAACCCTAAAACACTACCCCAGCACGACCCCCTACACTACTGCACTACCCTAAACCATAAAACACTACCCCAGCACGACCCCCTACACTACCCAAACACCACTGCACTAACCTAAACCCTAAAACACTACCCCCAGCATGCCCAATCCCCCTTACCTCTCACTCCTCATGGTTCCTCTCTCCTCGTGGTTCCTGCTTCACGTCGTCTCTGAGGGGTGGTGCACGTCATTGTGAGGAAACAGAACAGCCTCGGTTTCCTTACAACAACGTGGATCGTCTACATGTTTTTTAGAACTCATGGTCATTTACCATACATACCTTTACAACAAAATGTGTTGTAAAGGCATGCGTGGTAAATGACCATGCGTTCTAAAAGAATGTGTAGTAATGACTTTTCGATGTACAGCGTATGCGTGGTAATGCATGCATTGTAATGGTATCGCGAAGCAAAAAAGTTGTTGTAATGGCTGTTTACCGATCGAATCTGGCCCCTGTTCTTCAGTGAGCCGTTTATTTGATTAATTAGGAGGAAGGAATGTGGGTTTTTTTACCAAAAAGCACATTCCCAGCTGTTGTATTGTGAAAGTGTCCGCGTGGCCTGGTTTCACTTCCGGTGAGAAAGTGGAAGAGTCTGTTTGGATCTAAATGAGTTCTGTTGTTGGACGGGGCCGGCGTGACACGTCATCAGAAAACATAGCTAATGGAAAGCGTCCTCCCTGAAGTGTGGAGCAGTGCCATGAGAGGTCAACGAGTGTGTGTCCCACCGCAGTATTACCGTACCGTGTGACCCATGTGCCGCCTCCAGGGTACAGGAGGCAGAAGCGGCATCGCAGGTCCTCTTGAAGACCATTGTAGCACTAATTCTACATTTTGGTACTAGGGCATTTTAACTTTGTTGTTCCTGCAAGATACAAAGAGAAGATCCTATGTTATTCAGTGCCCTTGTTACCTTTTTTTTGAGTTGTGGTGCTTGTCACTTCGCTGCCCCGCCGGTGCACACAACTGGGCGCCCCACCTCGTGTGCCATCTGCAGGGCCTCTGCCCACGGATCACTGGTTTCGGTTTCTGGAGTGGCAACATAAACAGTTGCTCCCAAAGGACTAGCCTGAACACTTGGGTGAATATCCCCTGCACCAGCATTCCACGGAAATTCTTTCCTAGCTCTCCCACGTCGACGAGGACGTCATAATAGCATGGCTCCGCTCGCGACACCGTATGACATCATCGGAGCCATAAGAGGACCTCGTCGGCGTGCTGATGTCAGCTCCACCCATATTTTCTGTGCCACCGAGGCAAACAGGCGGACCGAGACATTTTCACATGTATACATAGTATAATAAATATATATATATTCACTGAAAAAAACATAGGTTTCAGGCACGTTATAGTTAGAAATTAGCATTTAAAAAACCTTAGAAATTCACTGAAAAAGCAATAGGTTTCAGGGGCGTTATAGTTAGTTGGACATTTCACTCGTACAAAACCATAGAAATTCCCCCGTTATAGTTAGTTCAGCTCACTATAACTCGCGTGCCCGCAATGCACTGCTGATGACGTCACATATTACATCACTCATGACATGGTCAGTGACATCACTCATGACATCACTGATGACATCTAAAATGACATCACTGAAGACATCATCCAGTGAATGTGTGTTTTTCTGAAAATTAAATATGTTTTATATTTGTATATCTCGAGGTCGATGGAAGAATAAATGGGTATATGTGTCTAAATGCATGTTTTTTTTGGTTGTAAAATTGATTGTATAACTGACTGATCAAGTGTATCTTAGTGAATACATGGGTTAGTCAGTAATGTTTAAATATGTAAATATCTGTATCAGTCTCTCACTTTGTGTATAAGTGGCTGCATGGGTTGGTGAGTAGCTACATGAGTGTCTATATGGGTTATTAGTTGGTTTTTTGAGTATCAGTATGAGTGAGTGTCTGTATGGTTCGGTGAGGGGTATCACTTAGTGCATAGATGCTTGAATGAGTGACTCACTGTTTGTATGTGTTGAAGACAGCATGTGTGCAGGACTGTATAGGTGGATGAGTGTGTGTATGGGTGTGTTAGTGAGTGAATGACTGTCTCAATAGTGTCTTTATGAGTAACTACATATGTTTTAAACTAGTATGTGTGAGTATTGGTGAATATAAGTGAGTATATGTGAGAGTGAGAGATTGGATGAGTTCTTGTACAAATAAGTAGGTGTTTCTATAAGTGATTGTTTAAGAGAGTAAGTATATGTAAGTTTCTGTAGAAGTAAGTGTGGTAGTGTGTGTATAGTTGTATATATGCAAGTAAATGGATGTTTGATACTTTGTTTGCATGTGTGACTATGTGTGTGAGTAACTCTATGGATGAGTGGCGGTGTGTAACAGGATGTATAGGTGTATGAGTACATATGATGAGTGAGTACATGTATGAGTGACTGTATAGGGACTGTTGGAGAATGAGTGGATGTGTGTGTAGATCTTGGAATTACTGAATAGGTGCGTTGTAACTGGTATTGGTATGTCCATTGTTTTGAAAATGTTAGTTTGTATTTTTGAGTGTGTGTATCAAAGGTTATATTAGGGTGAGAGGAGGTTTGCCACTCTATCACAAGGATGATGTTATCAGTGATGTCATCAGTGATGTCATTTGAGATGTCATCAGTGATGTCATGAGTGATGTCACTGACCATGTCATGAGTGATGTAATATGTGACGTCATCAGCAGAGCATTGCGGGCGCATGAGTTATAGTTAGCTTAACTAATTATAACAGGGGAATTTCTATGGTTTTGTACGAGTGAAATGTCCAACTAACTATAACGCCCCTGAAACCTATGGTTTTTTCAGTGAATATATATATATATATATATATATATATAAACATCAACGACTCCTTCGGGACTTAGATGGACCCATGGAGAGTGGGGCACACGCCATCGGAGATAACCGGCAATCTCAACTCATAAGTATACACTTTTGCAATCCGCGTGCTCTCAGGAATCACAGACCCAGCGAGGAGTTTAGATAAACTGCTATTTATTCACACAACGCATTTCGCCAATGGGCTTGATCTCCAATGGAAAGAAGATGGTGGGGCAACTAAATCAACTGAAAAGAGGTCCCTGAGAAGGGGATATCCAATCAGAGACGTAAATCAAAGAAGGGAACATGCTAAAATGATAACTCCTAAACAAACTTTGGTGAACAAAGAGAAGGAAACACATATGACCAGTAGAGATAAGAACATTCCAGTTATTCTCATGTTAACAAGGAGAACCAACACATCTACAGTATTCCAAACAAGTACAGGAAGCTGCTCAGTAAGGATCCTGACATTGGCCAAAATGTAGATAAAAGACCGAATGTGACACATAAGAAAGTGCCATCAATACAAGAGAAATTTGTGAGGAGCCCTTTCACGATAAAAAACCACAAACAGGGCTGGAAAAACAAAAGTATGGTTTCACCAGGTGTGAAAAGTGTAACGCATGTCAGATTGAAAAAAATATGAAGCAATGTCAAGATCACAAAGGAAAGCATGTTGCCATAAGACATAGGATTACTTGTGAAACCAACTACAGAGTGAATGTGATTGAGTGTCCCTGTGAATTAAAATACATGGGGTAAGATATGTCCTCTGAAGGAGTGCATCCTGGAACACATTAGAGCAATCATGAATAAAGATCATAATTATGCTCTGGCAAAACATCTGGAAGGCCACCCAGACCAGGACTGGAAGAGTCTGCAATACTTTGGAATAGCTTGTGTGCTGAAAGATGATAAAGGAAAAGATGAGTCCTGAAACTCAGAGGACTGCAATTATACTTGATGATAAGACTCAAAATGAAGGTCCCATTCGCCCTGAATGCGGACGAGGAACTTCATACACATTGTAACTAGTGTGGACCTTATTAAGGGGTTATCTGTTGTTGATGGTCAGCAATATGAAAAAAATAGATGAGGTCATGGAATAATAGAAGGTTTCCTCATGGGAGGTGAATAGAAGGAAGATACACATAGGATAGATGAAATAATCAATGGTGACCATGACACTTAGTCAAGAATTGAACTCAACACAAACAACATGCTATCAACAATTGGGTTTTTCCACATTAAACAGGAATGCACTTGGACATGTTGCCAGTAGCATGAGGAAGAGAGAGGAACTGAGCAGGAATAGCCAAGAGATAAATGAGAATCTCCACAATATAGCCTGAATAGGAATGAATAGGGAGCATCCAGGTGGGAGGGGAAGGAAGAGAAGGTACCTACTAAAACTCCCAACACTAAACTAGTAGGTGTTTTGAGAAGAATACGAGGTTGACACTTACCATCACCATGAGATGCACTGAGGAATAGGTGCCAGATATGCTAACCACACATAAACTACACAGAGTAGTGATAAGGAATCGTAATCCTGTGTTGTGCTGAGTTCCAGATCATAGTTCACCTTCACCAAGGCACTGGCTAGCAGTAATATATGCCAGACACGAGCCACACTAAGTCTTATACGCCATGTAGGTAGGAGCTCTTTCAAGCAGGTAGAACACTGTGAGAAAGGAAATACCCTGCGAGGTTGATGTAAATTGTAAGAGCACTGAGGTCAGGTAACCCTCTAATCCATTGAACGAACCAGATATCCCAATTGGGGAAATGTATCTAAAATAAAATAAAACAGGGTTAACCTCAAATATAATATTGCTGATTTAATTGCTAGAATCTCAATAATTGAAATAATAGTACTAAACACTGTACAATATGGTGAAAATATTGCTTCCATGTTGAAGCATTGTATATAGTTTAAACTTATTTGTTTTTGGTTGCTTAATGTGGGTTGTTACAATAACAGTTCCCATAATGCTTCCTAATGTCTAAAGTGGGCCACAGAATAGAATTAGAAATTAAAGAGGGACTCACCGTGAGCAAGACTGATTGTTGAAGCACTCCGGTATGGGGTAGCGTGGGAGTGTATGGAATAAAGTAATTATCATTCCTGATAGTGCTGCATTTTTCCTTGTTTGCAGACATAACATGGAGACTGGTCTACCGCCGATGCAGGCACTGGTTCGGGGGAGTGCACCGCATGGGTCCAGTTTGTTTGTGTGTATATATATATATATAAAGAGATAGATATAGATATATATTCACTGAAAAAAACATTGGTTTTAGGGAAAGTTATAGTGAGTTGGGCATTTCACTCGTACAAAACCATAGAAATTCCCCCGTTATAGTTAGTTCAGCTAACTATAACTCGTGCCCCTGCAATGCACTGCTGATGACGTCACATATTACATCACTCATGACATGGTCAGTGACATTACTGATGACATCACTGATGACATCTCAACTAACTATAACTTTCCCTAAAACATATGGTTTTTTCTGTGAATTTCTAAGGTTTTTTAAATGCTAATTTCTAACTATAACGTGTCTGAAACCTATGTTTTTTTTAGTGAATTTCAAAGGATTTTTAAATGCTAATTTCTTACTATAACTTGCCTGAAACCTATGGTTTTGCCTACAGAGGTAGGTCATGAGAAAAAAGAAGAAAAAACGCAACAAAAGAAGCAAAAGAAATGCAGAAAGAGGCAACAGAAGGCCACAAAGAAGAAGGAAATTGCAGGAAGAAGCAAGCCGTGCAGAAAGAACCAACAGAGGAGCAGAAAGAGGCTTTGTTGCAAAATCATCCTGTACTCTCAACTTTTTCAGATGGGTACTGGTGGTAACTGACTCTGACTAACCAGTCCTAGAGCCAGTGCTATTCTAAAAGACACTTAGAATACAATGAAAACACCTACATACACTAGGGAACACTATGCGTTGGGATACCCCTGTGATTACCATGGCCTCCTCTGTAAGCCCCTAGTACAGAATAGGGCAGGGGGATTAAAACTACCTCTTAAAACAAGCCACAGGGCGCATTTGCACACTGGTGAAGGGAGGGGGGGGCTTAGGTGACTTGTGTGCAAACACACCCTGTGGCCCTTTTAATTTGGGGGATAAAGTCCCCTTGAATCCTGAATGTCCCTTGGGTCCAACTAGCCCACCAGGTAGCTCCAGTTAGCGCCACAGAGCTGCGTTGCAGAGAGGTGTAAAAAGGGGGTGGGCCTGGACCACCTCGCTGCAACGCAGCGCAGTGGCGGTTACTGGAAGAACCTGGTGGGCTAGTTGGCCCCCAGGAGCCCTCAGGATTGAAGGGGAATTATTTCCCCAACTTAAAACAAGCCACAGGACATGTTTGCACACGTCACCTCATGCCCCATCTCCTCCCTTCACCACAGTGTAAACGCACCCTGTGGCCGTTTTAAGTTGGGAGATTAAGTCCCCTTGAATCCTAAGGGTCCCTAGGGTCCAATTAGCCCACTATGTGCCTCCAGTAAGCGCCACAGAGCTGCCTGCGGGAGCCGGCATTGCTCTTCCACACGGGGAGCTGCTGAGATGCAGCTCCCCATGTGGAAAAGCAGTCGTCTTTGGTATTTGGAAGAGAGAGCAGGTTTCCTGCTCTCTCTTCCAAATACCAAAGCAGAGTTTGCTATGGCAGGGCAGGAGCCGTGAGGCTCCCACCCTGCCATAGCAAACAGCAGTGTCCCGGGGTGGCGATCCCCAGGGCCATGACAGGGCTCCAGGAGGGGGGCCGCACGGCCCCCCTCCCACCATTTTCAAAGCCCTGGGGGGCAGTGGTCCCCGGGGCTTGGGGGTCTGTCACGGACCCCCTAATTTTAATATTGAGAGCCCCGGGGAGGTGGCGGTCCCGGCGCATGTGGGGGGTTCAAGCCACCCCCACAAGGCCCCGGGGGTGGCAGTCCCTGGGGCTGCACGGGGGCCATGAGCCCCCCCAAATATTTTAGATAAGCCCCGGGGGTGGCGGTCCCAGGGCTTGGGGGGGCCTTTGAGCCCCCCCACCTCTTTCATGTAGCTAATAAGCCCCGGGGTGGTGGTCCCCAGGGCTGGGGGGCTGTGAGCCCCCCCGCACATATGTTTAAAAAGCCCCTGGGGTGGCGGTCCCCACGGCTGGGGGGCCCCTTTCGGCCCCCATCACAATACAAAGATTGCCCCCGGGATTTGGCCCACCCGGTGGCTAATTATTCACGAAGCGCATCGGTTCTACTGAGGCACAAGATGGCTGCCAACACTTCCTGGTTTGGAGTGTTGACAGCCAATTAGCATAAAGGTCGTGATCGGGAGGGTGCTGGTGGGAGGAGCATGTCCTAATGGTTCGTCATGCCGAAGAATGGTCCAAGCATATTATAAAATGGTGGCGCTATATCGACGACGTTTTCGTCATTTGGAGGGGAACCAAAGATCAGGCCCAGAATTTTGTCGATTCCATCAATACCAATGATTTGAATCTGTAGTTTACTGCTCATATCGATAAAACTACTGCCAATTTTCTAGACATTACTGTCCAAGCCATACAGGGAGCAATAGAAACTAGCCTCTACAGAAAGCCCACTTCTGGAAACTCTGTGCTATATGCTAAGAGTTTCCATCCTCCCCATACGATAGCTAGTATTCCGTATGGAGAATTTTTACGGACTCCTAGAGCTTGTAGCACTGAGGTAGCCCGTGATTATCATCAGGAACTAACCAAGCAATGGTTAGAGGCCAGAGGCTATGCCCCTAAAAACCTGGACATAGCACGGCAAAAAGCCTATATGAATGATAGGACCATTTTATTAGATCCAAATAGAAAAACTACCAACACCAACAGTGATATGGACGGAAAAATACAAGGTGTGGGAGATGATTTCAGACTAGTGACCACATATAGCAAACAGGCTAAAGCTATTACAGCCATAATTAAGAAAGAATGGCCTATAGTCATGAAAGATCTGACTCTTAAGAAAGGTGCTCCCTTCTAGTCCTACTGTAACATTTCGCAGAGCTTACTCTATGCGAAATAATCTAGTTAAAAATAGTCCAGAGAACACCAAGTCAAGAAATTGGCTCACCCCAAAAAAAGGTTTTGTAAAATGCAATTCTTGAAGAGCTTTCAAATTTGGCATTAATACTTCCACTTACAAAACACCTTTTTCAGATTTTGAGTATCCCCTGAGAAAACACTATACATGTAGGACTGACCATGCTGTCTATGTGCTGAGATGCAACTGTGGTCTTTGCTACGTTGGAAGCACAAAACTTCAAGTGCATATGCGTATATTGTGGCACCTCCGTGCGATTGCCAACTCTGATCCAACATGTCCAGTCGTGAGACATTTCAAATCGGTGCATGAGAATAACTTAAAACATTTACAATATTTTGTAATAGACTCAGTACCCCTCAATAAAAGAGGTGGGAATCGTGAAAAACAATTGCGCCAACTAGAATCGAAATATATTATTGAGCTAGACACCAAGTTTCCAACTGGATTAAACACAGGGGAAGATCTACACAATTTTCTATAAAGAGGGGCTGCCACTACTATCTTATATGCATAAGTATCTGCTAGATTTATATAGTCTCCCCTCAAGATGTTTCTGATTACTTTTATTCTAACAGGACTTATGAGTATGCAGAGTTCGTTTAGCATTATGCCATGTACTGTTGTTTCCATTCCTAAATAGATTGTTTATATTTATATGTATATTTATATGTATATTTATTCGAACATTGGGTCCCATGTGGCATTATTGGAACTAAGTTACTATGAATTACTATGCATTGCACATGTATTAGCACATTGTATACCTTATTCTATGTAGTAGATTCCAGTCTATAAGGATATTCGCTGCTCATTCCATTATGGGAGTAGTTTTATTATCTTTAAAGCACTATTTTGCACATATTACTCAATTTTTGCACCCCTCACCCCAATAGCACTTTAGCAAACAGCGTGAAGGTATGAAACTTTAATTTTTTTACTGTGTTTTTATCTGGCACATCAATTCCAATATTGCATATTTGCACATTTGACTGTTTATTATTCTGTACATAGGTGATAAAATGATACTCTGCTGCTAATACTACAATTATATACATATATATTTTAATATGCTAGAAAATAGCTTCTTAATTTATTTAGGTAATAAGTTGTTTTAGCTATATTATGTTTTGTATCTATATTTGTTAGATTATTTAGCGCATTTGCACATGTCATACATAGTTAACATCCCTACTATTTCGATATATATTACCATATTTTCACAATTCATTATTTATAGTAGCTTGAAAGGTATTTTCGATTTGCAAAAGTTCATATTCGTGTATTTGTACACTTGATGAGGATGCCTTAACAATAGAAGCAAGCACCTTTTAACATGACCCAGTGTATCTGCATTTGTGCTGATATTATAAATTGGTGGTGTTTGGCTTTATGTAATATGATCCTTAATATTGTACTATGCTTAACGTCTATATTGTTGAACAAGCTATGTGCGCCCATCTTTCGCATTTTAATTGGAGCCATGATTAGTTACTCACAGTGAATAGTGTCTCTCATTAGGAACACTATCAGGCACATGCATCAAAGCAAAAACCGGTCGCAAACGGGCAGAATCTGCCCCTTTGCGACCGGTATTTTTGCATTTGGGATGCATCATCCCAAATGCAAAAATTGCAATTTAAGGAATCCCTAAATTGCGAATACTTAAATTGCGATTGCATTTAAGGAATCCCAAATTGAGATTCCTTAAATGCAATGCATTAAAGTAAAAAAATTTGCGATTTCGCTAATAGGGGGAGCAAATTACCATGAAGTTGAATTTCATGGTAATTTGCAAAAACTTTGAAAAAGTAACTTTTGTGCATTTTTCAAAGTTTCATGTTGCGCACACACATGCCCTTAGGGCATGTGTGTGTGCAACATATGTGTACAGATCAATTTCAGGGGTGCAAAAGGGTGTCATTTTGACACCCTTGCACCCTTGGAATTACATGAGCAATTTGCGAGTACCTACTGGTACTCGCAAATTGCTCATGCAATCTCCAATTCATTCCTATGGGCCTGGAGGCCCATAGGAATGAATGGGACGGCATTCCTTAATTGCGAGTCGCAATTTGCGAGTCGCAATTAAGGAATGTGTAGGAATCGCTATTTTTATAGCGATTCCTACATGCATAGGCTTTTGCAATTCCTTAATTGCGATTCCTTAATAATCGCAATTAAGGAATCGCAAAAGCCTACATTGATGCATGTGCCAGTATGCATAGTATTTCTTCTATGTTCATTGCCTGCCGAGCGCACGAACCGGAAGTGCTGTGTGATTTATATTTCCTGTCTTTCCCTGCTCTCGCTTCCATGAAGCAAAGCAGTTTGCAATTACAGGGTGGATGCCGCGAGGCTCCCGCCCTGTCATTGCAAACTACAGTGTCCTGGGGTGGGCCGCCCGGGATACTGCAGGAGCCAACCCTGGGGGCTGGCAGTCCCCAGGGCCATCAATGGCTCCAGGAGGGGGGCCGCGTGGCCCCCCCATATTTTACAGAGTCCCGGGGATATGGTGGTCCCCGGGGCCGGTGGGTCCGTCACGGTCCCCCAATTTCAATCTTTAGTGCCCCAGGGAGGTGGCGGTTCCCGGGGTGTGCGGGGGGCTTGAGCCCCACCACACAGGGTATTTATTTATTTAAAAAAAGACCCTGGAGTGGTGGTCCCCGGGACTGCGGGGGGCCGTGTGCCCTTTCGCAATGATTCATACTTTGCCCCGGGGGAATGGCGTTCCCTGGGGTAGTGTGGGGTGTTTGGGCCCCACCACACTTTATTATTAAAATGCCTCCGGGATTTGGCCCCCTGGGGGCTAATTAGCGGGAGCCTGCGCTTCTTATTTTTTTGGTCAGCAGGATCCGCGCTCCCAGCACGGATTTTGCCGATTTAAAATAAATAAAAAATTGGGGGGGTCCTTGTGGGACCCCCTGAGCAGGCCTAGGGGGTCAGGGTGTTTCTATCCTGCCCCCTTTTCGCGTTTTATGCTTTTTTTATTAGGTTTCTTGTGCCTCGGTTCTAACCCAGATCTCTTGACTGGGGGAGAATGTCTGCATTGTCAGCATTCCGTCCATCATTTGTTTGTTGTATATAACTATAACTCGCGCGACCGCCACTCTATCACAAGGATGATGTCATCAGTGATGTCATGAGTGATGCCACTGACCATGTCATGAGTGATGTAATATGTGACGTCATGAGCAGTGGATTGCGGGCGCGCGAGTTATAGTTATCTGAACTAATTATAACTGGGGAATTTCGTTGTTTTTTTACGAGTGAAATGTCCACCTAACTATAACATGTGTGAAACCTATGGTTTTTTAAGTGAATTTGCAAGGTTTTTTAAATGCTAATTCCTAATTATAACGTGTGTGAAACCTATTGTTTTTTAAGTGAATATATATCTATATATATATACACATATATATATTCACTGAAAAAACCATAGGTTTCAGGGGCGTTATAGTTATCTGGACTTTTCACTCGTACAAAACCATTGAAATTACCCCGGTATAGTTAGTTCAGCTAACTATAACTCACGCGCCCGCAATGCACTGCTGATGAAGTCAGATATTACATCACTCATGACATGGTCAGTGACATCACTCATGACATCACTGATGACATCTCAAATAACATCACTGATGACATCATCCAGTGAATGTGTGTTTTTCTGAAAATTACATATGTTTTATATATGTATATCTCAAGGTCGATGGAAGAATAAATGGGTATATAAGTGTCTAAATGGATGATTTGTTTTTGAAAAATTGATTGTATAACTGACTGATTAAGTGTATCTTAGTGAATACATGGCTTAGTGAGTAATGTTTAAATGTGTAAATATCTGTATCAGTCTCTCACTTTGTGTATAAGTGGCTGCATGGGTTGGTGAGTAGCTACATGAGTGTCTATATAGGTTATTAGTTGGTTTTTTGAGTATCAGTATGAGTGAGTGTCTGTATGGTTCGGTGGGGGGTATTACGTAGTGCATAGGTGCATGAATGAGTGACTCACTGTTTGTATGTGTTGAAGACAGCATGTGTGCAGGACTGTATGGGTGGATGAGTGTGTGCATGGGTGTGTTAGTGACTGTCTCAATAGTGTCTTTATGAGTAACTACATATGTTTTAAACTAGTATATGTGACTATTGGTGTATATAAGTGAGTATATCTGAGAGTGAGAGATTGAAAGAGTTCCTGTATGAATAAGTATGTGTTTCTATAAGTGATTGTTTAAAAGACTAAGTATCTGTAAGTTTCTGTAGAAGTAAGTGTGGGGGTGTGTGTATAACTGTATATGCAAGTAAATGGATGTTTGATTCTTTATTAGCATGAGTGACTATGTGTGTGAGTAACTCTATGGATGAGTGGCATTGTGTAACAGGATGTATAGGTGTGTGAGTACATATGATGAGTGAGTACATGTATGAGTGACTGTATAGGACTGTTGGTGAATGAGTGGATGTGTATGTGGATCTTAGAATTACTGAATAGGTTGTTGTAACTGGTATTGGTATGTCCATTGTTTTGAACATTGTAGTTTCTATTTTTGAATGTGTGTATCAAAGGTTATATTAGAGGAAGAGGAGGTCTGCCACTCTATCACAAGGATGATGTCATCAGTGATGTCATTAGTGATGTCATTTGAGATGTCATCAGTGATGTCATGAGTGATGTCACTGACCATGTCATGAGTGATGTAATATGTGACGTCATCAGCAGTGCATTGCGGGCGCGCGAGTTATAGTTAGCTGAACTAACTATAACGGGGGAATTTCAATGGTTTTGTATGAGTGAAAAGTCCAGCTAACTATAACGCCCCTGAAACCTATGGTTTTTTCAGTGAATTTCTAAGGTTTTTTAAATGCTAATTTCTAACTATGCCTACAGAGATAGGACATGTGAAGAAAGAAGAAAAAACGCACAGAAAGAAAAAAAAGAAATGCAGAAAGAAGCAACAGAAGTCCTCAAAGACGAAGAAAAGTGCAGGAAGAAGGATAACGTGCAGAAAGAACAAACAGAAGAGCAGAAAGAAGCCTTGTTGCAAAATCATCCTGTACCCTCAACTTTTTCAGACGGATACTGGTGGTAACTGAGCCTGACTAACCAGTCCTAGAGCCAGTGCTATGTTAAAAGACACTCAGAATACAGTGAAAACACCTACATACACTAGGGAACACTATGCGTTGGGGTCCCCCTGTGATCAGCATGACCTCCTCTGTAAGCCCCTAGTATATAATAGGGCAGGGGATTAAAACTACCTCTTAAAACGCGCCACAGGGCGTGTTTGCACACGTCACCTCAGGCCCCGTCCCCTCAATTCCCCACTGTGTAAACACACCCTGAGGCCATTTTAAGTTGGGAGATTAAGTCCCCTTGAATCCTGAGGGTCCCTAGGGTCCAACTAGACCACTAGGTACCTCCAGTAAGCGGCACAGAGCTGCGTTGCAGAGAGATGTAAAAAGGGGCACGGCCTAGATCACCTCTCTACAACGCAGTGGAGTGGTGCTTACTGGACCCTCCCTTCACCACTGTGTACACACGCCCTGTGGCCGTTTTTATTTGGGAGATTAACTTCATTTGAATCCTGGGGGTCCCTAGGGTCCAACTAGCCCACTAGGTACCTCCAGTATGCGCCACAGAGCTGCGTTGCAGAGAGGTGTAAAAAGTGGCACGGCCTTGACCACCTCTCTGCAACGCAGCTCAGTGGTGCTTACTGGAAGCACCTGGTGGGCTAGTTAGCCCCCAGGGGCCCTCAGGATTGAAGGGGAATTATTTCCCCAACTTAAAACGCACCACAGTGCTTGTTTGCACACTTTAACTCAGGCCCCGTCCCTCCCTTCACCACTGTGTAAACACGCCCTGTGGCCGTTTTTTGTTGGGAGATTAAGTTAATTTGAATCCTGAGGGTCCCTAGGGTCCAACTAGCCCACTAGGTACCTCCAGTATGCGCCACAGAGCTGCGTTGCAGAGAGGCTTAAAAAGTGGCACGGCCTGGACCACCTCTCTGCAACGCAGCTCAGTGGCGCTTACTGGAAGCACCTGGTGGGCTAGTTAGCCCCCAGGGGCCCTCAGGATTGAAGGGGAATTATTTCCCCAACTTAAAACGCGCCATAGGGCGTGTTTGCACACGTCACCTCAGGCCCCGTCCCCTTCCTTCCCCACTGTGTAAACATGCCCTGTGGCCGTTTTTTAAGTTGGGAGATTAAGTCCCCTTGAATCCTGAGGATCCCTAGGGGCAAAATAGCCCACTAGGTACGTCCAGTAAGCGCCATTGCAGAGAGGTGTAAAAAGGGGCACAGCCTGCACCACCTCTCTGCAACGCAGAGCAGTGGCACTTACAGGAAGCACCTGGTGGGCTAGTTGGCCCCCAGGGTCCCTCAGGATTGAAAGGGAATTATTTCCCCAACTTAAAACGCGCCACATGGCGTGTTTGCACACGTCACCTCAGGCCCCGTCACCTCCCTTCACCACTGTGTAAACACGCCCTGTGGCCGTTCTAAGTTGAGAGATTAAGTCCCCTTGAATCCTAAGGGTCCCTAGGGTCAAACTAGCCCACTAGGTAACTCCAGTAAGCGCCACAGAGCTGCGTAGCATAGAGGTGTAAAAAGGGGCATGGCCTCAGAACACCTGTCTGCAACGCAGCTCCCTGGCGCACACTGGAGATACCTGTTGGGCTAGTTGGCCCTCAGGGACCCTCAGTATTGAAGGGGAATTAATTCCCCAACTTACAACTGGCCAGGGGGTGCGTTTGCAGAGTGCTGCAAGGAGGGGGCGTGGCCTCCAGCGCGATGCCGGTCTTTTATTTATTTGATTTTTTTAATAAGGAGGGCTGTGTGCCCCCCCTTCTTTTTCTAATTTACTGGCCCTGGGGACCCCATCCCCCATAGCCTGCACCCTAATTTTTTTTGTTGAAAAAAATTAATTTGGCCCTCCCAAGGCCTTAATCGGCCCCGGGGACCC
This sequence comes from Triturus cristatus, assembly GCF_964204655.1. NCBI lineage: Eukaryota > Metazoa > Chordata > Amphibia > Caudata > Salamandridae > Triturus > Triturus cristatus. The sequence goes on from NC_140584.1 coordinate 219,937,125, forward strand.
CAACCCCCGGGTCATGGCCTTTTTTTAATTTAAATTCTTTAGGAGGGGGCTGCGTTGCCCCCCTCCTCAGGCCACTTATGGCTCCGGGGACCCCATCCCCCGGGGCCGGCCTTTGGTTTTTATTATTTTAACCCCTTCGCTGCGGAGCGAATTCCGCCGCAGCGCTGGGGGGGGTTTGGGGGGTTTGCGGCGCCGCTATGCTCATGACGGAACCACGCCGTCATGAGTCACGGGCGAGCTGTGCTCATGACGGCGTGGTTCCGTCATGACTCCACCCACTTGCGTTAATCGCCCGCACAGGCGGGAAATTAGCGCCGCGTAGGCGGAGCGGCCGCCAACAGCTGCAGCATGACGGAACCACTCCGTCATGAGCACACGGCGCCCGTGGCTCATGACGGAGTGGTTCCGTCAAGGGCATGCAAGGGGTTAAAAATATATATATTTATAGAAACACCTAGGACATGCTGGACAAACCGTATGTACCTATCACCATGACGATTTGCGTGATATTCATTAAAAGGCGACTACGCATAGAATGAATCTACATGTAATGTATTTACACCGCTAGTGAATCTCTGACCTGTCTGACACCCTACCGTGCCTAATCCCGGCGCCCCCGCCGGTGGGTACTCTCCAAGTAGACACCCTTGTTGTTTATTTATACAAACATGGGTAGCTATTGACGGGCACATTTAATATACACGCACACCAAGCCATTCAAAGGGGATTCGACAAAAATTCGACCAAACTATGCAAGAAACACCCCCTTACGGTTAATGAAAAACACATCCACCGCCGGATGTGTAATACTTTTTATTTTACTCTCTGGAAAGGAGACAAACCTCACTTGAGAGTCACAGCATGCTCCTGGCTGAGCCCTGTGTTACACCCACCAGTGCCCGCCGATTGCCTCACACCTCTGTGTTGCATTCCACCAGCTAGTGCGTATGCTATGACACTCTCTAGCCCATGTGCACTGTAACACCACCCCGTGAATATGTCATGCCACACTTGCCTTCGCACGGGTTATATTGCCCCATCTAACGTGCCTTCCTCGATGTGTATGTTATAACGCACAGCGCTATGCCATACATATCTGGGATCCATATCTTTGTCACAGTGCATATGCAACGTTACACTCCCCAGCACATATTTTATATTACAACTTTAGAGACTAGTTAGGTTACACAACACTGCCCTGTGCAAATTACACTCCAAGGCGCATATCGCATAGCACGTGCTAGTGCCTGTGCTATCTCGCGCTCTCCAATGAATCTGTCATTGCGCACAATGTATTGCATATTATATTTCACGCCCCGGTTCATCTTATATCACACTTTTTGGTGCATAGTTTATACCATATACTACATCTAGTTTTCATTTTCAAACGTGCTCTCAGGACTATGTTCTATATAACACTGCGTCCACCTACCCTTTTCACGGGCATTACATTTTGCGATGGGGGTGGAGGGTCAGTGGGTGTTTCTGCCAAGTGAGCCCGGAGTCACAGTCACAAACGTCCTCTTCTTCCTGAATAAAAGTGAGATTATGCTGCATACTTGTTCATATTTTAAGTAGTTCGCACAGACACACATTTTAAAAACAATAAAGTTCCTAATACCCACCTTCTCTAAACAGTTAGCTTGCTGCCCCATCCACCTCCTCCCTATCCTCTGTTGTCTGAATCCATGGACTAGCCTCCTCCCTCCTGCCATGCATGGTCTGATGTGCTGCCACTGCCCTCCATTTAGCATGATGTACCAGTCGACTCCTCCTGCCCTCCATTGCCCAATTCTATGGCCCATCATTGACCTCCTGCTTAGCCTCTGTGCTTAGCTTGCTGCCCCTATTCTCTTTCCCCCTGCCCTCCGATGTCTTTGTGCATGCCCCTGCTCCATCCTTTTTGCCCACTATGTTCCATGGACCTGCCACTCCTATCTACTCTGAGTGTTCTGTTGAGCTGCCACTCCCCTCCCACCTGCCTAGCATTGTCAGATGACTGTAACCTGTCCCTGCCACCTTCACCCTGCCTGTCCACATGCCATGCCCCTATCCCCTTCCTCCTGTCCTCCATGGTCCATTTTACTGCCACACCCTTCTGCCCTCCCTGATCTGTTGTGCTGCAACTGCTCCTCCTGCCTGCCCCGCGCGGTCTGTTGTGAGGCCCCTTCCCCTGAACTCTCTTGTCTGTGCCCAGGTCCTGACCCTCCCTTCTATCCTCCATGGTCCTTTGTGCATGCCCCTGCACCCTCCTTCTTGCCCATCATAGCCATTGTGCTGCCACTAACCCTCCCGCTTTCCATGCATGGTCTTCTGTGCTGCCATGGCCCCTCCCACCTTCCCTGTGTGGTCAGCTAGCTGCCCCTGACCCCCTCCCACCTTCCCTCCATGGTCAGTGTGTATGCCACCATAGTCTCATTGTTGCGCTCCATGGTGTGTCTTGTTTCTAGTGCCCATCCTGCCTGACCTCCATGGTCATCGTGCTGCTCCTGCCCTGCCAACTTGCCCCCAGCCCTCTGTTTCCATGTGCAAACCCCCTATTCCCTCCCTCCTGGCTTGTCTGTTCCATTGTAATGCCCCTGATCCGTCCCTCCTGCCCTTTATGGTCTGTTATGCTGCAGCTTTCTCTCCTGTCTGTCCATTATGGTCAGCTAGCTACCATTGCCTCTTTCCCATCTGTTCTCTGTTGTCCATGTGCATGGTCCTGTCCCCTCCATATTGCTTTCTATGGATTGTTGTGCTGCACTCCCGTCCCGCATGCACTGTGTGGTGTATTGTGCTGCTGCAAACCCTGATGCCTGCCCTGTAGGGTCAGTTTGGTGCACCTCTCCATGTCCCTCCTGTCCTTTGTTATCCGAGTCCATGTCCCTACCCCAATTCCTCCTGCCTACCATGATTCAATGTACCATACTTGCAAACATTTTGAACTTGGTAAGAGGGAGATTTTGAAAAAAAACTGGGGTATTGATTTTCCCCTTTGAGTTACATTGAAAAAGAGGAGATTGTAGACAGGAGACAGATCAAATAAAGCCCATTTGAGCTTAAAAACATTGGACGTTTCCTGGCTGAAACGGGTCCGTTGGCATGTATGGTTGTACTACCACTGCCTCTTTCTTCTGCCCACAATGGTCTATTATATTGCCACAGCCTCTCTTGCCAGTCCTGTAATGATGGTTTGTTGCCCCTGCCCCCCTTTCCAGTGCCCTCCATAGTCTGTTGTGCTGCCACTGCCCTTCCTGCCTGCCCAGTGTGGTCAAATGGTTGCCTATGCTACCTGCCTTCAATTTTCTTTTGTGTCTGGTGGCCATCTTGGGAGATTTATTTGTTATGAAGTTTCCTAATTTCCTCATTTACTGCAGTCTGCTCAGTGGGAAATGCTTTCAGTTTTTTACTTTGATTCCATCAAGAAGGTATTCAGATATGTCACACATTTGGCATAAATTCTGAATGTTAGCACTCTAGTTGCTCATTAGATCACTGTAGTAAAGCTACTGCTCACCACGGAAGTCTGCTGCTGGTATTAAAAGTGCATGTTTGAGTCTGCATATCAGAATTTTTTAATGAAATAGAAGAGGATTTGAGAAGTCACTCAAAATGTGCCCTAATTTTTCTTTCTTCAGCACTAATCATAATTTCTATGGCAAAATGAACCTCCTCATTGTGTTCCTTTTTAAATTAAATGTTTTAAGTGTTACCAGTTTATTCCAATCAAGATGGCTTCAGGTGTGCCATACTTTTGTCATAAGTAAGACAGTAAGCGCTCTAGTTGTTCTTAAGAACACTCTCGGACATTCTGTCATTAGGCTATACTTGGGCTACATCTGGGTGATATTTGGGCTACATTTGGGCTCTTTTGTCTCTGGTGGCCATCTTGGGAGATTTATTTGTTATGAAGTTTCTTAATTTCCTCATTTACTGCAGTCTCCTCAGTGGGAATACTTTCAGTTTTTTATTTTGGTTCCATCAAGAAGGCATTCAGATGTGTCACACATTTGCCATAAATTCTGAATGTTAGCACTCTAGTTGCTCATTAGATCACTGTAGTAAAACTACTGCTCACCAGGGAAGTCTGCTGCTGGTATTCAAAGTGCATGTTTCAGTCTGCATGTCAGAATTTTTTTATGACATAGAAGAGGATTTGAGAAGTCAAAATGTGCCCTAATTTTTCTTTCTGCAGCACTAATCATAATTTCTATGGCAAAATGAATCCCCTCATTGTGTTCCTTTGTAAATTAAATTTTTTAAGTGTTTCCACTTTATTCCATTCAAGATGGCTTCAGGTGTGCCATACTTTTGTCATAAGTAAGACTGTTAGCGCTCTAGTTGTTCGTTAGAACACTCTGGGACATTCTGTCATTGGGCTACACTTGGGCTACATCTGGGTGATATTTGGGCTACATTTGGGCTCTTTTGTCTCTGGTGGCCATTTTGGGAGACTTATTTGTTATGATGTTTCCTAATTTCCTCATTTACTACAGTCTCCTCAGTAGGAAATACTTTCAGTTTTTTTTACTTTGATTCCATCAAGAAGGCATTCAGATGTGTCACAAACTTGCCATAAATTCAGAATGTTAGCACTCTAGTTGCTTATTAGATCACTGTAGTAAAGCTACTGCTCACCAGGGAAGTCTGCTGCTGGTATTGAATGTGCATGTTTCAGTCTGCATGTCAGAATTTTTTAAAGAATTAGAAGAGGATTTGAGAAGTCACTCAAAATGTGCCCTAATTTTTCTTTCTGCAGCACTAATCATACTTTCTATGGCAACATGAACCCCCTCATTTTGTTCCTTTTTAAATTAAATGTTTTAAGAATTACCAGTTTATTCCAACCAAGATGGCTTCAGTTGTGCCATACGTTTGTCATAAGTAGGACTGTTAGCGCTCTAGTTGTTCTTTAGAACACTCTGGGAAGCTGCAGTAGAACACAAAGGAATCAACTGACAGTTTCTGCCCTTGTTGGATGTACATGTTTTACTGAGAATGTCAGACTTCATTCTCACATGACTGAGAAAGATAATGTGAATTTACAGAAAATATGCTCTCAGTTAGCTTATAGATCACCTTCCAAACCTCTGTGGGAAAAGCATGAGAAAATAGTTTTCTCTCAAACATGATTCATGATATCACAGCAGAAGGCTTTTTCACATGGTAAAATCACCTTAGAACACACTACAATTCCTAAAATGAGTATGGTACCATCAACAAATGATTTTTAATGTAACTAAAGTCTTAAAACCTTCTATTAACTGCAATGCTTTTTAATGAGGTGCTATCATGTATATTGGTCCCAAGATGGCTGCCAACACTTCTTGGATGAAGTGCTGACAGCCAATCAGATCTCACGATGAGATGTTTGGTTAGGCTCCACCCAGATATATATGTGATTTTACTTTTGATTTTCTCAGGAACTACTGAACGGATTTACACCATTTAAGCAAAAGGCACATGCCTAACCTGAGGACTACCTCTTTGCCAAATTTCAAGTAATTCTGTTCAGCCGTTCGGGCTGTACCTTCGACTAAAGGTCCAATGGGAAAATGCATGGTGAAAACGCGTTTTGGGACCCCCCTTTTTTCTCAGCCCCCACTTGACGAATCACCCCGAGACTTTCGGGTAGGAGCTGCGCGGAGCGCCCCATTAATTTTGAAAATTTCACGAAGATAAGTCAACCGGTGCCAAAGTTATTCAAAATAGAGTATTCAGATTTCCTATGGGAACTCGGTCCTAACTATAACTATCTACTGGCGACCGCCAGTAGATAATATGTGTCTGTAGGTGTTTAATATTTCTGCTTCATTTATGAGGCTATTCATATATTTGAAGTGTTCAAAGTGACATTTTTTCTTGCACTGCAGTAGGAATAGTGGAGGATCTGACGCATTAAATAATCGGAGCCGTAGACCTAGCTATAGAGTATGAAAAACCATTGTTTATAATAACGTGTGATGCGGCGAAAGCATTTGACAGGGTCAGCTGGCCCTTTTTATATGAGGTAATGCAACGTTTTAACATGGAGGAAATATTTGGGTCAGCTTTTAAGACCTTGTACAGAAATCCTATGGCTCGAGTCTTGGTAAATGGATTTCTATCTGAGATAGTACAAATAAGCAGAGGATCTAGACAAGGATGTTCACTTTCCCCTATCTTTTTCAATTTATATTTTGAGCCACTTGCTATTAAGTTGAGAGCTTGTAAAAAAATATGTCCATTCACATGTAATAATTGGGAAAAAAAAGATAGGTCTTTACGCCGACGACTAAATGATTTTCACAACCCACCTCGACCCGGTAATATCAGCTATCTGGGAAATCCTAGATGAATTTAGTAAATTATCAGAATATGCAGTAAATCCCTCCAAAACAGAGATCATGCAGTGGAATACTAGTTTCAAGAGTGACCTTATCAAGAAAAAGATAAGATACTTAGGGATTGAGATAGCCCAGAATCTAAAGTGAATTTTGATTTAGTAACAACCAAAATCAGAAAACAACTGCAGCAGTGGGGTTCTTTACCGTTATCCTTTCTGAGTAAATCAAATTTACTGAAGATGTCTATTCTTCCTAGGTATACTTTCATTTTTAACACAATCCCGTTAGAATTTAAGACTGAATGGATTAAAAAAGTCCAAGGTCTCTTTAACAGCTTCATTTAGGGAAATAAAAGGCCGAGAATTGCATGGAGGAAATGTAGGGAGAAAAAGGGAAATGGCGGTATAGCTAGCCCAGACCTCCTATATTATCAGAGAGCCTTTCACTTGAAAGTTTTTAGGCAGTTATTAAAGGGCTCAAATAGTATCACTCCCTTGTTTCGTGCTCTGACATATGGTCCACCAGATATATCTAATCACTTTCTTTATAAGTATGGAGACCCTAAATTCTTTAAAAAAATCAGGTTAAAGTCTCTTAAATGCGCTTGTTTATTATGGTACCATATCAGCAAGATTTTAAAGATCCCATATTACAGCCACTACGCCCCAATATGGAGTTCTCCTGGTACCCCAGAATGCCTTCAAGATGCCCTAGCAACAACGATAAGGGAAAAGGGAATCTGTAGATGGGGTCAGTTATTGGAAGGTACCCAATTAATATCGTGGCAGGACTTTCAAGAAATCACAGAAGGAGCAGCCTCACATTTCAAATATTGTCAGCTATTAAGCTGGGCCAAAACTCTGAGACAGGCCGGAAATCAAAACTTACTTTATGAGGCTAAAATAGCTACACGTCCGGCTCTACAGAAAGAGGTTTTGTTATGGTACTGGGCATTGATACAATCTCTAGAAGACCCGGCTGCATGGCAAACTGAATTATGGAGTAGGTAGCTACCGGATCTTGAAACACAATGGCAAGTATCTACATTGTTATTATGGCATTCTGTGAAATCGGCGCCTTTAAAGAAAAATCATCTTTTCACTATCCATAAGGCTTACTGGACCCCACGAAGATTGGCAAAGATGGGTCAGCAATCAGTGAGGTACTGCCAAAAGTGCGGTGAACCCAATTTAGATGAAGTACATATGTTCCGGTGGTGTCCCTCCATCCAACCATTTTGGCAGAAAGTGGGTAAAATCTATCTGAGTTGGTGCACCATGAAGTAAAGGTGAGTCTGGCACTAGTAATATTTGGGGTGATACCGGAGGAAGAATCAGCTGTTAATATTCACAAGTCTCTAAAGGCACTTATATTCATTTTAGTTTTATTAATGAGAACTTTGTATTAAATGGATTTTACCTATTCCACCTTCAGAAGTTGAATGGTTAAACTCAATCCATAGAATTGCCAAAATGGACAGAGCAAAATACTCTAATAAGAGAATGAAACACTGGTGTATTTGGGATAACTGGGCTGAAAATACCTGCACATTTTAATCTCTTAAATTCTTCTCCCTATCCATAGCATAAATCTTAAATCACTAATCAGGGGAAGTTACTTATCAATAAATCTAATATCTAACACTAAAATTAACTCCCTCACTCTTCCTAGCGTAATTCTGGCAACCCGTTAGACACGGTATGAAAAATTAATTTGTTGTACATTTTTATTTTTGTGGTAAAGGATATTTCATCAATCCAATGATTATGAATCAGTATTTACAGGATATTCTCATTAAGCTAGGAAATTAACCAAGAAGGATTGGTGATACTGGCATGAAAATTGAAAAAGAACCTGTATAAAAAGGAGAAAGAGTAAGCCCATTTTGACGAGATCGATCTCGCGATGTTTATCATCTCCTCCCAAGTGGAGCGAGCGGGAATCTTCTCTGGTGGACAGTGAGTAACCAAAAAGGTTATCTCTTCCTTCTCCATTCTTATACTGATCATATGAGGACAAATCTAAAAAAAAAAAAAAAAAAAGGTATAGTAAAATATACCAGTTAGGACCAGATTACGACTTTCTCGGTGCGGTGCCGGGCATGCCCCACCGCCGCAACACCAAAGCTGTGGTCAGACCACCCACCAGATTAGAAGTTTCCTCCTGTCTGGCGGGCTTTGTTTTTGACATTCCCATGGCATTGCCATGAAAATGGGCACTGCAATGGGAACATCAAAAACAGTTCCTGCACGGCATGGACTGAAAGGTCCATGCCATGCAGAAACTGGTGTGTATGCACACAGGGGGACGCATGTTGTGCCCCCTTGTTTGCATTCACAGGGCGTGAGGAACCAGGGTGGCCTGCAGGGCCTGCTCTGTTTCCTCTCCACAGCGGTTTTTGTGGCAGTGGAACGCCATGAAAACCATGATGCAGAGGAAACTTCTAATATGCTTGGTGGGACCACCAAGCATATTACTGCATCCTGACTGCCACAACATCACCACGGAACAATGGATGCCTGGCTGCTGCATCGGGACTGTGGCGGTCCTACCGCCCATATCGTAATAGGGCAGTCGGAAGTCTGCCACTGCTGTGCTCCCACGAGTCTAGTGGTCCATGGACCGACAGACTTGTAATGTGGGCTATGGAAGTTAGTATTTTCTCTACTGTTGCGCTGTTTGGAGTGGGAATAGTAGATTTCACTCCTCCTAAATCCAGCACTTTCCATATTGTTGCACAGACTGGATAAATTACATTTTAACCTTCCAAAGTCAAACATTCTCCCTACTACCGCGCTGTTTGGAGTTTGATTAGTAAATTTCACACCTCCAAAGTCTAACACTTTCCCTACTGTAGCAAAGATTGGAGTGGAAATAGTAGATTTTACCCCTCCAAAGTCCAAGACATTCCTACTTTTGCGCTGTTTGGAGTGGGAATAGTAAATTTGACCCCTCTGAAATCCAACGCTTTCCTTACTGTTACGATGTTAAAAGTAGGATTAGTGAATTTAACCCCTCCAAAGTCCAACACTTTCCTTACTGTTATGCAGACTGGAGTGAGAATAGTAAATTTGCCCCCTCCGAAGTCCAAGGCTTTCCCTTCTGTTACACTGATTGGAGTAGCAATAGTAAATGTAACCCCTTTTAAGTTCAACACTTTCCATTATATTATTATATTATTATTATGGTGACTCGAGTAATATTAATAAATCTAACCTCACCGAACACTTTTCCTACTGTTATGTTATGTTACACAGCATTAGTAAAGTGCGCGTATACAAAACAGGTTTCATGGCGCTGAGTAAAAAGGGGGGAATGACACGGTCAAAAGTCTTGCCATAAGATTTTAAAGAGCCAGGTTTTTAGAAGTGTCCTAAATCTGGAATAAACTGTTGTAGATCTTATGTCAGAGGAAAGAGAGTTCCAAAGATGCAGGGCAATCACAGAAATCGTCCAATTTGAAGAGCAGTTTATGCATCAGCATTACTATACTGTTGCATAAACTAGGGTGGGAATATTATTTTTTATATTCTTAGTCTTCAATAGTTTATAAACTATTGGTTAAATGGATGTTATATTTATTTTTTATTATTACATTTAGTTTTTATATATTCCATATTGTTTGTTTTTGTTTTTACTTTTACATTTATTTTAATGTTCATATTTTTTTTAATGTGTTTTGGGGATTTAAATTTTTTTATTATTTTTTAAATATTTTATTTATTGCCTACATTATTTAATATATGTTTTCTTATCCAATTGGTTATATTGTTTAGGGTTTTATTTTGTATGTCTGAGTAATATATATATATATTATATATTTTATATATATATATGTGACGTCATCAGCAGTGGATTGCGGTCGCGCGAGTTATAGTAAGCTGAACTACCTATAACGGGGGAATTTCAATGGTTTTTTGCGAGTGAAATGTCCAGCTAACTATAACATGTGTGAAACCTATGGTTTTTTCAGTGAATTTGCAAGGTTTTTTAAATGCTAATTCCTAACTATTACGTGTGTGAAACCTATGTTTTTTTCAGTGAATTTGCAAGGTTTTTTAAATGCTAATTCCTATAACGTGTGAGAAACCTATGGTTTTTTCAGTGAATTTGCAAGGTTTTTAAATGCTAATTTCTAACTATATCGTGTGTGAAACCTATGTTTTTTTTGTGAATTTGTATGGTTTTTTAAATGCTAATTTATGTATGTATTATTATATTTTTTATATGTTTATTTTACAATAAACTACCTATGTATATAGTTAAAGATTGACTGTATCCTTTAATATGGAATGGCTCAGCTCTTTTATTTTGATTTTTTTTTAAGGGTTTTTCACGGTGCGCGCACCGTGCGCGCACTCCGCGATTTTTTGAAAAAAAATAAAATGTTTTTTTCACCCTTCGGTGTCCTTCAGGGAGCCCCTGACAAAGGCTAGGGGGTCAGGAACTCTCTACCCTGTCCCCTTTTCACGTTCTCCACCTTTCTTTTTCACTGTCACACACAAAATGGCGTCCGACACTTCCTGATTTCGACCGATTGGAATGTTGACTGACATCTAACCACCAATCAGAATTACGCTTGCGGACATTTGGTGCGCGCACCTTGCGCGCATGGTGCGCGCATATAGATATTTATGTACTTTTAACTGCAATTTTCTCAGGAACTACTGAACAGATTGACCCATATATGCAAAAGGCACATGCCTGACCTGAGGACTACCTCTTTGCCAAATTTCATGTAATTTTGTTCAGCCGTTCGGGCTGTACCTTCGACTAAAGGTCCTATGGTAAAATGCATGGGGAAAACATGTTTTGGGACCCCCTTTTTTCTCAGCCCCTGCTTGACGAATCACCCCGAGACTTTCAGGGTAGGAGCTGAGCGGAGCGCACCATTAGTTTTGAAAATTTCACGAAGATAAGTCAACCGGCGCCAAAGCTATTCAAGATAGAATTTTCAGATTTCCTATGGGAACTCGGTCCTAACTATAACTATCTACTGGCGTACGGTAAGCTTACCGTACGCGTACGGTAAAAAAAAAAAAAAAAAAAAAAGAATTAACAATCACATTTAATATATAAATCTAAGGACCCCCAAGGGAGAAAAAAACAATTGATATTTTGTAAAAAATGGCGAGGCGTGCACGGTACGAAATGCGCTACGTGGGTGCTCAGTGCGCGAAGCGCACCGAGCGCCCACAGCGCGCGCACGATCCGTGAAGCGCACCGTGCGCGCAAAAATTAAAAATAAATACATAACTTAGCATTTAAAAAACCGTACAAATTCACTGAAAAAACCATAGGTTTCACACACGTTATAGTTAGGAATTAGCATTTAAAAAACCTTGCAAATTCACTTAAAAAACCATAGGTTTCACACAAGTTATAGTTAGCTGTACATTTCACTCATAAAAAACCAATGAAATTCCCTGTTATAGTTAGATCAGGTAACTATAACTTGCGCGACCACAATGCACAATGTGTCATTTCAGATGTCATCAGTGATGTCATGAGTGATGTCACTGACCATGTCATAAGTGATGTAATATGTGATGTCATCAGCAGTGCATTGCGGGGGCGCAAGTTATAGTTACCTGATCTAACTATAACGTGGAATTTCATTGGTTTTTTACGAGTGAAATGTACAGCTAACTATAACTTGTGTGAAACCTATGGTTTTTTAAGTGAATATATATATAGATAGATAGATATATATATTACCTACTGGCAGCCGCCAGTAGGTTGTTATAGTTAGGACCTATTATCCATAGGAAATCCGCAACATTCTATTTGGAATAACTTTGGTGCCGGTTGACGAATCTTCACGAAATTTTCAAAACTGGTGGGGTGGTCCGGTCCGCTCCTATCCTGATAGTCTCGGGGCGATACATCAAGTGGGGGCTGAGAAAAAAGAGGGGTCCCAAAACGTGTTTTCCCTATGCAATTTTCCATAGGAACCGTTAATCGTAGCTGCAGCCCGGACTGCTGAACGGTATTACACGAAATTTGGCAAAGAGGTAGCCCTTGGTTCACACTCGTGTCTTTTGGTTAAATGGTGTAAATCCGTTCAGTAGTTGCTGAGAAAATCAAAAGCAAAATCATAGATATATCTGGGCAGAGCCTAACCACACATCTCATCGTGAGATCTGATTGGCTGTCAGCACTTCATCCAAGAAGTGTTGGCAGCCATCTTGGGACCAATATACATGATAGCACCTCATTAAAAAGCATTGCAGTTAATAGAAGGTTTTAAGACTTTTGTTACATTATAAATCATTTGTTGATTATACCATACTCATTTTAGGAATTGTGGTGTGTTCTAAGGTGATTGTACCATGTGAAAAAGCCTTCTGCTGGGATATCATGAATCATGTTTGAGAGAAAACAAATTTCTCATGCTTTTCCCACAGAGGTTTGGAAGGTGATCTATAAGCTAAACTGATAGCATATTTTCTGTAAATTCACATTATCTTTCTCAGTCATGTGAGAATGAAGTCTGACATTCTCAAAAAAACATGTACATCCAACAAGGGCAGAGACTGCCAGTTGATTCGTTTGTGTTCTACTGCAGCTTCCCAGAGTGTTCTAAAGAACAACTACAGCGCTAACAGTCTTACTTATGACAAAAGTATGGCACACCTGAAGCCATCTTGATTGGAATAAAGTGGTACCAATTAAAACATTTAATTTGCAAAGGAACAATAAGAGGGAGTTCATTTTGCCATAGACATATTGATTAGTGCTGCAGAAAGAAAAATTAGGGCACATTTTGACTTTTCAAATCCTCTTCTATATCATTAAAGAATTCTGACATGCAGACTGAAACATGCACTTTGAATACCAGCAGCAGACTTCCTTGGTGAGCAGTAGCTTTACTACAGTGATCTAATGAGCAACTAGAGTGCTAACATTCAGAATGTATGGCAAATGTGTGACACATCTGAATGCCTTCTTGATGGAACCCAAGTAAACAAGCATTAAAAATGCAATAGGTCTCGCCCTCGTTTAAGTTAAAGCAATTCTATTTGTAATTAGGTGGGATTTTAGCTTTGCTTTTATTAGTGTTTTTTAAACTTTCATGTACATAACATGCATATGTATGCATATATGTATATGTGTATGTATGCATGCATTTATATTTGTATTTATTTAGTTATGCCGATTTTATATATGTTTATATATGTATGTATATATATATAGACACACATACATATATATAAATGCATATGCATAGAGGTAGAGGTGTAGAGGTGTAGAGGTAGAAGTGTAGAGGTAGAGAGGTAGAGGTAGAGAGGTAGAGGTGTAGAGAGGTAGAGAGGTAGAGGTGTAGAGGTGTAGAGAGGTAGAAAAGAGTAGAGAGAGAGGTAGAGAGAGGTAGAGAGGTAGAGAGTAGAGAGTGAGTAATAGAGAGTAGTAGCGAGAGTAGAAGAGAGTGAGTAGTAGAGAGTGAGTAGTAGAGAGTGAGTAGTAGAGAGAGTAGTAGAGAGTAGTAGAGTAGTAGAGAGTGAGTAGTAGAGAGTGAGTAGTGGAGAGTAGTAGAGAGCGAGTAGTAGAGAGTGAGTAGTGGAGAGTGAGCAGTAGAGAGCAGTAGAGAGTGAGCAGTAGAGAGTGAGTAGTAGAGAGTGAATAGTAGAGAGTGAGTAGACAGAGAGAGTAGTAGAGCGTGAGTAGTAGAGTGTAGTAGAGGGAGTAGTAGAGAGGGAGTAGTAGAGAGAGAGTAGTAGAGAGTGAGTAGTAAAGTAGTAGAGAGTGAGTGGTAGAGAGTAGTAGAGAGTAGTAGAGTGAGTAGTAGAGAGTAGTAGTAGAGAGTGAGTAGTAGACAGTAGTAGTAGAGAGTAGTAGAGAGTAGTAGAGAGCAAGTAGTGGAGAGTGTGTAGTAGAGAGTGAGTAGTAGAGAGTAGTAGAGAGTGAGTAGTAGAGAGAGTGGTAGAGAGTGAGAAGTAGAGAGTAGTAGAGAGTAGTAGAGTAGTTGAGAGTGAGTGGTAGAGTGAGTAGTAAAGAGTAGTTGAGAGCGAGTAGTAGAGAGTGACTAGTGGAGAGTGAGTAGTAGAGAGTAGTAGAGGGCGAGTAGTAGAGAGCGAGTATTAGATAGTAAGTAGGAGAGAGAGAGTAGTAGAGAGTGAGTAGTAGAGAGTAGTAGAGTGGGTAGTAGAGAGTGAGTAGTAGAGAGAGAGTAGTAGAGAGTGAGTAGTAGAGTAGTAGAGAGAGAGTGGTAGAGAGAAGTAGAGAGTAGTAGAGTGAGTAGCATAGAGTAGTAGAGAGTGAGTAGTAGAGAGAGTAGTAGAGAGTGAGTAGTATAGAGTGAGTAGTAGAGAGAGTAGTAGAGAGTAGTAGAGTAGTAGAGAGTGAGTAGTAGAGAGTGAGTAGTAGAGAGTAGTAGAGAGCGAGTAGTAGAGAGTGAGTAGTAGAGAGTAGTAGAGTGAGTAGTAGAGAGTGAGTAGTAGAGAGAGAGTAGTAGAGAGTAGTAGAGAGTGAGTAGTAGAGTAGTAGAGAGTGAGTGGTAGAGAGTGAGTAGTAGAGTAGTAGAGAGTGAATGGTAGAGAGTAGTAGAGAGAAGTAGAGTGAGTAGTAGAGAGTAGTAGTAGAGAGTGAGTAGTAGAGAGTACTAGTAGAGAGTAGTAGAGAGTAGTAGAGAGCAAGTAGTGGAGAGTGTGTAGTAGAGAGTGAGTAGTAGAGAGTAGTAGAGAGTGAGTAGTAGAGAGAGTAGTAGAGAGTGAGAAGTAGAGAGTAGTAGAGAGTAGTAGAGTAGTTGAGAGTGAGTGGTAGAGTGAGTAGTAAAGAGTAGTTGAGAGCGAGTAGTAGAGAGTGAGTAGTGGAGAGAGAGTAGTAGAGGGCGAATAGTAGAGAGCGAGTATTAGAGAGTGAGTAGTAGAGAGTGAGTAGTAGAAAGTAGTGGAGAGAGAGTAGTAGAGAGTGAGTAGTAGAGAGTAGTAGAGTGAGTAATTGAGAGTGAATAGTAGAGAGTGAGTAGTAGAGAGAGAGTAGTAGAGAGTGAGTAGTAGAGTAGTAGAGAGAGTGGTAGAGAGAAGTTGAGAGTAGTAGAGTGAGTAGTAGAGAGTAGTAGAGAGTGAGTAGTAGAGAGAGTAGTAGGGAGTAGTAGAGAGTGAGTAGTAGAGAGTGAGTAGTAGAGAGAGTAGTAGAGAGTAGTAGAGTAGTAGAGAGTGAGTAGTAGAGAGTGAGTAGTAGAGAATAGTAGAGAGCGAGTCGTAGAGAGTGAGTAGTAGAGAGTAGTAGAGTGAGTAGTAGAGAGAGAGTAGTACAGAGTAGTAGAGAGTGAGTAGTAGAGTAGTAGAGAGTGAGTGGTAGAGAGTAGTAGAGTGAGTAGTAGAGAGTAGTAGAGAGTGAGTAGTAGAGAGTGTATAGTAGAGAGTAGTAGTAGAGAGTAGTAGAGAGTGAGTAGTAGAGAGTGAGTAGTAGAGAGTAGTAGAGAGTGAGTAGTAGAGTAGTAGAGAGTGAGTGGTAGAGAGTAGTAGAGAGTAGTAGAGAGAGAGTAGTACAGAGTAGTAGAGAGTGAGTAGTAGAGTGGTAGAGAGTGAGTGGTAGAGAGTAGTAGAGAGTAGTAGAGTGAGTAGTAGAGAGTAGTAGAGAGTGAGTAGTAGAGAGTGTATAGTAGAGAGTGAGTAGTAGAGAGTGAGTAGTAGAGAGTGAGTAGTAGAGTAGTAGAGAGTGAGTGGTAGAGAGTGAGTAGTAGAGTAGTAGAGAGTGAGTGGTAGAGAGTAGTAGAGAGTAGTAGAGTGAGTAGTAGAGAGTAGTAGTAGAGAGTACTAGTAGAGAGTAGTAGAGTGAGTAGCATAGAGTAGTAGAGAGTGAGTAGTAGAGAGAGTAGTAGAGAGTGAGTAGTATAGAGTGAGTAGTAGAGAGAGTAGTAGAGAGTAGTAGAGTAGTAGAGAGTGAGTAGTAGAGAGTGAGTAGTAGAGAGTAGTAGAGAGCGAGTAGTAGAGAGTGAGTAGTAGAGAGTAGTAGAGTGAGTAGTAGAGAGTGAGTAGTAGAGAGAGAGTAGTAGAGAGTAGTTGAGAGTGAGTAGTAGAGTAGTAGAGAGTGAATGGTAGAGAGTGAGTAGTAGAGTAGTAGAGAGTGAATGGTAGAGAGTAGTAGAGAGAAGTAGAGTGAGTAGTAGAGAGTAGTAGTAGAGAGTGAGTAGAGAGTAGTAGAGAGCAAGTAGTGGAGAGTGTGTAGTAGAGAGTGAGTAGTAGAGAGTAGTAGAGAGTGAGTAGTAGAGAGAGTAGTAGAGAGTGAGAAGTAGAGAGTAGTAGAGAGTAGTAGAGTAGTTGAGAGTGAGTGGTAGAGTGAGTAGTAAAGAGTAGTTGAGAGCGAGTAGTAGAGAGTGAGTAGTGGAGAGAGAGTAGTAGAGGGCGAATAGTAGAGAGTGAGTATTAGAGAGTGAGTAGTAGAGAGTGAGTAGTAGAAAGTAGTGGAGAGAGAGTAGTAGAGAGTGAGTAGTAGAGAGTAGTAGAGTGAGTAGTTGAGAGTGAATAGTAGAGAGTGAGTAGTAGAGAGAGAGTAGTAGAGAGTGAGTAGTAGAGTAGTAGAGAGAGTGGTAGAGAGAAGTAGAGAGTAGTAGAGTGAGTAGTAGAGAGTAGTAGAGAGTGAGTAGTAGAGAGAGTAGTAGGGAGTAGTAGAGAGTGAGTAGTAGAGAGTGAGTAGTAGAGAGAGTAGTAGAGAGTAGTAGAGTAGTAGAGAGTGAGTAGTAGAGAGTGAGTAGTAGAGAATAGTAGAGAGCGAGTCGTAGAGAGTGAGTAGTAGAGAGTAGTAGAGTGAGTAGTAGAGAGAGAGTAGTACAGAGTGAGTAGTAGAGTAGTAGAGAGTGAGTGGTAGAGAGTAGTAGAGTGAGTAGTAGAGAGTAGTAGAGAGTGAGTAGTAGAGAGTGTATAGTAGAGAGTAGTAGTAGAGAGTAGTAGAGAGTGAGTAGTAGAGAGTGAGTAGTAGAGAGTAGTAGAGAGTGAGTAGTAGAGTAGTAGAGAGTGAGTGGTAGAGAGTAGTAGAGAGTAGTAGAGAGAGAGTAGTACAGAGTAGTGGAGAGTGAGTAGTAGAGAGTAGTAGAGGGCGAGTAGTAGAGAGCGAGTATTAGATAGTAAGTAGGAGAGAGAGAGTAGTAGAGAGTGAGTAGTAGAGAGTAGTAGAGTGGGTAGTAGAGAGTGAGTAGTAGAGAGAGAGTAGTAGAGAGTGAGTAGTAGAGTAGTAGAGAGAGAGTGGTAGAGAGAAGTAGAGAGTAGTAGAGTGAGTAGCATAGAGTAGTAGAGAGTGAGTAGTAGAGAGAGTAGTAGAGAGTGAGTAGTATAGAGTGAGTAGTAGAGAGAGTAGTAGAGAGTAGTAGAGTAGTAGAGAGTGAGTAGTAGAGAGTGAGTAGTAGAGAGTAGTAGAGAGCGAGTAGTAGAGAGTGAGTAGTAGAGAGTAGTAGAGTGAGTAGTAGAGAGTGAGTAGTAGAGAGAGAGTAGTAGAGAGTAGTAGAGAGTGAGTAGTAGAGTAGTAGAGCGTGAGTGGTAGAGAGTGAGTAGTAGAGTAGTAGAGAGTGAATGGTAGAGAGTAGTAGAGAGAAGTAGAGTGAGTAGTAGAGAGTAGTAGTAGAGAGTGAGTAGTAGAGAGTACTAGTAGAGAGTAGTAGAGAGTAGTAGAGAGCAAGTAGTGGAGAGTGTGTAGTAGAGAGTGAGTAGTAGAGAGTAGTAGAGAGTGAGTAGTAGAGAGAGTAGTAGAGAGTGAGAAGTAGAGAGTAGTAGAGAGTAGTAGAGTAGTTGAGAGTGAGTGGTAGAGTGAGTAGTAAAGAGTAGTTGAGAGCGAGTAGTAGAGAGTGAGTAGTGGAGAGAGAGTAGTAGAGGGCGAATAGTAGAGAGCGAGTATTAGAGAGTGAGTAGTAGAGAGTGAGTAGTAGAAAGTAGTGGAGAGAGAGTAGTAGAGAGGGAGTAGTAGAGAGTAGTAGAGTGAGTAGTTGAGAGTGAATAGTAGAGAGTGAGTAGTAGAGAGAGAGTAGTAGAGAGTGAGTAGTAGAGTAGTAGAGTGAGTAGTAGAGAGTAGTAGAGAGTGAGTAGTAGAGAGAGTAGTAGGGAGTAGTAGAGAGTGAGTAGTAGAGAGTGAGTAGTAGAGAGAGTAGTAGAGAGTAGTAGAGTAGTAGAGAGTGAGTAGTAGAGAGTGAGTAGTAGAGAATAGTAGAGAGCGAGTCGTAGAGAGTGAGTAGTAGAGAGTAGTAGAGTGAGTAGTAGAGAGAGAGTAGTACAGAGTAGTAGAGAGTGAGTAGTAGAGTAGTAGAGAGTGAGTGGTAGAGAGTAGTAGAGTGAGTAGTAGAGAGTAGTAGAGAGTGAGTAGTAGAGAGTGTATAGTAGAGAGTAGTAGTAGAGAGTAGTAGAGAGTGAGTAGTAGAGAGTGAGTAGTAGAGAGTAGTAGAGAGTGAGTAGTAGAGTAGTAGAGAGTGAGTGGTAGAGAGTAGTAGAGAGTAGTAGAGAGAGAGTAGTACAGAGTAGTAGAGAGTGAGTAGTAGAGTGGTAGAGAGTGAGTGGTAGAGAGTAGTAGAGAGTAGTAGAGTGAGTAGTAGAGAGTAGTAGAGAGTGAGTAGTAGAGAGTGTATAGTAGAGAGTAGTAGAGAGTGAGTAGTAGAGAGTGAGTAGTAGAGTAGTAGAGAGTGAGTGGTAGAGAGTGAGTAGTAGAGTAGTAGAGAGTGAGTGGTAGAGAGTAGTAGAGAGTAGTAGAGTGAGTAGTAGAGAGTAGTAGTAGAGAGTACTAGTAGAGAGTAGTAGAGTGAGTAGCATAGAGTAGTGGAGAGTGAGTAGTAGAGAGAGTAGTAGAGAGTGAGTAGTATAGAGTGAGTAGTAGAGAGAGTAGTAGAGAGTAGTAGAGTAGTAGAGAGTGAGTAGTAGAGAGTGAGTAGTAGAGAGTAGTAGAGAGCGAGTAGTAGAGAGTGAGTAGTAGAGAGTAGTAGAGTGAGTAGTAGAGAGTGAGTAGTAGAGAGAGAGTAGTAGAGAGTAGTAGAGAGTGAGTAGTAGAGTAGTAGAGAGTGAGTGGTAGAGAGTGAGTAGTAGAGTAGTAGAGAGTGAATGGTAGAGAGTAGAAGAGAGAAGTAGAGTGAGTAGTAGAGAGTAGTAGTAGAGAGTGAGTAGAGAGTAGTAGAGAGCAAGTAGTGGAGAGTGTGTAGTAGAGAGTGAGTAGTAGAGAGTAGTAGAGAGTGAGTAGTAGAGAGAGTAGTAGAGAGTGAGAAGTAGAGAGTAGTAGAGAGTAGTAGAGTAGTTGAGAGTGAGTGGTAGAGTGAGTAGTAAAGAGTAGTTGAGAGCGAGTAGTAGAGAGTGAGTAGTGGAGAGAGAGTAGTAGAGGGCGAATAGTAGAGAGTGAGTATTAGAGAGTGAGTAGTAGAGAGTGAGTAGTAGAAAGTAGTGGAGAGAGAGTAGTAGAGAGTGAGTAGTAGAGAGTAGTAGAGTGAGTAGTTGAGAGTGAATAGTAGAGAGTGAGTAGTAGAGAGAGAGTAGTAGAGAGTGAGTAGTAGAGTAGTAGAGAGAGTGGTAGAGAGAAGTAGAGAGTAGTAGAGTGAGTAGTAGAGAGTAGTAGAGAGTGAGTAGTAGAGAGAGTAGTAGAGAGTGAGTAGTAGAGAGTGAGTAGTAGAGAGAGTAGTAGAGAGTAGTAGAGTAGTAGAGAGTGAGTAGTAGAGAGTGAGTAGTAGAGAATAGTAGAGAGCGAGTCGTAGAGAGTGAGTAGTAGAGAGTAGTAGAGTGAGTAGTAGAGAGAGAGTAGTACAGAGTAGTAGAGAGTGAGTAGTAGAGTAGTAGAGAGTGAGTGGTAGAGAGTAGTAGAGTGAGTAGTAGAGAGTAGTAGAGAGTGAGTAGTAGAGAGTGTATAGTAGAGAGTAGTAGTAGAGAGTAGTAGAGAGTGAGTAGTAGAGAGTGAGTAGTAGAGAGTAGTAGAGAGTGAGTAGTAGAGTAGTAGAGAGTGAGTGGTAGAGAGTAGTAGAGAGTAGTAGAGAGAGAGTAGTACAGAGTAGTAGAGAGTGAGTAGTAGAGTGGTAGAGAGTGAGTGGTAGAGAGTAGTAGAGAGTAGTGGAGTGAGTAGTAGAGAGTAGTAGAGAGTGAGTAGTAGAGAGTGTATAGTAGAGAGTAGTAGAGAGTGAGTAGTAGAGAGTGAGTTGTAGAGAGTGAGTAGTAGAGTAGTAGAGAGTGAGTGGTAGAGAGTGAGTAGTAGAGTAGTAGAGAGTGAGTGGTAGAGAGTAGTAGAGAGTAGTAGAGTGAGTAGTAGAGAGTAGTAGTAGAGAGTACTAGTAGAGAGTAGTAGAGAGTAGTAGAGAGCAAGTAGTGGAGAGTGTGTAGTAGAGAGTGAGTAGTAGAGAGTAGTAGAGAGTGAGTAGCAGAGAGAGTAGTAGAGAGTGAGAAGTAGAGAGTTGTAGAGAGTAGTAGAGTAGTTGAGAGTGAGTGGTAGAGTGGGTAGTAAAGAGTAGTTGAGAGCGAGTAGTAGAGAGTGAGTAGTGGAGAGAGAGTAGTAGAGGGCGAGTAGTAGAGAGCGAGTATTAGAGAGTGAGTAGTAGAGAGTGAGTAGTAGAAAGTAGTAGAGAGAGAGTAGTAGAGAGTGAGTAGTAGAGAGTAGTAGAGTGAGTAGTTGAGAGTGTGTAGTAGAGAGTGAGTAGTAGAGAGAGAGTAGTAGAGAGTGAGTAGTAGAGAGAGTGGTAGAGAGAAGTAGAGAGTAGTAGAGTGAGTAGTAGAGAGTAGTAGAGAGTGAGTAGTAGAGAGAGTAGTAGAGAGTAGTAGAGAGTGAGTAGTAGAGAGTGAGTAGTAGAGAGAGTAGTAGAGAGTAGTAGAGTAGTAGAGAGTGAGTAGTAGAGAGTGAGTAGTAGAGAGTAGTAGAGAGCGAGTCGTAGAGAGTGAGTAGTAGAGAGTAGTAGAGTGAGTAGTAGAGAGAGAGTAGTACAGAGTGGTAGAGAGTGAGTAGTAGAGTAGTACAGAGTGAGTGGTAGAGAGTAGTAGAGAGTAGTAGAGTGAGTAGTAGTGAGTAGTAGAGAGTGAGTAGTAGAGAGTGTATAGTAGAGAGTAGTAGTAGAGAGTAGTAGAGAGTGAGTAGTAGAGAGTGAGTAGTAGAGAGTAGTAGAGAGTGAGTAGTAGAGTAGTAGAGAGTGAGTGGTAGAGAGTAGTAGAGAGTAGTAGAGTGAGTAGTAGAGAGTAGTAGAAAGTGAGTAGTAGAGAGTGTATAGTAGAGAGTAGTAGTAGAGAGTAGTAGAGAGTGAGTAGTAGAGAGTGAGTAGTAGAGAGAGAGTAGTAGAGAATAGTAGAGAGAGAGTAGTAGAGAGTGAATAGTAGAGAGAGTAGTAGAGAGTAGTAGAGAGTGAGTAGTAGAGAGTGAGTAGTAGAGAGTAGTAGAGAGCGAGGAGTAGAGAGTGAGTAGTAGAGAGTAGTAGAGTGAGTAGTAGAGAGTGAGTAGTAGAGAGAGAGTAGTAGAGAGTAGTAGAGAGTGAGTAGTAGAGTAGTAGAGAGTGAGTGGTAGAGAGTAGTACAGAGTAGTAGAGTGAGTAGTAGAGAGTAGTAGAGAGTGAGTAGTAGAGAGTGTATAGTAGAGAGTAGTAGTAGAGAGTAGTAGAGAGTGAGTAGTAGAGAGTGAGTAGTAGAGAATTGTAGAGAGTGAGTAGTCGAGAGTGAATAGTAGAAAGAGTAGTAGAGAGTAGTAGAGTAGTAGAGAGTGAGTAGTAGAGAGTGAGTAGTAGAGAGTAAGTAGTAGAGAGTAGTAGAGAGCGAGTAGTAGAGAGTGAGTAGTAGAGAGTAGTAGAGTGAGTAGTAGAGAGTGAGTAGTAGAGAGAGAGTAGTAGAGAGTAGTAGAGAGTAAGTAGTAGAGTAGTAGAGAGTGAGTGGTAGAGAGTAGTAGAGAGTAGTAGAGTGAGTAGTAGAGAGTAGTAGAGAGTGAGTAGTAGAGAGAGTATAGTAGAGAATAGTAGTAGAGAGTAGTAGAGAGTGAGTAGTAGAGAGTGAGTAGTAGAGAGAGAGTAGTAGAGAATAGTAGAGAGTGAGTAGTAGAGAGTGAATTGTAGAGAGTGAGTAGTAGAGAGTGAGTAGTAGAGAGTGAGTAGTAGAGAGTAGTAGAGAGTGAGTAGTGGAGGGTGGGTTGTAGAGAGTGAGTAGTAGAGAGAGAGTTGTAGAGAGTAGTAGAGTAAGTAGTAGAGTCATAGAGAGTAGTCAGTCATTGTCAGTCAGTCAGTGTCAGTGTCAGTCAGTCAGTGTCAGTCAGTCAGTCAGTCAGTGTCAGTCAATCAGTGTCAGTCAGTCAGTGTCAGTAAATCAGTGTCAGTCAGTGTCAGTCAGTGTCAGTTAGTCAGTGTCAGTCAATCAGTGTCAGTCAGTCAGTGTCAGTCATTCAGTGTCAGTCAGTGTCAGTCAGTGTCAGTGTCAGTCAATCAGTGTCAGTCAGTGTCAATCAGTCAGTGTCAGTCAGTCAATGTCAGTCAGTCAGTGTCAGCTAGATCAGCTCTGCTGACCTAGTTCTCTGGCTCTAAAGCAGCTCTGCTGATCTGGTTCTCTTCCTCTAAAGCAGCTCCGCTGCCCTGGTTTCTCTGGCTCTACATCAGGTCTGCTGACCTGGTTCTCTGAATCTAGAATTGCTCTGCTGACCTAGTTCTTAGGTTACAGAGCAGCTCTGCTGATCTGGTTCTCTGGCTCTACAACAGCTCTGCTGACCTGGTTCTATGGCTCTAAAGCAGTTCTGCTGACATGATTCTCTGGCTCTAGAGAAGCTCTGCTGACCTGGTTCTCTCCCTCTAGAGCAGCTCTGCTGACCTGGTTCTCTCCCTCTAAAGCAGGTCTATTGACCTGGTTTCTCTGGCTCTACAGCAGCTCTGCTGACCTGGTTCTCTGGCTCTAAAGCAGCTCTGCTGGCCTGGTTCTCTGGCTCTGAAGCAGCTCTGCTGACCTAGTTCTCTCCCTCTAAAGCAGCTCTGCTGACATGGTTTCTCTGGCTCTACAACAGCTCTGCTGACCTGGTTCTCTGGCTCAAGAGCAGCTCTGCTGACCTAGTTCTTAGGCTCTAGAGCAGCTCTGCTGATCTGGTTCTCTGGCTTTACAACAGCTCTGCTGACCTGGTTCCCTGGCGCCAAAGCAGCTCTGCTGACCCGGTTCTATGGCTCTAAAGCAGTTCTGCTGACCTGGTACTCTGGCTCTAGAGCAGCTCTGCTGACCTGGTCCCTTGGCTCTAAAGCAGCTCTGCTGACATGGTTCTCTCCCTCTAAAGCAGCTCTGCTGACCTGGTTCTCTCGCTCTAAAGCAGCTCTACTGACCTGGTTTCTCTGGCTCTACAACAGCCCTGTTGACCTCGTTCTCTGGCTCTAGAGCAGCTCTGCTGACCCGGTTCTATGGCTCTAAAGCAGTTCTGCTGACCTGGTTTTCTGGCTCTAGAGCAGCTCTGATGACCTGGTCCCTTGGCTCCAAAGCTGCTCTGCTGACCTGGTTCTCTCCCTCTTAAGCAGCTCTGCTGACCTGGTTCTCTGGCTCTAAAGCAGCTCTGCTGACCTGGTTCTCTGGCTCTAAAGCAGCTCTGCTGACCTGTTTCTATGGCTCTAAAGCAGCTCTGCTGACCTGGTTCTCTGGCTCTAGAGCAGCTCTGCTGACCTGGTTCTCTGGCTCTAAAGCAGCTCTGCTGACCTGGTTCTCTCCCTCTAAATCAGCTCTGCTGACCTGGTTCTCTGACTCTAGAGAGTAGTAGAGGGCGAGTAGTAGAGAGCGAGTATTAGAGAGTGAGTAGTAGAGAGTGAGTAGTAGAAAGTAGTAGAGAGAGAGTTGTAGAGAGTGAGTAATAGAGAGTAGTAGAGTGAGTAGTTGAGAGTGAGTAGTAGAGAGTGAGTAGTAGAGAGAGAGTAGTAGAGAGTGAGTAGTAGAGTAGTAGAGAGAGAGTGGTAGAGAGAAGTAGAGAGTAGTAGAGTGAGTAGTAGAGAGTAGTAGAGAGTGAGTAGTAGAGAGAGTAGTAGAGAGTAGTAGAGAGTGAGTAATAGAGAGCGAGTAGTAGAGAGAGTAGTGGAGAGTAGTAGAGTAGTAGAGAGTGTCAGAGCTCACCTTCAGCTTCTCGCTGATTACTGTTGTCTTGCACAGGAACAGAAGTCGCTAGCTTCCCAACTCCACCTACCAACCACTCGGCCCCAAGATATGCTTTGGCGCCAACTGATTAGTGAGGGGGAAGGGGGAAAGTGGATAAAATATTAAACAATAAGAAGAGACTGGTTCTGGACCTTCTGGTTTCCTATCTGGAATTCTTCTTCTGCTTTCGGTCTGCTACTGAAGACTCCTAAAGGTAACTAAACACAAAACAATTTATTATTTCTCCTTCTCTACTCTATCGTATCCTTTTCCTTTCTTTTCTCTTGTGTTCGCTACCTACCCAGAATCCTGAACTCTGTGCTGCTCTTCCTGTCAGACTCTGACTTCTTCTTTTCTTGTTATTGCTATTGCTACTTATCTGTAAAACATGTATCTATTAGTCAAACCTTTTCAATCTTTGATGTGTTATGCTTCTACTCTTTCTCTTTTTAAAACCTACCAGTAGTTTTAATTTAGTGGTAGCTTTCTCTTTCCTCTCGTAGTTTTTCTTTATTCTGCTTTTTCTTTTCTATTCTAAGCTGTCGTCTTTTTGATAATCTCTTCCTGTGTTTTCTCTCCTCAGGTTATCACTGTGTTGGGTTAACTCAGGTGAGTCTATCTCGTTTGTTCTCTAGTTTACTTTTCTTTGTCTGTTTGTTGTCTTTTCATCTCTCTAGGCCTTTTCACAATATTCATAAATGTACTCTTTTTCTCTTACAGGACTCTGAACGCTTATCGCTGCTCACGACAGTAAGTCTTTAATTATTATTAGCGGTTCTTCATCACTAAACATTATTTGACATTTATGTGCCTGTAAATTCTTCCTATAATTCACTTAGCTTTCTACTTGTTCTTTTCCAGGGCGCGGCTGAAGTCTTCACTCGTTTTCTGAAGAGACGAGGTGACTCCGTACTCGACTCCCGTAAGTAGTCCTTCTCGGATTCCAAGCGTCTTCCTTTCTTCTTCGGTAAGTATCGGATTCTTGTCTAAGAATGGTTCACCAAGGGTTGCTTTCAAGAAAAACTTCTACTCTAAAAGAATTCACTTCAAACTGGGAACACTCGCGGAACCTGACTTCTCTGAGGGAATGTCTTAGTGAAGTGCGCAATACTTCAGGCGTGTGCGCGTCACACAGTCTCTCTGAATTTCCTAACAACTAGACCGCAGACACCAGCGCCTTAGCGGCCATCTTGGAATTGCGGGCATGCCACCAACTCGACCATTGAAGCTTATTCCACACCGAAACGCCTCTTGAACTTAATCCCTTGCGCTTCGTTTTGGAACTCACGTTCGGGATCCTGACAGTACCCCCCACCAAGGATGGTCCTCCCACTCTGGGCTTGGTTGGATTGCACTGATAGAAAAGTCTTATTAGTCTAGGAGCATGAACATCTGAATCTAATTCCCAAGCCCGCTCCTCAGGACCGTAGCCTTTCCAATCTACCAAATAATACAGTTTTCCTCTAACTAATTTTGAGTCCAGAATTTCTTTTACCTCGAACTCCACTCCTGTATCTAGCTGAATTGGTTTTGGAACTAATTCCTTTCTCAAATTAGGAACTGCCTTCTTCAAAAGGGAAACATGAAACACAGGGTGTATCTTGAATTTGGAGGGCAGGGTCAATTTATAAGTCACTGGATTAATCTGCTCTGCAATAGGGTAAGGACCAATAAATCGTGGCTGGAATTTTCGGTTCCCTTTTAGTCGTAAATTTTTTGTATTCAACCAGACTTTATCTCCAATTTCTAGTGGAGGAGGTATCTTTCTTTTCTTATCTGCGTACTTCTTATATTTCTCCTTAGCCTGTTCGAGATTCTTTGATGCTAATTCATGTACTGAATTTAAATGAGTCACCAAATCCTTGACTGCTGGGACTGATAGCTCCACATCTTGTACTACTGAATTTGGATGTCTACCATAGTTTAAGTAGAACGGAGAATACCCAGTGGACACATTCTTCGCGTTATTATGAGCGAATTCTGCTGTCCACAAGTAGTCCGGCCATTCTCCATCCTGTTTCATCGAGAACAACCGTAAATATTGCTCCAATTCCTGGTTCACTCTTTCTGTTTGTCCATCTGTCTCCGGATGGAAACTGGTGGAGAAACGGGTTTCTACTCCTAAACCTTTCATAAAGGCCTTCCAGAAATGTGAGACAAATTGGGTTCCCCGGTCAGATATTATGACCTTAGGTATTCCGTGTAACCTGACAATCTGTTTACTAAAATGACTTGCTAACTGTTTCGCTGTAGGGATTCCTTTTGTGGCCAAGAAATGTGTCATCTTCGTGTATGAATCTACTATTACTAGTATTGTATTTGTCCCATGACAGGATGGTAAGTCTGTAATTAAGTCTAGGGTGATTGTATGCCAAGGATGAGGAGGAATGGGCAGTGGTTGCAATAGCCCCTGGGGAGCATGCCGTTCTGATTTTCCCTGAGCGCATATCTCACAAGTCTTTACATATTGTTCAATGTCCTTACTCATCAGTGGCCACCAATATTTTCTTTTGATTAAATCTGCTGTCTTGAACTCTCCCTTGTGCCCAGCCAACAAGTGATCATGACATTCCTGTAGGGCTTGTTCCTGCAACGCAGTAGTCGGCAACTACAAAGCACCTTCTTTAAATGGTAATTCATCTCGAACTTCTCTTCAAGGCTCTAGTTGCGCCCACTTCTGCATATCTTCTGGGGTTAGAGCTTGCTTTACTTTTTCTTTAAAGTTCAGTATGTCTGCGGCGCCGACAATCTTGGCTTCCGGAATTATCACTTGAGCATTTTGTGGTCTTCTTTCTTCTCCGGTTTCCAACCTGGACAAGGCATCCGCCTTTCCATTCTGTGCACCCGGCCGATAAGTTATCACGAAATCATAATCAGCAAAATACAGTGACCAACGAAGTTGGCGAGGTGGCAAGGTTCTGGCTGACTTCAGGAATTTTAAGTTACGATGATCTGTGTAAACTGTTACCACATGGTGGGCTCCCATTAGATAATGTCTCCACTCCCTGAAGGCGTCTTTTATTGCCAACAACTCTTTTTCTGTAATTGTATAATTCATTTCAGCTGGTGTCAACTTCCTAGAACGATAAGCCACCGGGTGTAATTGGCCAGTTTCCTTATTCCTTTGAGAGAGAACCCCTCCAATCGCTAGGTCCAAGGCATCAGTCTCAACATAAAAGGGCTCTATCGGATCGGCATGAAGGAGAATGGGTGCCGTGGTGAACTCAATCTTCAAATCCTTAAAGGCTTGCTCTGCTTCTTCCGACCATTCGAATCGTGCCTCTTTCTTCAGTAGTCGAGTCAAAGGTAGTATTCGTCGAGAGAATTCTCCAATAAATCTCCAATAAAAATTTGCAAACCCAATAAACGCTTGGACTTCCTTAACACTAGTGGGTGACTTCCATTCTTGTACTGCTTGAATTTTCCGTTTGTCCATATGAATTCCTGTTGGCGAAATCACGAAGCCCAAAAATTCTACCTGTGGAACTCCAAAGGCACATTTCTCCAACTTGACAAATAATTTGTTCTCTCGCAGTTTTTGTAAAACTCCTCGAACTTGTGTTTGATGCTCCTGCGTATCCTTTGAATAAATCAGTATGTCGTCAATATACACAATTGCACATTGATCAATAAATTCACTGAGTACATCATTTATAAAGTGTTGAAACACTGCAGGTGCATTACACAACCCATAGGGCATAACCTGGTATTCAAATAGCCCCAAGCGAGTCCTGAAGGCCGTCTTCCACTCGTCTCCCTCTCTAACTCGAATAAGGTGATACGCTCCTCTTAAATCCAACTTCGTGAATATCTGTGCTCCTTTGATCTGGTCCAATAAGACGGAGATCAGAGGAAGAGGATACCTGTTCTTCTTTGTTATTCGGTTGATGGCTCTATAGTCAATACACGTTCTCAACTCTCCCTGCTCCTTCTTAGGCACAAAAAATAGTGGCGAGGACACTGGAGATTGGGATGGACGTATAAATCCATTGGCCAGGTACTTGTCGATATATTCTCTCAGGTGATGATTCTCTCGTTCGGTTAAGGCGTATACTCGACTGTAAGGCAAATTTGCCCCTAGCTCTAGGTCTATCTTGCAGTCGTAAACACGATGAGGCGGCAGTTGCTCCGCTTCCTGTTCGTTGAAAATGTCCTCGAAATCTTGATATTCTGGTGGTATTGATTGCGTCTTTATTACGCACACAGAAACTTCTGCTGAGCATAAGGCGTGAGCCGGGTTCAGTTTACTTGTTTCCTTGAAAGCTCCAAAACAGTTCTCTCTGCAATATGCTGAGTTCATTTCAATTGTTCTGTCATTCCAATTAATTGAAGGATTGTGCTCCGTGAGCCATGGAAGCCCCAATATAAGTTGAAATTGAGGGGCATCAATTAAATTAAAGTGTATAGCTTCTCTATGCCCATTCTCTTGAATCAGCTCCACTAATTCTGTGTGACTTGTGAGAGGCCCTGAGGATAGATTGGTACCATCAATCGCTCTAACTGGTTCACTTCTATCCTTGGCGATTGCTTGTAGCCCAATTTTTGCCGCGAATTTCAGATCGCAGAAATTACCTGTGGCTCCTGAGTCCACCATCACCGTTACTCTTTTCATAGTTTATTGTCTGAACCGGATTGTCACAGATAGAATCAAATGGGGGGAAGACGACTGTAAAGTATTCGCCAACCGATGTTCCTGGGGAGTTGATTTTAGATTCGCATCCACCTGCACAACTCCTTCTACAGGTGGTGCTGCGAGTTTTCCTTCGGCTTAAATGAACTCTTTGGCTTTTTTGGACAATTCCGCACAAAATGCCCACTAGATCCACCGTACATACATAAATTGCTGACTCGCCTTTTCTCCTTTTCTTCTTTAGTAAGCGGCCCCGTATGGTTCCTATTTGCATAGGTTCAGATCCTGAGATTCCTTCTGTGCCCCTTCCTGCTTCAGCTTTCGCTCTGTCGAAACGGGGAACAGTACTTCTGTATTCTCGTCTTCTCTCTCCCGTTCGCTCTCCCTGCCGGAAATCCAGTTCTAGTACCAGGTCTATTAAGGCGGAAATTTCAGTTGGACGGTTCGGTATTTGAGCCAACCCATCCTTTAGTTCATCTCGCAGGCCTCGATAGAATATTGCTGTCCTCTTGTTCTCCGGCCAATCTGTTTCCATTACCAGTTTGTTGAACTGAACAAGATAAGCCACTAAGTCTCTATTTCCCTGCTTCAGCTCCAATAGTTCGTTATCTACAGCTTGAGAAATCCGTCTTCGGTCAAAAATTCTCAGAAATTCTTTCTTGAACTCATCAAAATTCTGCAATAATGGATCATCTCGCGAAACTATCGGCATCGACCATGCCGCGGCATCTCCACTTAGATATGACAAAATGAAGACTACCTTAGATTGCGCATCAGGAAAAATAGAAGGGCGACACAGGAAATGAAGTGAGCACTGTGTAATAAACACCTGCGCCTTTTGTGGGTCCCCACTAAATCTCTCGGGCGCTGCCAACGGTATCACTGGCGATAAGGAATGTATTACTTGTGTTGCCAGCTTATTTGTGTCTCCCATAGATGTGGTGGGACCCTCCCTTCCGGCTGAATACGGTTGCCTTATTCTCTGTGCTAACTCTGCCATCTCTTTCCTAGAATTCATAACCTCCTGCCTTAGGCTTTGATTCTCTTCTTTAACTCCTACCAGTTCCTTTTGTATCACCTCTAGGACCGACCCTAAGGTCTGTAAATGTATTCCTTCAACCATTTCTTTACTGTTCGGGTGCAAGATTTAGGACGTGGGCACTTCACTCTGTCAGAGCTCACCTTCAGCTTCTCGCTGATTACTGTTGTCTTGCACAGGAACAGAAGTCGCTAGCTTCCCAACTCCACCTACCAACCACTCGGCCCCAAGATATGCTTTGGCACCAACTGATTAGTGAGGGGGAAGGGGGAAAGTGGATAAAATAATAAACAATAAGAAGAGTCTGGTTCTGGACCTTCTGGTTTCCTATCTGGAATTCTTCTTCTGCTTTCGGTCTGCTACTGAAGACTCCTAAAGGTAACTAAACACACAACAATTTATTATTTCTCCCTCTCTACTCTATCGTATCCTTTTCCTTTCTTTTCTCTTGTGTTCGCTACCTACCCAGAATCCTGAACTCTGTGCTGCTCTTCCTGTCAGACTCTGACTTCTTCTTTTCTTGTTATTGCTGTTGCTACTTATCTGTAAAACATGTATCTATTAGTCAAACCTTTTCAATCTTTGATGTGTTATGCTTCTACTCTTTCTCTTTTTAAAACCTACCAGTAGTTTTAATTTAGTGGTAGCTTTCTCTTTCCTCTCGTAGTTTTTCTTTATTCTGCTTTTTCTTTTATATTCTAAGCTGTCGTCTTTTTGATAATCTCTTCCTGTGTTTTCTCTCCTCAGGTTATCACTGTGTTGGGTTAACTTAGGTGAGTCTATCTCGTCTCTTCTCTAGTTTACTTTTCTTTGTCTGTTTGTTGTCTTTTCATCTCTCTAGGCCTTTTCACAATATTCATAAATGTTCTCTTTTTCTCTTACAGGACTCTGAACGCTTATCGCTGCTCACGACAGTAAGTCTTGAATTATTATTAGCGGTTCTTCATCACTAAACATTATTTGACATTTATGTGCCTGTAAATTCTTCCTATAATTCACTGAGCTTTCTACTTGTTCTTTTCCAGGGCGCGGCTGAAGTCTTCACTCGTTTTCTGAAGAGACGAGGTGACTCCGTACTCGACTCCCGTAAGTAGTCCTTCTCGGATTCCAAGCGTCTTCCTTTCTTCTTCGGTAAGTATTGGATTCTTGTCTAAGAATAGTTCACCAAGGGTTGCTTTCAAGAAAAACTTCTACTCTAAAAGAATTCACTTCAAACTGGGAACACTCGCGGAACCTGACTTCTCTGAGGGAATGTCTTAGTGAAGTGCGCATTACTTCAGGCGTGCGCGCGTCACACAGTCTCTCTGAATTTCCTAACAACTAGACCGCAGACCCCAGCGCCTTAGCGGCCATCTTGGAATTGCGGGCATGCCACCAACTCGACCATTGAAGCTTATTCCACACCAAAACGCGTCTTGAACTTAATCCCTTGCGCTTCGTTTTGGAACTCACATTAGGGATCCTGACAGAGAGTGAGTAGTAGAGAGTGAGTAGTAGAGAGTAGTAGAGAGCGAGTAGTAGAGAGTGAGTAGTAGAGAGTAGTAGAGTGAGTAGTAGAGAGTGAGTAGTAGAGTAGTAGAGAGTGAGTGGTATAGAGTAGTAGAGAGTAGTAGAGTGAGTAGTAGAGAGTGTATAGTAGAGAGTAGTAGTAGAGAGTAGTAGAGAGTGAGTAGTAGAGAGTGAGTATTAGAGTAGTAGAGAGTGAGTGGTAGAGAGTAGTAGAGAGTAGTAGAGTGAGTAGTAGAGAGTAGTAGAGAGTGAGTAGTAGAGAGTGTATAGTAGAGAGTAGTAGTAGAGAGTAGTAGAGAGTGAGTAGTAGAGAGTGAGTAGTAGAGAGTGAGTAGTTGAGAGAGAGCAGTAGAGAATAGTAGAGAGTGAGTAGTAGAGAGTGAATAGTAGAGAGAGTAGTAGAGAGTAGTAGAGTAGTAGAGAGTGAGTAGTAGAGAGTGAGTAGTAGAGAGTAGTAGAGAGCGAGTAGTAGAGAGTGAGTAGTAGAGAGTAGTAGAGTGAGTAGTAGAGAGTGAGTAGTAGAGAGAGAGTAGTAGAGAGTAGTAGAGAGTGAGTAGTAGAGTAGTAGAGAGTGAGTGGTAGAGAGTAGTAGAGAGTAGTAGAGTGAGTAGTAGAGAGTAGTAGAGAGTGAGTAGTAGAGAGTGTATAGTGGAGAGTAGTAGTAGAGAGTAGTGGAGAGTGAGTAGTAGAGAGTGAGTAGTAGAGAGTGAGTAGTAGAGAGAGAGTAGTAGAGAATAGTAGAGAGGGAGTAGTAGAGAGTGAATAGTAGAGAGAGTAGTAGAGAGTAGTAGAGTAGTAGAGGGTGAGTAGTAGAGAGTGAGTAGTAGGGAGTAGTAGAGAGCGAGTAGTAGAGAGTGAGTAGTGGAGAGTAGTAGAGTGAAGAGTAGAGAATGAGTAGTAGAGAGAGAGAGTAGTAGAGAGTAGTAGAGAGTGAGTAGTAGAGTAGTAAAGAGTGAGTGGTAGAGAGTAGTAGAGTGAGTAGTAGAGAGTAGTAGAGAGTGAGTAGTAGAGTGTATAGTAGAGAGTAGTAGTAGAGAGTAGTAGAGAGTGAGTAGTAGAGAGTGCGTAGTAGAGAGTGAGTAGTAGCGAGAGAGTAGTAGAGAGTAGTAGAGAGTGAGTAGTAGAGAGTGAGTAGTAGAGAGTGAGTAGTAGAGAGTAGTAGAGAGCGAGTAGTAGAGAGTGAGTAGTAGAGAGTAGTAGAGTGAGTAGTAGAGAGCGAGTAGTAGAGAGAGAGTAGTAGAGAGTAGTAGAGAGTGAGTAGCAGAGTAGTAGAGAGTGAGTGGTAGAGAGTAGTAGAGAGTAGTAGAGTGATTAGTAGAGAGTAGTAGAGAGTGAGTAGTAGAGTAGTAAAGAGTGAGTGGTAGAGAGTAGTAGAGTGAGTAGTAGAGAGTAGTAGAGAGTGAGTAGTAGAGTGTATAGTAGAGAGTAGTAGTAGAGAGTAGTAGAGAGTGAGTAGTAGAGAGTGCGTAGTGGAGAGTGAGTAGTAGAGAGAGAGTAGTAGAGAGTAGTAGAGAGTGAGTAGTAGAGAGTGAGTAGTAGAGAGTAAGTAGTAGAGAGTAGTAGAGAGCGAGTAGTAGAGAGTGAGTAGTAGAGAGTAGTAGAGTGAGTAGTAGAGAGTGAGTAGTAGAGAGAGAGTAGTAGAGAGTAGTAGAGAGTGAGTAGCAGAGTAGTAGAGAGTGAGTGGTAGAGAGTAGTAGAGAGTAGTAGAGTGAGTAGTAGAGAGTAGTAGAGAGTGAGTAGTAGAGAGTGTATAGTAGAGAGTAGTAGTAGAGAGTAGTAGAGAGTGAGTAGTAGAGAGTGAGTAGTAGAGAGTGAGTAGTAGAGAGAGAGTAGTAGAGAATAGTAGAGAGTGAGTAGTAGAGAGTGAATAGTAGAGAGAGTAGTAGAGAGTAGTAGAGTAGTAGAGAGTGAGTAGTAGAGAGTAGTAGAGAGCGAGTAGTAGAGAGTGAGTAGTAGAGAGTAGTAGAGTGAGTAGTAGAGAGAGAGTAGTAGAGAGTAGTAGAGAGTGAGTAGTAGAGTAGTAGAGAGTGAGTGGTAGAGAGTAGTGGAGAGTAGTAGAGTGAGTAGTAGAGAGTAGTAGAGAGTGAGTAGTAGAGAGTGTATAGTAGAGAGTAGTAGTAGAGAGTAGTAGAGAGTGAGTAGTAGAGAGTGAGTAGTAGAGAGAGAGCAGTAGAGAGAGAGTAGTAGAGAATAGTAGAGAGTGAGTAGTAGAGAGTGAATAGTAGAGAGTGAGTAGTAGAGAGTAGTAGAGAGTGAGTAGTAGAGAGTGAGTAGTAGAGAGTAGTAGAGAGTGCGTAGTAGAGAGTGAGTAGTAGAGAGTAATAGAATAGTAGAGAGTGAGTAGTAGAGAGTAGTAGAGAGTGAGTAGTAGAGAGTGAGTAGTAGAGAGTGAGTAGTAAAGAGAGAGTTGTAGAGAGTAGTAGAGTAAGTAGTAGAGTAGTAGAGAGTAGTCAGTCATTGTCAGTCAGTCAGTGTCAGTGTCAGTGTCAGTGTCAGTCAGTCAGTGTCAGTCAGTCAGTCAGTCAGTCAATCAGTGTCAGTCAGTCATTGTCAGTAAATCAGTGTCAGTCAGTGTCAGTCAGTGTCAGTTAGTCAGTGTCAGTCAATCAGTGTCAGTCAGTCAGTGTCAGTCAGTGTCAGTGTCAGTCAGTGTCAGTCAATCAGTGTCAGTCAGTGTCAATCAGTCAGTGTCAGTCAGTCAATGTCAGTCAGTCAGTGTCAGCTAGATCAGCTCTGCTGACCTGGTTCTCTGGCTCTAAAGCAGCTCTGCTGATCTGGTTCTCTCCCTCTAAAGCAGCTCTGCTGACCTGGTTTCTCTGGCTCTACATCAAGTCTGCTGACCTGGTTCTCTGACTCTAAAACTGCTCTGCTGACCTAGTTCTTAGGTTACAGAGCAGCTCTGCTGATCTGGTTCTCTGGCTCTACAACAGCTCTGCTGACCTGGTTCTCTGGCTCTAAAGCAGCTCTGCTGACCCGGTTCTATGGCTCTAAAGCAGTTCTGCTGACATGATTCTCTGGCTCTAGAGAAGCTCTGCTGACCTGGTTCTCTCCCTCTAGAGCAGCTCTGCTGACCTGGTTCTCTCCCTCTAAAGCAGGTCTACTGACCTGGTTTCTCTGGCTCTACAGCAGCTCTGCTGACCTGGTTCTCTGGCTCTAAAGCAGCTCTGCTGGCCTGGTTCTCTGGCTCTGAAGCAGCTCTGCTGACCTAGTTCTCTCCCTCTAAAGCAGCTCTGCTGACATGGTTTCTCTGGCTCTACAACAGCTCTGCTGACCTGGTTCTCTGGCTCTAGAGCAGCTCTGCTGACCTAGTTCTTAGGCTCTAGAGCAGCTCTGCTGATCTGGTTCTCTGGCTTTACAACAGCTCTGCTGACCTGGTTCCCTGGCGCCAAAGCAGCTCTGCTGACCCGGTTCTATGGCTCTAAAGCAGTTCTGCTGACCTGGTACTCTGGCTCTAGAGCAGCTCTGCTGACCTGGTCCCTTGGCTCTAAAGCAGCTCTGCTGACCTGGTTCTCTCCCTCTAAAGCAGCTCTGCTGACCTGGTTCTCTCGCTCTAAAGCAGCTCTACTGACCTGGTTTCTCTGGCTCTACAACAGCCCTGTTGACCTCGTTCTCTGGCTCTAGAGCAGCTCTGCTGACCCGGTTCCATGGCTCTAAAGCAGTTCTGCTGACCT
Organism: Triturus cristatus; assembly: GCF_964204655.1. Lineage (NCBI taxonomy): Eukaryota > Metazoa > Chordata > Amphibia > Caudata > Salamandridae > Triturus > Triturus cristatus. Next base: position 219,972,293 of record NC_140584.1, read on the forward strand.
GGTTTTCTGGCTCTAGAGCAGCTCTGATGACCTGGTCCCTTGGCTCTAAAGCCGCTCTGCTGACCTGGTTCTCTCCCTCTAAAGCAGCTCTGCTGACCTGGTTCTCTCGCGCTAAAGCAGCTCTGCTGACCTGGTTCTCTGGCTCTAAAGCAGCTCTGCTGACCTGTTTCTATGGCTCTAAAGCAGCTCTGCTGACCTGGTTTTCTGCCTCTAGAGCAGCTCTGCTGACCTGGTTCTCTGGCTCTAAAGCAGCTCTGCTGACCTGTTTCTCTCCCTCTAAATCAGCTCTGCTGACCCGGTTCTCTGCCTCTAGAGCAGCTCTGCTGACCTGGTTCTATGGCTCTAAAGCAGCTCTGCTGACCTGGTTCTCTGGTTCTAGAGCAGCTCTGCTGACCTGGTTCTCTGGCTCTAGAGCAGCTTTGCTGACCTGGTTCTCTCCCTCTAAAGCAGCTCTGCTGACCTGGTTCTCTGCCTCTAGATCAGCTCTGCTGACCTGGTTCTCTGACTCTAGAGCAGCTCTGCTGACCTGGTTCTATGGCTCTAGAGCAGCTCTGCTGACCTGGTTCTCTGGCTCTAGAGCAGCTCTGCTGACCTGGTTCTCTGGCTCTAAAGCAGCTCTGCTGACCTGGTTCTCTCCTCTAAAGCAACTCTGCTGACCTGGTTTCTCTGGCTCTAGAGCAGCTCTGCTGACCTGGTTCTCTCCCTCTAAAGCAGCTCTGCTGACCTGGTTCTCTGCCTCTAGAGCAGCTCTGCTGACCTGGTTCTCTGGCGCTCACGATGCACGCACCCGACATCGCGAAAATATATTTTAAAATAATTTACGTTTATTATAAGTACAAATATATTATTTTGCTGAATATCTTAGATAATCTCTTGCCTTAATATGTATATTAAAGACACATACATACCATTTTGGAACATGCATTTTTTTTGCGGGAGTCGCACACCCAGCGCGCCCCAGCATGTATATGACGTTACGCAGGACTCGCCACGTGCAAGCATCTCATACCATAATGCGCATGTGGCGCGAATGCACGGAAGCAGGAGTCGTGGACTGGTCGCATACCAATCACGCACATCACGTAATATTAAATGTATATGATGTACCTGAAAAACACGCAGCCGTCGTACACCGTATGTGGATCCTTCACAACTTTTCTAAAATGGTGGCTAGAATCCGCGCACCCACCGTGATATTTACGCTTTGAGTGCGCGACTCCGAAAAAAAAATTGAATTGTTTTTAAAAAAAAAGAAAATAATATAAATATATTAAAATAAAAAATGAAAACAACAACATTAATCAATATTTCAGTTTGAATGTTTTTAAAAAATGTTTTTTGCAATTTTCAGAAAAATATATAATGTTATATAATGAATAAAATATTTATAAATAAAAAGTTAAAAAACTGTAGAAAATCAGTACAAAAAAAAGGTATAACTGCTATCACACTTAAAAATTAGCATTTAAAAAACCTTTGAAATTCATTGAATAAAACCATAGGTTTCAGAGAAGTTATAGTTAGAAATTAGCATTTAAAACACCTTAGAAATTCACTCAAAAAACCATAGGTTTCAGGGGTGTTATAGTTAGCTGGCCATTTCACTCGTACAAAACCATAGAAATTCCTCCATTATAGTTAGTTCTGCTAACTATAACTTGCGCGCCTGCAATGCACTGCTGATGATGTCACATATTGCATCGATCATGACATGGTCAGTGACATCACTGATGACATGTCTGATGACATCTCAAATGACATCACTGATGACATCACTGATGACATCATCCACGTGACAATCTGATACACCTCATCTTACACTAGTATAACCTTTTATCACTCACTGTAAAATACAGAGTACCATATTTGAAACCATTGACACACCAATGCCAGTTACTACATACCTACTCACTGATTCCTAAGTCTACACACACAACTCCCCATTCAAAAACAGAATAATTTATAGATGTAGTCACTAATTAATAGAACACTTTCAAATGCACTTATACACATATATAGACATGGACACATCAGCAGTCATCTTAGTCGGTTATGCAGTCATCCTACTCACTCATGAAAAAAATTAATCCCACTTACATTTACTCACTTACACAATTATCCAACAAAACCTTGTTTATTCAAACACATATTAACGCATAGTTAATATGTTAAAAAATCACCATTACAATTATACACTCATTCATATAGTTACTCTCACAATCACTGACTCTTACACATACTTACTTATATACACCAACTCTCACATACAATGCCTTTTATTTTTTTACTTTGTTGAAGATGTACAACTAAAACATATATTTGCTCACCAACACACAAATAAATACACTCAGTCACCCAAACAACTGTTTCCACATGCACTCTTAAACCTATACACCTAGTCAATCAACCATTCACACATCTATGCATAGAGTTACACACACCCCATCCAACCACACACAAACTCAGTATCCCATACAAATACTCACCCAACTAATCAATAACTAATATACACACTCATGTAGTTAGTGACCAACTGATGCAGCATGTTATACAACAACAGAGGCAGTCATGCACACATTCACATAGTTTAGTTACTAATCCATGTATTAAGTGAGACACTTTTAATTACTCAATTAAACAGACAGTCAGACAGCTACTAAATCCTCCATCCAGACAGTTACATATCCACTCAATCTTCAATACAGATTGGTATATATATATAATACATCTTTAAATTTCAAACTAAACCACATTCACTGGATAATATCATCAGTGATGTCATTTGAGATGTCATCAGTGATGTCATGAGTGATGTCACTGACCATGTCATGAATGATGCAATATGTGACATCATCAGCAGTGCATTGCGGGCGCGCGAGTTATAGTTAGCAGAACTAACTATAACGGAGGAATTTCTATGGTTTTGTACGAGTGAAATGGCTAGCTAACTGTAACACCCCTGAAACCTATGGTTTTTTTCTGTGAATATATATATATTGACTGAAAAAACCATAGGTTTCAGTGGCGTTATAGTTAGCTGGACTTTTCACTCATACAAAACCATTGAAATTCCCCCGTTATAGTTAGTTCAGCTAACTATAACTCGCGGGCCCGCAATGCACTGCTGATGACTTCACATATTACATCACTCATGACATGGTCAGTGACATCACTCATGACATCACTCATGACATCACTGATGACATCATCAAGTGAATGTGTGTTTTTCTGAAAATTACATATGTTTTATATATGTATATCTCAAGGTCGATGGAAGAATAAATGGGTATATAAGTGTCTAAATGGATGATTTGTTTTTGAAAAATTGATTGTATGATTGACTGATTAAGTGTATCTTAGTGAATACATGGCTTAGTGAGTAATGTTTAAATATGTAAATATCTGTATCAGTCTCTCACTTTGTGTATAAGTGGCTGCATGGGTTGGTGAGTAGCTACATGAGTGTCTATATAGGTTATTAGTTGTTTTTTGAGTATCAGTATGAGTGTCTGAGTGTCTGTATGGTTCGGTGGGGGGTATTACGTAGTGCATAGGTACATGAATGAGTGACTCACTGTTTGTATGTGTTGAAGACAGCATGTGTGCAGGACTGTATGGGTGGATGAGTGTGTGCATGGGTGTGTTAGTGAGTGAATGACTGTCTCAATAGTGTCTTTATGATTAACTACATAAGTTTTAAACTAGTATATGTGAGTATTGGTGTATATAAGTGCATATATGTGAGAGTGAGAGATTGGAAGAGTTTCTGTATGAATAAGTATGTGTTTCTATAAGTGATTGTTTAAAATACTAAGTATGTGTAAGTTTCTGTAGAAGTAAGTGTGGTGGTGTGTGTATAACTGTATATGCAAGTAAATGGATGTTTGATTCTTTATTAGCATGAGTGACTATGTGTGTGAGTAACTCTATGGATGAGTGGCATTGTGTAACAGGATGTATAGGTGTATGAGTACATATGATGAGTGAGTACATGTATGAGTGACTGTATAGGACTGTTGGTGAATGAGTGGATCTGTATGTGGATCTTAGAATTACTGAATAGGTTGTTGTAACTGGTATTGGTATGTCCATTGGTTTGAAAATTTTAGTTTCAATTTTTGAATGTGTGTATCAAAGGTTATATTAGGGGAGAGGAGGTCTGCCACTCTATCACAAGCATGATGTCATCAGTGATGTCATTTGAGATGTCATCAGTGATGTCATGAGTGATGTCACTGACCATGTCATGAGTGATGTAATATGTGATGTCATCAGCAGTGCATTGCGGGCGCGCGAGTTATAGTTAGCTGAACTAACTATAACGGGGGAATTTCAATGGTTTTGTACAAGTGAAAAGTCCAGCTAACTATAACGCCCCTGAAACCTATGGTTTTTTCAGTGAATTTCTAAGGTTTTTTAAATGCTAATTCCTAACTATAACGTGCCTGAAACCTATGTTTTTTTCAGTGAATTTCAAAGGTTTTTTAAATGCTAATTTCTAACTATGCCTACAGAGCTAGGACATGTGAAGAAAGAAGAAAAAACGCACAGAAAGAAAAAAAAGAAATGCAGAAAGAAGCAACAGAAGTCCTCAAAGACGAAGAAAAGTGCAGGAAGAAGGATAACGTGTAGAAAGAACAAACAGAAGAGCAGAAAGATACCTTGTTGCAAAATCATCCTGTACCCTCAACATTTTCAGATGGATACTGGTGGTAACTGAGTCTGACTAACCATTCCTAGAGCCAGTGCTATGTTAAAAGACACTCAGAATACAGTGAAAACACCTACATACACTAGGGAACACTATGCGTTGGGGTCCCCCTGTGATTAGCATGACCTCCTCTGTAAGCCCCTAGTATATAATAGGGCAGGGGATTAAGACTACCTCTTAAAACACGCCACAGGGCGTGTTTGCACACGTCACCTCAGGCCCCATCCCCTCCCTTCACCACTGTGTAATTGCGCCCTGTGGCCGTTCTAAGTTGAGAGATTAAGTCCCCTTGAATCAATAGGGTCCCTAGGGCAAACTAGCCCACTGGGTACCTCCAGTAAGCGCCACAGAGCTGCATTGCATAGAGGTGTAAAAAGGAGCATGGCCACAGAACACCTGTCTGCAACGTAGCTTACTGGCGCATACTGGAGATACCTGTTGGGCTAGTTGGCCCTCAGCGACCCTCAGTATTGAAAGGGAATTAATTCCCCAACTTACAACTGGCCAGGGGGCGCGTTTGCAGAGTGCTGCAAGAAGGGGGCGTGGCCTCCGGCGCGATGCCGGTTTTTTATTTACTTTATTTTTTTAAGAAGGAGGGCTGTGTGGCCCCCCTTCTTTTTCTAATTTATTGGCCCTGGGGACCCCATCCCCCAGGGTGTGCACCCTAATTTATTTTGTTGAAAATTTGGAAGGGGGCCACATGGCCCCCCTCCCAAGGCCTTAAACGGCTCCGGGGACCCCAACCCCCGGGTCATGGCCTTTTGTTTTTTTAATTCTTGAGGAGGGGGCTGCTTGCCCCCCCTCCTCAGGCCACTTATGGCCCGGGGACCCCTTGCCGGCCTTTGTTTTTTTATTATTTTTAAAAATATATATATTTATAGAAACACCTAGGACATGCTGGACAAACCGTATGTACCTAGCACCAGGACGATTTGCGTGATATTCATTAAAAGGCGACTATGAATACAATGAATCCATGTGGAATGTATTTACACTGCTAGTGAAGCTCTGACGTGTCTGACGCCCTACCGTGCCTAATCCCGGCGCCCCCGCCGGTGAGTACTCTCCAAGTAGACACCCTTGTCGTTTATTTATACAAACATGTGTAGCTATTGACGGGCACATTTAACACACACGCACACCAAACCATTCAAAGGGGATTCGACAACAATTCGACCAAACTATGCAAGAAACCCCCCTCATGGTTAATAAACCACACATCCACTGCCGGATGTGTAATACCTTTTATTTTACTCTCTGGAAAGGGGACGAAGCTCACTTGAGAGTCACAGCGTGCTCCTGGCTGAGCCCAATGCTGTGTTACACCCACCAGTGCCCGCCGAGTGCCACACACCTCTGTGTTGTATTCCACAAGCTAGTGCGTATTCTATGACACTCTCTAGCCCATGTGCACTGTAACACCACCCCGTGAATATGTCATGCCACACTTGCCTTCGCATGGGTTATATTGCCCTATCTAACATGCCTTCCTTGATGCCCATGTTATAACGCACAGTGGTATGCCATACATATTACAATCTGGGATCCATATCTTTGTCAGGAGTGCATATGCAACGTTACACTCCCCAGCACATATTTTATATTACAACTTTAGAGACTAGTTAGGTTACACAACACTGCCCTGTGCATATTACACTCCAAGGCGCATATCGCATAGCATGCGCTAGTGCCTGTGCTATCTCGTGCTCTCCAATGAATCTGTCATTGCGCACAATGTATTGCATATTATATTTCACGCCCCGGTTCATCTTCTATCACACTTTTTGCTGCATAGTTTATACCATATACTATATCTAATTTTCATTTTCAATCGTGCTCTCAGGACTATGTTCTATATACCACTGCGTCCACCTACCCTTTTCACGGGCAATACATTTTGCGATGGGGGGTGGAGGGTCAGGGGGTGTTTCTGCCAAGTGAGCCCGGAGTCACAGTCACAAACCTCCTCTTCTTCCTGAATAAAAGTGAGATAATGCTGCATACTTGTTCATATTTTAAGTAGTTCGCACAGACACACATTTTAAAAACAATAAAGTTCCTAATACCCATCTTCTCTGAACAGTTAGCTTGCTGCCCCATCCACCTCCTCCCTATCCTCTGTTGTCTGAATCCATGAACTAGCCTTCTCCCTCCTGCCATGCATGGTCTGATGTGCTGCCACTGCCCTCCATTTAGCATGATGTACCAGTCCACTCCTACTGTCCTCCATTGCCCAATTCTATGGACCATCATTGACCTCCTACTTAGCCTCTGTGCTGAGCTTGCTGCCCCTATTCTCCTTCCCACTGCCCTCCGATGTCTTTGTGCATGCCCCTGCTCCATCCTTTTTGCCCACCATTTTCCATGGACCTGCCACTCCTATCTACTCTGAGTGTTCTGTTGAGCTGCCACTCCCCTCCCACCTGCCTAGCAATGTCAGAGAACTGTAACCTGTCCCTGCCATCTCCACCCTGCCTGTCCACATGCCATGCCCCTACCCCCTTCCTCCTGTCCTCCATGGTCTATTTAACTGCCACACCCTTCTGCCCTCCCTGGTCTGTTGTGCTGCAACTGCTCCTCCTGCCTGCCCCACACGGTCTGTTGTGAGGCCCCTTCCCCTGAACTCTCTTGTCTGTGCCCAGGTCCTGACCCTCCCTTATATCCTCCATGGTCCTTTGTGCATGCCCCTGCACCCTCCTTCTTGCCCATCATAGCCATTGTGCTGCCACTAACCCTCCCGCTTGCCATGCATGGTCTTCTGTGCTGCCATGACCCCTCCCATCTTCCCTGTGTGGTCAGCTAGCTGCCCCTGACCCCCTCCCACATTCCCTCCATGGTCTGTGTGTATGCCATCATAGTCTCACTGTTGCTCTCTCAATGGTGTGTCTTGTTTCTAGTGCCCATCCTGCCTGACCTCCATGGTCATCTTGCTGCTTCGGCCCTGCCCCCTTGACCCCAGCCCTCTCTTTCCATGTGCAGACCCATATTCCCTCCCTCCTGGCTTGTCTGTTCCATTGTAATGCCCCTGATCCATCCATGCTGCCCTTTATGGTCTGTTATGCTGCAGCTTTCTCTCCTGTCTGTCCATTATGGTCAGCTAGCTACCATTGCCTCTTTCCCCTCTATTCTCTGTTGTCTATGTGCATGGTTCTGTCCCCTCCCTATTGCTTTCTATGGATTGTTGTGCTGCACTCCCGTCCCGCATGCCCTGTGTGGTGTATTGTGCTGCTGCAAACCCTGATGCCTGCCCTGTAGGGTCAGTTTGGTGCACCTCTCCATGTCCCTCCTGTCCTCTGTTATCCGAGTCCATGTCCCTACCCCAATTCCTCCTGCCTACCATGATCCAATGTACCATACTTCCGAACATTTTGAACTTGGTAAGAGGGAGATTTTGAAAAAAAAACTGGGGTATTGATTTTTCCCTTTGAGTTACATTGAAAAAGAGGAGATTGTAGACAGGAGACAGATCAAATAAAGCCCATTTGAGCTTAAAAACATCGGACATTTCCTGGCTGAAACGTGTCTGTTGGCATGTATGGTTGTACTACCACTGTCTCTTCCTTCTGCCCACAATGGTCTATTATATTGCCACAGCCTCTCTTGCAAGTCCTGTATTGTTGGTTTGTTGCCCCTGCCCCCCTTCCACTGCCCTCCATAGTCTGTTGTGCTGCCACTGCCCTTCCTGCCTGCCAAGTGTGGTCAAATTGTTGCCTCTGCACTCTCCTACTTGCCTTCAATTTTCAGAGTCCGTGCCCCTGGCCTCTGCCTCTCAACAGTATCCCAATGAACAACTAGATTGCTAACATTCTATATGTATTACAAAAGTGTGCAACGCCTGACGTCATCTTGATGTAATCAAAACTGTAATACCTAGAGCATTTCCTTTAGAAATTACATATATGAGAGGGTCTTATTTGCATCAAAATTATGGTGGATGTATGACGTTACAATGCATACTTTTACAACACATGCACTTACAACGCAATTTTACAACGCGACATCCACTACAACGCATTCCATTACATCGCATGACACTACAACGCATTTTTAAAAACTACCTTTACAACGCATTCCATTACATCGCATACTACCTTTACAACGCATACCATTACAACGCATAATATTACATTGCATTTAAGGTAAGTATTGGATAGTATAGGGGTAAAAATTACTATTCTAACTCCAGGGGGTGCAACAGTAGGGTAAGTGTTGGATAGTATAGGGGTAAAAATTACTATTCTAACTCCAGGGGGTGCAACAGTAGCGTAAGTGTTGGATAGTATATGGGTAAAAATTACTATTCTAACTCCAGGGGGTGCAACAGTAGGGAAAGTGTTGGATAGTATAGGGGTAAAAATTACTATTCTAACTCCAGGGGGTGCAACAGTAGGGTAAGTGTTGGATAGTATAGGGGTAAAAATTACTATTCTTACTCCAGGGGGTGCAACAGTAGGGTAAGTGTTGGATAGTATAGGGGTAAAAATTACTATTCTAACTCCAGGGGGTGCAACAGTAGGGTAAGTGTTGGATAGTATAGGGGTAAAAATTACTATTCTAACTCCAGGGGGTGCAACAGTAGGGTAAGTGTTGGACAGTATAGGGGTAAAAATTACTATTCTAACTCCAGGGGGTGCAACAGTAGGGTAAGTGTTGGATAGTATAGGGGTAAAAATTACTATTCTAACTCCAGGGGGTGCAACAGTAGGGTAAGTGTTGGATAGTGTAGGGGTAAAAATTACTATTCTAACTCCAGGGGGTGCAACAGTAGGGTAAGTGTTGGATAGTGTAGTGTAATATTATGCGTTGTAATGGTATGCATTGTAAAGGTAGTGTGCGATGTAATGGAATGCGTTGTAAAGGTAGTTTTTAAAAATGCGTTGTAGTGTCATGCGATGTAATGGAATGCGTTGTAGTGGATGTTGCGTTGTAAAAATTGCGTTGTAAGTGTAGTGCGTTGTAAAAGTTGCGTTGTAAAGGTTGGTCCCCAATTATGGTTAGTGCTCTAAAAAACTAAAATGAGGACATGTTTTCTGAGTTTTCAAATAGCCACAAAGAACATTTAAAATATTTGTAATCTTTATGTTTTTTTATCCAGTTGACCACTTGATTGAATGATGCACTTAGGGGAGAGGATGTGGTGTTACTTCCAGAGCTGCAGACTTTGCAACTGAGGAACCAGGTTGGAGTTTCTGCTTCAGCTCTACATTCTGTGATTCTGGTCAAATTACTTAATCTCCCCATGTCTACAACCAAAATGAATTTGATCTTGTGTGATGTAACCAATGCTCATGTAAAGCACTCCAATACCTGACAAGTCTGCACTATATAAAACTGCAAATACACAAAAAATAAGTGTTTTGCACACTTCTGTCATTGGGGACATGTGGGCTACATCTGGGTGATAATTGTGCTGCATTTGGGCTCTTTTGTCTCTGGTGGCCATCTTGGGAGATTTATTTGTTATGAAGTTTCCTAATTTCCTCATTTACTGCAGTCTCCTCAGTAGGAAATGCTTTCAGTTTTTTACTTTGATTCCATCAAGAAGATATTCAGATATGTCACACATTTACCATAAATTCTGAATGTTAGCACTCTAGTTGCTCATTAGATCACTGTAGTAAAGCTACTGCTCACCACGGAAGTCTGCTGCTGGTATTAAAAGTGCATGTTTCAGTCTGCATATCAGAATTTTTTAATGAAATAGAAGAGGATTTGAGAAGTCAAAATGTGCCCTAATTTTTCTTTCTGCAGCACTAATCATAATTTCTATGGCAAAATGAACCCCCTCATTGTGTTCCTTTGTAAATTAAATGTTTTAAGTGTTACCACTTTATTCCAATCAAGATGGCTTCAGGTGTGCCATACTTTTGTCATAAGTAAGACTGTTAGCGCTCTAGTTGTTCGTTAGAACACTCTGGGACATTCTGTCATTGGGTTATACTTGGGCTACATCTGGGTGATATTTGGGCTACATTTGGGCTCTTTTGTCTCTGGTGGCCATTTTGGGAGACTTATTTGTTATGAAGTTTCCTAATTTCCTCATTTACTACAGTCTTCTCAGTAGGAAATACTTTCAGTTTTTTACTTTAAGTCCATCAAGAAGGCATTCAGATGTGCCACACATTTGCCATAAATTCAGAATGTTAGCACTCTAGTTGCTTATTAGATCACTGTAGTAAAGCTACTGCTCACCAGGGAAGTCTGCTGCTGGTATTGAAAGTGCATGTTTCAGTCTGCATGTCAGAATTTGTTTATGAAATAGAAGAGGATTTGAGAAGTCACTCAAAATGTGCCCTAATTTTTCGTTCTGCAGCACTAATCACACTTTCTATGGCAAAATGAACCCCCTCATTTTGTTCCTTTTTAAATTAAATGTTTTAAGAGTTACCACTTTATTCCAATCAAGATGGCTTCAGGTGTGCAATACGCTTGTCATAAGTAGTACTGTTAGCGCTCTAGTTGTTCTTTAGAACACTCTGGGAAGCTGCAGTAGAACACAAAGGAATCAACTGACAGTCTCTGCCCTTGTTGGATGTACATGTTTTACTGAGAATGTCAGACTTCATTCTCACATGACTGAGAAAGATAATGTGAATTTACAGAAAATATGCTCTCAGTTTAGCTTATAGATCACCTTCCAAACCTCTGTGGGAAAAGCATGAGAAAATAGTTTTCTCTCAAACATGATTCATGATATCACAGCAGAAGGCTTTTTCACATGGTAAAATCACCTTAGAACACACCACAATTCCTGAAATGAGTATGGTACTATCAACAAATGATTTATAATGTAACTAAAGTCTTAAAACCTTCTATTAACTGCAATGCTTTTTAATGAGGTGCTATCATGTATATTGGTCCCAAGATGGCTGCCAAAACTTCTTGGATGAAGTACTGACAGCCAATCAGATCTCACGATGAGATGTGTGGTTAAGCTCCGCCCAGATATATCTATCTTTTTAACTCTAATTTTCTCAGGAACTACTGAACGGATTTACACCATTTAAGCAAAAGGCACGAGTCTGAACTGAGGACTACCTCTTTGCCAAATTTGGTGTAATTCCGTTCAGCAGTTCGGGCTGTAGCTGCGTCAACAGGTCCAATGGGAAAATGCATGGGGAAAACGTGTTTTGGCACCCCCCTTTTTCTCGGCCCCTGCTTGACGAATCACCGTGAAATTTTCATGATAGGAGCGGACCGGAGCTGGCCAAAAGTTTAAAAAATTTCGTGAAGATTCGGCAATCAGTGCCAACGTTATTACAAATAGAATGTTGCCGATTTCCTATGGAAAATAGGTCCTAACTATAACTAATGAGCAACTAGAGTGCTAACATTCAGAATTTATGGCAAACGTGTGACACATCTGAATGCCTTCTTGATGGCACCAAAGTAAAAAACTGACAGTATTTCCTACTGAGGAGACTGCAGTAAATGAGAAAATTAGGAAACTTCATATAACAAATAAATCTCCCAAGATGGGCACCAGAGACAAAAGAGCCCAAATGTAGCCCAAATATCACCCAGATGTAGCCCAAGTATAGCCCAATGACAGAATGTCCCAGAGTGTTCTTTAGAACAACTAGAGCGCTTACTGTCTTACTTATGACAAAAATATGGCACACCTGAAGCCATCTTGATTGGAATAAACTGGTAACACTTAAAACATTTAATTTAAAAAGGAACACAATGAGGGGGTTCATTTTGCGATAGAAATTATGATTAGTGACGAAGAAAGAAAAATTAGGGCACATTTTGAGTGACTTCTCAAATCCTCTTCTATTTCATTAAAAAATTCTGATTTGCAGACTGAAACATGCACTTTTAATACCAGCAGCAGACTTCCGTGGTGAGCAGTAGCTTTACTACAGTGATCTAATGAGCAACTAGAGTGCTAACTTTCAGAATTTATGGCAAATGTGTGACATATCTGAATACCTTCTTGATGGAATCAAAGTAAAAAACTGAAAGCATTTCCTACCGAGGAGACTGCAGTAAATAAGGAAATTAGGAAACTTCATAACAAATAAATCTCCCAAGATGGCCACCAGAGACAAAAGAGCCCACATGCAGCACAAATATCACCCAGATGTAGCCCACATGTAGCCCAATGACAGAAGTGTGCAAAACACTTATTTTTTGTGTATTTGCAGTTTTATATAGTGCAGACTTGTCAGGTATTGGAGTGCTTTACATGAGCATTGGTTACATCACACAAGATCAAATTCATTTTGGTTGTAGACATGGGGAGATTAAGTGATTTGAACAGAATCACAGAATGTTGAGCTGAAGCAGAAACTCCAACCTGGTTCTCCAGTTGCAAAGTCTTCAGCTCTGGAAGTAACACCACATCCTCTCCCCTAAGTGCAACATTTAATCAAGTGGTCAACTGGATAAAAAAACATAAAGATTACAAATAATTTAAAAGTTCTTTGTCGCTATTTGAAAACTCAGAAAATATGTCCTCATTTTAGTTTTTTAGAGCACTAACCATAATTTTGATGCAAATAAGACGCTCTCATATATGTAATTTCTAAAGGAAATGCTCTAGGTATTACAGTTTTGATTACATCAAGATGACGTCAGGCGTTCCACACTTTGGTAATAAATATAGAATGTTAGCAATCTAGTTGTTCATTGGGATACTGTTGAGTGGCAGAGGCCAGGGGCACGGACTCTGAAAATTGAATGCAGGTAGGAGAGTGCAGAGGCAACAATTTGACCACACTGGGAAGGCAGGAAGGGCAGTGGCAGCACAACAGACTATGGAGGGCAGTGGAAAGGGGGGCAGGGCCAACAAACCAACAATACAGGACTGGCAAGAGAGGCTGTGGCAATATACTAGACCATTGTGGGCACAAGGAAGAGACAGTGGTAGTACAACCATATATGCCAACAGACCCGTTTCAGCCAGGAAACGTCCAATGTTTTTAAGTTCAAATGGGCTTTATTTGATCTGTCTCCTGTCTGCAATCTCCTCTTTTTCAATGTAACTCAAAGGGGAAAATCAATACCCCAGTTTTTTTTCAAAATCTCCCTCTTACCAAGTTCAAAATGTTTGCAAGTATGGTACATTGGATCATGGTAGGCAGGAGGAATTGGGGTAGGGACATGGACTCGGATAACAGAGGACAGGAGGGACATGGAGAGGTGCACCAAACTGACCCTACAGGGCAGGCATCAGGCTTTGCAGCAGCACAGTACACCACACAGGGCATGAGGGATGGGAGTGCAGCACAACAATCCATAGAAAGCAATAGGGAGGGGACAGGACCATGCACATGAACAACAGAGAACAGAGGGGAAAGAGGCAATGGTAGGTAGCTGACCATAATGGCCAGACAGGAGAAAAGCTGCAGCATAACAGACCATAAAGGGCAGGAGGGATGGATCAGGGGCATTATAATGGAACAGACAAGCCAGGAGGGAGGAAATAGGGGTCTGCACATGGAAACAGAGGGCTGGGGGCAAGGGGGCAGGGCAGGAGCAGCAAGATGATCATGGAGGTCAGGCAGGATAGGCACTAGAAACAAGACACACCATGGAGAGCAACAGTGAGACTATGATGGCATACACACACACCATGGAGGGAAGGTGGGAGGGGGTCAGGGGCAGCTAGCAGACCACACAGGGAAGGAGGGAGGGGTCATGGCAGCACAGAAGACCATGCATGGCAAGAGGGAGGGTTAGTGGCAGCACAATGGTTATGATGTGCAAGAAGGAGGGTGCAGGGGCATGCACAAAGGACCATGGAGGATAGAAGGGAGGGTCAGGACCTGGGCACAGACAAGAGAGTTCAGGGGAAGGGGCCTCACAACAGACCACGCGGGGCAGGCAGGAGGAGCAGTTGCAGCACAACAGACCAAAGGAGGGCAGAAGGGTGTGGCAGTAAAATGAAGCATGGAGGACAGGAGGAAGGGGATAGGGGCATGTCATGTGGACAGGCAGGGTGGAGGTAGCAGGGACATGTTACAGGCATCTGACAATGCTAGGCAGGTGTGAGGGGAGTGGCAGCTCAACAGAATACTCAGAGTAGATTGGAGTGGCAGGTCCATGGAACATGGTGGGCAAAAAGGATGGACCATGGGGCATGCACAAAGCCATCGGAGGGCAGGGGGAAGGAGAATAGGGGCAGCAAGCTAAGCACAGAGGCTAAGCAGGAGGTCAATGATGGGCCATAGAATTGGGCAATGGAGGGCAGGAGGAGTGGACTGGTACATCATGCTAAATGGAGGGCAGTGGCAGCACATCAGACCATGCATGGCAGGAGTGAGGAGGCTAGTCCATGGATTCAGACAACAGAGGATAGGGACGAGGTGGATGGGGCCGCAAGCTAACTGTTCAGAGAAGGTGGGTATTAGGAACTTTATTGTTTGTAAAATGTGTGTCTCTGCGAACTACTTAAAATATGAACAAGTATGCAGCATAATCTCACTTTTATTCAGGAAGAAGAGGACGTTTGTGACTGTGACTCTGGGCTCACTTGGCAGAAACCCCCCCTGACCCTCCATCCCCCATCGCAAAATGTAATGCCCGTGAAAAGGGTAGGTGGACGCAGTGGTATATAGAACATAGTCCTGAGAGCACGATTGAAAATGAAAATTAGATATAGTATATGGTATAAACTATGCAGCAAAAACTATGATATAAGATGAACCGGGGCGTGAAATATAATATGCAATACATTGTGCGCAATGACAGATTCATTGGAGAGTGCGAGATAGCCCAGGCACTAGCGCTTGCTATGCGATATGCGCCTTGGAGTGTAATATGCACAGGGCAGTGTTGTGTAACCTAACTAGTCTCTAAAGTTGTAATATAAAATATGTGCTGGGGAGTGTAACGTTGCATATGCACTGTGACAAAGAAATGGATCCCAGATTGTAATATGTATGGCATAGCGCTGTGCATTATAACATAAGCATCGAGGAAGGAATGTTAGATGGGGCAATATAACTCGTGCGAAGGCAATTGTGGCATGACATATTCACGGGGTGGTGTTACAGTGCACATGGGCTAGAGAGTGCCATAGCAAACGCACTAGCTGGTGGAATACAACACAGAGGTGTGTGGCACTCGGCGGCACTGGTGGGTGTCCTCGAAGCCGATTGAGGCCTTGGGAGGGGGGCGTGACAAAACTTGAGGAGGTCCCCCTGCAAGGCATCCGGGATCAATCATGCGCTCTCCAACCAGAATAATGTGCTGAGGGGGCCCCCTGGAGCGTGTGGCACGGTGGCCTGTGTTACGCCACTAAATCATCATAACACTACCACTTGGAGCACCACACTATTCGCTTCCAGAACTGTAAACCTCGTCCTAGCACTGTATGGTCATGCTACATTAACACACTATCACAAACACCACAACATTACTACTATTAGTACCACACCATCGCTCATCATGACCACTCTGTAACCACACCTCGCTACAGAGCCATCCTAAACCAATGCTCTACTATCCCACGTCACCACTCTACTCTGCTTTACTGGCCCCTACAACACAATGCCACCCAAGTGACACTCCAAAAGGCATTACCTTACAATCTACTGCATCACACTCCTCCACAGATTAAATTATCAACCCACAACATAACACTAGCAACCTTACCACCATGCTACCACCCATATAACTACAGAATGTATTTACTACGCCTCTGCCTCCTAAGAGAACCACATTACCCAACATCACTACAAGTGTACCATCACAGCACAGTATGGCCTATCAGAATCACAATGCAACACACACAGCTTCAGTCCCACACCTCACCATGGCACTAACATCAACCTTCAACTTGCTGCCATCTCAAAGTAATTCACTACCACCCTCCACTGTAGTACCACCCAAAGAACAGAACATACTGTACCCAAGCAATGTGCCAACTCCTCCACCCTACACTACTCTTGCCAGCACTCTACTACTGTCACCAACCAGCGCACCTGTAGCACAATAATAAAGGCGGTTGCACTACAAGCACCAAATTACCAAACCAAATATTACCAACCATCACACTCCAACCAAATACACTGCACTATCCCCCTACTAGGTGGGTACCACTGTGCATACATCTGAAAAGCTATTTTACTAGCAATATGTACCATTTTTATCTGCAAAATGTATTAGTTTTTAAACTCCGTTTATTTCTTTAAACAGAACGTTTTCCGATTGTGAAATTTATATCAACAAAAACAACGAAAACAATGTACGAAAGGGAGCTATTTCCCTTCCTTATTAATAAAAGCATGCTTAGATTCAAAAGTTAATAATTTCTGATTGCGTTGTACATCCTAAATCTACATGATGGCTGAAATGAGTATTCGAATTTGTTATGCATAAGGTATATTTCCACAATCTGAGCTTTTCATAATGCTGAATGTTAACCCAAATTGCGGTATAAATCATTTCTTTGTGGAGTTCCAGAAGGCTATGATGAAGACCCATATCTTTACTGCACATATTTCTCATTAACCATAATCTATTAGTAATTGAAGTTCATTACAATTTCTTGTAGCCTTTATTTCTATCATGCTGCATGACATACTGAACCTGGCTGGCATAACAAGAAGCCCTCTTTGGGAAATATCCAATTAAGACAGACACAGCATTTGTCATCGCAATAATAAACCTCAGAATTTTCTGTGCAGTTCGTTTTAAGAGGTACAGTCCGGCGGCACTGCCGGCTGCCTGTGCATTCCGAATACTAGAAACACTAGCTCCCTCATCTACATCATATTTATTCAGAAGAGAACGTGTTTTATACTCCAAAAATCCTCTTACTGAATCATGCCCTTTATGTATTACGAGATTGTGTTGTAGTCTGATGTGTGTCCTTACTGCCTGTGTGCTTTCATTCACGTACGAGTATTTATAACTTACTATTATCATATACACCATGGGGCAGCTTTATGTTCCCTGGCGCATCCCTGCAAATCAGCAGGGATGCGCCAGGGAAGATGCGTCACGAAAGTTTACCCTTGCGCCACAATAGATGCGCCGCATTTACAATGCAGCGCATCGTGGCGCAAGGATAAAAAGATGCGTCACGCATCTGATGGCGGAAGGTTGGCGCATCGCTGGAGTTGCGTCGCAAGCGCGACGCAGCTCCAGCAAGGCTCGGGGATGCACTATCGTTACAATGTTGCGTCAATCCTTACGCCTGCTTCAAGCAGGCGCAGGGTTTTGACGCAGCATGGCCGGAAAAGTGACTGAGTGAAATCTTGTAGATTTCACTCAGCCACTTTTCGGAGGCGTTCCTGCGCCGGAACGCCCCCCCCTGTGCAGGTACGCCCACATGTGGCGCAAGCTTTACAACGTGACGCATCTCCCTAGATGCGTCACGTTGTAAATGGGGCGCAACATGGCGCAGGGTTTACGCTGCCGCTGCGTCACAAAAGTGACGCAACGGCGGCGTAAAAGTGGCGCAAGTCCGTTATAAATCTGCCCCCATATGTCCACCAGTGCAACCTTTAATTAAAAAAAAGCATTGGCAAAACCAGAACGGCTGCGTCTAATATGCTAATATGGGCTTCATTAGCACATTGGAGCATTATGCAAGTATAAGTTCCTTCAGGATCAAGCAGAGAGAGCTATACTTATAAATTGGTTCCACCTGCAGCTCAAGAATAGCACTCAAGTGGAGGTGGAAGGGTACATTCAAACAGCTGATAGCATCAGGTGATAGGTAAATAATTCCCTTGGCTTGCCAAGACCTGAATGACAAAGTCTCATGTCTATGTCTAAAACAAGGTGGTCAATAAAAGGTAAGTGGCGGATCCAAAGCCCACTCTATGTATATTGTTAGCAATAGGACTGCTTAATTGCTGCCCTGTTATATCACAAACCTAATCATGCCACAATGAAGGCATACAAAGAAGGAACTGACTTGTCATTTTTCACTAAGGAACACACACCTTAATGAATACGGAAATCCTCAGAGTAACATAAGCAGGTTCTCATGTCTGCTTCCCTTGCTGCCTCTGATTGTCTTGCCTGTCTTTGTTTACTGGTGACGGTATTCTCACCATTGCTCCTTGCTAATTTTCTTTGGTTTGCACCGCTTCCTGCCATTTCTCTGCTGCCTCTGATTGTCTTGCCTGTCTTTGTTTTCTGGTGATTGTAATTTGCCCATTACCTCTTGATTTTTTTGCTTTCTCTTCTTTGCCTGATTCCTTTGTGAATTCATTTTATTTGCCCCACCGCTCAAACGCTCTCCCCCATTTCTCCAGCCCGCATTCTGCCAGCCCTGCCCACCACCTCCAGCAACCTCTCAGAACCTACTTAATGGCGATCGCAGTGCAACCTCCAGCGGGTGCGCTACTGGCATGTGATGCCGCACCTCAAGCATGTGCAGCACCAGGAACCCTGGCCTTCCAGCCACCCACAGGTACTCTGATACAGAACTCCAAGACCTGGACCCCAGACACCACAGCAATGAATGCTACAACGCATCTCCTTGATCAACAGTAGGACCGCTCACCTGCAGGTGCTGTCTGTTTACTTGCATCGCAGGACCTTCTAAACTCACAGAAACCTGCACCACTACCTCTTTGCTGAACACAACTGGCCCAGTACCACTCCTAAGCCTCCTGCTCAATGCCTGATTTCTCTGCAAACATGCCACTGAAAGTCAGGAACACCATCTCAACCCTCTCTGAGGTGTTCTTCATCACAGAGACCTGGGTCAACACCTCCTCTACCCTCAATATCGCCACCGCAATGTCCTATAACTACAAGATAACACAACGGGACTGCACCAACAAGGAAGGAGGAGGCATCGCCATTATCCACAAAGAAACAATCCGTTGCATTCTCACCCAAGACGAGATCACTCTGATCAGAGAACACCTCAACTTCCAACTCCTCACCTATGACAGAATCACCATCACAGGCATCCTTTCCTACAGACACCCGGGACCACGCACTAGCTTCTGCGATGCCATCACTGGCTTCATCACCCCACAAGTTATTGAATCAAAGCACTGTATCTTCCTCCGAGACCTCAACTTCCACATGGACAACCTCACAGACACAAACTCCACCTACCTCCTGGTCTGCATGGACAACAGGGGCCTTATCCAGCTGGTGACCAACCCCACACACAGATCAGGACCCACACTGGACCAGATCTTCTCGGCCACTGTCAGAGTCAAATACAGCCATGCCGCAGAACACACCTGGACCAACTTCTCCAATTCACCATCGCGGGATCACCGTGCACCTCCACCACCCCCCAATGCACAGACCCAATGGGTAAATGCCCTCAACACCACTCAGCCTGACCCCGCATCCAGCCTGGAACAAGCAGTCCAGAACTTCAGCACCTGGATCACCAACTTCGCTGACCTAGTCACCTCAGTAAACCAGTAAAGACCTGCAGATCCACCAAACAGCCAGCTGGTACTTACCAGAACTCAAGACATCTAAATGTAGCTGCAAAGAGCTATGGAGAAGATGGTTCACCCAGGCACACCCGCCCCGCTGCCTTTTCAACTGCAGAGGCAGAGATATCAGCCACCAACTCACCACCATCCTCAATGCATCCATTGCGACAGCCACCTTTCTCAATGTTTGGAAACACACGGAAGTCAGACTTCTCAAGAAACCCTTCAACGACCCTAGCAAATTCTAGAATGACACTCCATCTCGCTGCTCCCTTTTGCCGCCAAATTCCTCTAGAAGATCATCAACCAGCAGCTCACAGAACACATGAAGAGAAACAATCTGCTCGACACCTCCCAATCCCTCAAGGTTCATTCCTCAGGTGCACCCTCTTCTACACCTGCATGACACCTCTAGCTAACATTGTCAGAACCCACTATCTCAAAATATTATCCCACGCCTATGACACCCAGCTCATCCTCTTGATTGCCACAGCCCCAACATCATGAAGACCAACTTCCACAACTGCATGAAGAATTTTGCCAGCTGGATGATGGCCAAGTGTCTGAAGCTAAACACGGACAAGAATGAAGTGTTGATTTTTGGCAACAACACCTTCCCTTGGAACGACACTTGATGGCCTGCTGATCTCAGACCCACTCCCACACCAACAGACCATCACCGCAACCTCAGCATCATCCTAGACAGCGCACTCACCATGAAACAACAGATCAATGCAGTCTCCTCCTGCTTACACACTCCACGTGCTCTGAAGAAATTTCAAATGGCTTCCATCAGCACAAAGAAAACCATCACTCAAGCCCTAGTCACCAGCTGGCTGCAAAACAGCAATGAACTGTATGCAGGAACTACCACCAAACTCATGAGGAGACTTTAGACAATTCATAACTCATTGACCAGACTCATCCTCAACCTGCCCAAATGGATCCACACCTTAGGAACCTCTACTGGTTCTGTGTTCAGAAAAGATGCCAATTCAGGATATTGACACACGTCTACAATGCCCTAAAATGACTCACATCACCCCCCACCTCAGTAAACTCCACTGGCTCCTCAGACAGAGGAGATGCCAATTCAAGATCCTCACACGTGCCAAGAAAACTCTACAAGATCAAGGACCATCCTACATCAACCATCGACTGAACTCCCAGGTGCTCACATGACACCTGTGCTCCTACTCACTCACCCTTCATCTGTTGCAGCTGCAGTGGGTGCTGCGCCTTCTCCTACATCACCACCAAGACCTCCACCTCCGAACGGCACCCTCCTCAAGAAACTTCAGAAATAAACTCAAAACCTGGCTTTTCGATGGACACATGGCATCCTCAGCACCCAAATACCCCTAGGAGTGACAGTGTTGCACTATACAAATGCTGACTGATTGATTGATTGATTGATTAATTGACTGTTACAAGCTCCGGTGTTGGCAATTAAGTGCCAGTGCCGAGCACTGAAAACCCTGGCTCAAATTAAGCACTGCTCTGAGGCTGTCTAAGCTGAAAGTAGAAACAAAGCTGGAGTCTCTGGCAAACAACATACTCATTACATAATGATGTATACAGACCATGCGGGGGTTCGGTAATGCTGTACTATTCAAATTACTAATAGATGTGGTCTCATTTCCACAAAGAAAAGCAATACAATAAAGTAAATCAAGCATTTCATGAGAGGAAAGTCACCCATAAAATTTGTTTTAGTGACATTTCTAATATATTAACACTAACTAGAAAGACTGCCTTTGGAACAAGCATTGGTAAGGCCAATAGGTTTGGCTTATACGTCTGCTGTCAAGCAAGACACAAGCAGCCATGTATGTTAATGACTGTCTACTGCTGTCTGTGCTGCTGCCAGAGAAAATGCCATAACTTATCTAGTTGTCTAAGACACTTTAATGGCATTACAATATCACACGCGTTCCCCTTAAAGTTCAAGCTCAAGCAGCTGGATAAATAAACAAATGATTGCAGCTATATGGAAGGCAGGCACATGTTGTGTCCACCACACAGCCCAGGGGACCCCCACCTCCCTGGGGCACTAATTAAGATAATGCAGTGGTCCGTTGCAGACTCCCAGGGACCACCACCTCCCCGGGGCTATTTTCACGAAGGGAGGGGGGCCGCACAGCCCCCCTCCTGGAGCCCTAGATGGCCCTGGGGACCGCGACCCCCCAGGGCTGCCTCCAGCAATGTACCGAAATCCCCACCCCCAGGACATTCCCCTGACTTTGCAAACATTGCAAACTATGCTTCGCTTCATGGAAGCGAGAGCAGAAAACCTGCTCTCGCTTTCTTGAAGCTAAGCAGATTGCTTTTGGACAAGGGGAGCTGCATGTCAGCAGCTCCCCTTGTTCAAAAGCATTGCTGGCTCCTGCAGGAGGCAGGGAGCTGGCAGGGACCGCAGGGGCATCGGGGCTTTCCCCGTGGTCCCCAACGTCAGGCCAGGCCCGGGGTATGGGGTTCCCAGGGCTATAATTGGCTCTTAGAGGGTGGTCCTGCAGCCCCCCTCCAAAAAAGAAAAGACAAAAAGAAAGGCTGGCCATGTCCCGGGGATGGGGTCACCGGGGCCATAATTGGCCTCAGGAGGGGGACCACACAGCCCCCTCCAAAATAAATTAAAAGGAAATGCTGGCCAGACCCTGGGGGATGGGGGTCCCTGGGGCCAATAGTGGCACGGAAAGGGGGACCACGCGGCCCACTTCCTGTTTTTTTTTAAAATGAAAAAATGGCTTAGGCCCTTGTGGATGGGGTCCCCAGGGCTCAAAAAAATCAAGAGAAAAGGGGCCACACAGACCCCCTTCTAAGAAAATAAAATAAAGGAGAAGCTTGTATTTTGCCACAGGCCCCCCTGCACCACTCTGTAAATGCGCCTCCTGGCGCATTCTAAGTTGGGCATTAAGTCCCCTTGAATCCTGAGAGTAGCTGTATGCCAACTAGCCCGCCAGGTACCTTCAGTAAGCCCCACACAGTGGGATTGCAGACTGGTGGTCTGAGGCCACACCCCTTTTTATACTACTCTGCAAATGCACCTCTTGGCGCACTGCTGGTGGGGCGATGAGGTCCTCTTGTGTCGTGAGTTCCTCTGGACTAAAGTGGACTTCACCCCCTGAACAGCAGTGCGCCAGAAGACGCGTTTGCAGAGTGGTGGAGAAAGGGGGTGTGGCCTGTGTTCACGTCTCAGCAATCCCACTATCTGGGGCATACAAGAGGTAGGCTAGTTGGCGTCTAAGGACCCCCATCATGGAAGGGGACTTTAACCCCATTCAAGAGCGCGCCGGGGAGCATGTTTGCAGACTGGTGGGCAAAGGGGGCGTGGCCTGCCTTGAGAACTTACCAATGATTCTGTGTGGGACTTCCTGGAGATATTAGGAAGGGTAGCTAGCCCACAAGGACGTCCTTGGGGGCCAACAACCCCTACTGTTACCTCCAGTAAGTCCCTCACAGTGGCATTGCTAAGAGGTCTTCAGAGGCAACAGCCCCCTGCAAACGCTCCTCCTGGCACACTACAGGTTTGAGGATGAAGTACACTTTACTCCTGAGGGACTTTGGGGGCCAAGAAGCCCTCCTGGTACCTCCTGTAAGTACTATGCAGCGGAATTCCTGAGCACTGGTCGGAGGCCCAACTCCCTTTCTGCGCCACTCTGCAAACGCAACTGCTACATCAGTGATGTCATTTGGGATGTCATCAGTGATGTCAATGACCATGTCATGAGTGATGTAATATGTGAGATGATAAGCAGGACATTTCGGGACTGTTGTATATGTAGACAGTTGGCTCCTTGAGAGTCTTTTGAGAGTTTTGCGGGAGCAACAATAAAAAAATGTAGTGTTCTGATTGTCCCAGGGAGCTTTTTTTTCCCTTGGGAAATCTCACTCCTGCTGGAGTCAGACTCCTGCGGGAACGAGTGCTCTGAATGGTTGCCAGCAATATGAGAAAAATGTTGCTGGCAGCCATTACAGGACTCAGGGACTTAATGCCCTGTCCTAAAAGTAAAATGTAAAAATAATATAACTTAGCAGGGTAGGAATATCCTGCCCCCCTAAACCCAATTTGGGGAGTCCTGAAGGACCCTCCGCAGGGCCAAAAGAGAAAACAATTGCACATTTTGTCACAATCATGCAGGACTCCTGTGGGATCCAACAAAAAAAAATGGCTGCTGCCATTTTATTATACTTAAATGGGGAGTGGGGCCTCAGTAGGAAACCCCTCCTCAACCAAATTAGGTTCCCAGAAACTCCATCCCCTGAGGCCGTGGATATTAAAGAGGAGGGAGCATGAGGCTCCTTCCCCAAGATATTTTCAGCCCCGGGACCCCATCCTACGGGGCCCAATCTAGTTATTAAGGGGAGAGGGAATATGGGCCCCTCCCAAGTAATTTGTAACCCTGGGAATACCATTCCCTGGGGACCAACACAACCTTTTAGAGGAGGGACGCACTGTCCCTCTCCCCTAGCCAATTTTGACCCGAGGACCCCATTCCCCTGGGCCAGTAGGGTGCCACACAGCTCTACTCCCCCGAGCCTTAAAAAAGACCTGAGGACTCTATCCCCCAGGGCTGTCACAATATTTGAAGGGGAGGGGGGGTCACAAAGTATTCATCTCTAAGGTTTTACTGGCTTCAGGGACCCCACTCACCAGGGCGGGCCCACTTACTGTGCCCAAGGAGCCCACCCGGACACAGTATTTTCTGACCGGCACCGGTGTGAGCAGAGAAACTTTTGTTTCATCCCATCGGGAAGGAGCATTTTTAAATCTCCTGTCAAAAAGAAGCAAACACAAAGTCTGCTCCCAGCGGGTGAGAGCTTTAAATATACTCCGCCAGCTGGGAGCCGACTTGTTCTGTTGCCCTGTCTGCACTGATGTGGGCAGGGAAACGGAACAACAAATTGCTGAGGAAGCAGCATAAATAGCTGCTCCCTTCGGGAGGGAGCAAGGCTGGCTCCTGCACCTTGCAGGAGGCTGGCCTAGGTTGCGGGTGCCCTGGGGCTCTCCACATGGCCCCCAATGTTGTGCTTGATGAGTGCCTTGAGTGGGTACCGGGGCGCACACCTATTTAAGATGGAGGCTTCAGGAGATGGGCAAAGCCTCTCTCCCCTTCAAAAATAATATGGACTTTGGGGATGGGATCCCCAGGGCCTAAAGAGGGTTGGGGAGGGGGGCAAGCAGCCCCCTCCCCTTTAAAACAAATATTACCCGGAGGTTGAGGTCCTCAGGGCACAATGAGGCATGGGGAGGGGGCCACATGGCTTCCCTCCCTTTACAATAAATACAGCCTTGGGGGATAGGGGTGCCCGTGGCATAATGAGGCTCAGGGAGGGGGGCACGTGCCTCCCTTCATTTTTAAATACGCCACCCTCTCTGAGAAAGATAGTTAGATTAACTGTACCTGGCACCCTGCTAAATTGTTGTTTAATCATATAAACAATTAAACCCTGGGCTCACTTTACACAAAACATTATCTCTTCTTTGAACCCAATTAAAATATTTATATTATTTAATTATATCTTCCTGTTTTTGTACTAAGAGTTTTATCTCTGGAGATCTTTGGCTGAATAAGAAAAGTCATTTATGAACCATCTACTCAATTTCTGGCAGCCTGTCTCTTGGAGGCAATTGCTCTAATCCAATGCAATTAACCAAATGGTTTCTGTTGTTTAAGGATCAAGCTATGTTCTCCATCTGGTAAGACTAACCAGCATTCAGCATATTCATACATGAACAGAAGAATACAACATACCAGGTATCTGTTTGAAATAATCTGTTCATGCATGTATAAAGAATCCCTTTTAACGCTATGCCGGTTGTGTGAGGGCTGTAAAGGGTGCAACGTCAGCGCTTATACGGGATCACGTGTACATAAGTAATTTGATGTGCAATGAGGTGTAAAATGGGTTTCAGAGATGGGAAGGCCAGCTTGGTCGGCATATAAAAATACTAATTCTGCACGATTCAACACAATTAATGCTTACTTCATTTGCATATCTGAGCAAACGCACAACAGCTCCTAAAATGCTTAATGACATCAAAAGCAGCTGTGCTCAATTTAAGTAAAAACATTTGAACGTAACATGAAAGCGGACTACAAACAAGCATAACCCAATTAAAAAGGGCAGAACAGGTTAACATTGTGTATTGCTTCTTCTCATCTTTTTTAGCTCTTTATGTTATTAAACTAAAATGCAATTTGAATATAGAAGGGGGTGTTTACTGTCCAGGGTTTGCTGAGAGGGATACAATCAAAATGTACAGTAATTGCCAATGTCTTCAGTTCTGGTTGTAAAAGTACCTGGGTGTCTCTGTATTATCAAATGTTAGCTGAGTAACCTCTGGATATACATATAGTGCTATGCTGGGGTTAAGTGGTAGGTTCCTCGTTTATAATAAAAATACTTAAATACATTCGGAAACATATATATTTTTTAATGAAAATTAAGGTAAGTGTTGAAGGTAGCTAGTAAGGACCTTCTTTTCCAAAAATGTTTGGCAATAAGAATGTCCATAGCTCAATTTGTTGAACTCTGGGCAATTGCATGCCCGAATTCCTTAATGAGCCATCCACTTGCTGGTGGGATTAGGAAAATAGACGTTGGATCAGAAAGCATAAGCAATACCATGCTCTTCCTTTCTGGATCTGCTATCGCAGTCTTCTACAATAGTCAAGAATCTTTATATCATTGCTCATGCGGACAGCGATGAGTACCATATGAGAGAGTGCTCCACCCAAAAAACTTTCCAATTTACCGAACTAGCTGAAGATGAACCAGCACGTTTGCGCTTCCGGAACGTCACTTTTTTGAGATTCTGGTGGCGCAATGTGCCATGGCATATTTATAAGGCCACATAAATATGCATGAAAGGGGCTTTCCATTGGTGTTGCACTGGGTGTTCTCACGCAACACCCATGGAACTGGACACATTCCCAGATTTATGAGAAATCGTAAACCTGGGTATGTGTCAGAACCTAATGTCACCCCAGGGTTGACGTTAGGGAGGTGCAACGAGGAGAAATGTTTTAATTTCTCCTCTTGCTTTCCCTTTTCCATATGGGCTGCATTCTGCATCACACATAGAAAAAGTAAATTGCCTGAATTGATTGATTTTGTGCAGGAAGGTGTCCCTTTCTGCACAAATTCAGCCAGCCCCACAACGCACACACCCTTACACCATGGTTCAAGGGTGCTTGTGTTGGCATATTGCAGCCCATTGTGCACTGACGCTGGGGAAAAAGAGAGGAATGCGCTGTATCACATAGATACGGCTCATTCCTGCCCTTTCATTTTGACATAGGGCAGCGCAGCAAGATTCTTTGTGGTGCAGCCCTATGTCAAAACCTCAAAATGAAGCCCTAAGCTTCTTACAAAGCAATCCTTACACCCTTCTGTGCCACTGACATGGTAAGGTTCAGTGCCATGTTTACAGCTGCAGGATTGGTGCAACCCTCTGGCTTTCCTGCACAACAACTGATTACACCCACACATGTCACAGTAGAAACATACACACTACCTATCAAGACCACAAAGCTTCATACAAACAAGCACACCCCTAGCATCCTTACAGTCTTCTGCATCACTGACATGCCTAGGTTGAGCACCAAGCCCAGTGCAACATGCCTGGAGAAAAACCCCAGGCACGACACCTAACACTTCACAAGTATGTCATTGTGCAAATAAACGCTCTCAAACGCGCGTACCAGTCAGGATACGCACTTACCCAGCAGCTTACAGACAATTCAATGGCGCCACACTAGAGTTATGATTACGCTACATTAATGGCATAACAGAATACTTGTAAGTTGGTGGTGCTTTCCCCACTCCAGTGGCCACGGATTCCCTTACTTTACACTATTCATTTTATTATTCTATTTTTGATTCATTTTGATCCTACTTAAAATCTTATGTGAAGCATATTGGGTTTTTAGTTTCAGATCAAGTAATATTTTATTGTGACAATAAAAGTGAATACAACATATACAAATAAAAGTTCAAATACACCTTCAACAAATGCAAGCATCTTAAAAAGGACCTTATGTATATTTTCCAAACCTCATACCTTTGAGTATTGCTATGTATTTATTGCTGTCCAAAACTAGCTGGAAAGCCTAAAAGACAATAGCGTAAAGACAATTTGACAACTCTTTTTATCAAGACTGGCCTTTATATGTACATGTAAATATCAAGAGGAGAGAGAGGAACGTGAGTGCTAGTTCACTTCCCCTGAAGAAATATATGTACTCAACAAGAACTAGCCTGTGAATGAAAGCAGTTAGTGTATTTGCTCTAGTAGAGGCAACGTCTGTTTTTTATGAAAGCCCTCACCCACCAACCTAGTTGGTGGCATGCTTCATCATTGGGCCCCACCCGGTGGCATCGAGTGTGCCCCGGGTGTGCTACAACACCTGACTACAGCGGAGCGGGTATTGGTAAGTGAGTGTGCATTGGTGGTGTGGGCGTGTAGGTTAAAATACTGTCCTCGGGTCCCACTACCCAGAAGGGTTATTTTATTGGAGGGCCTTTGGCAGAATTTAAAAACAAAGTGGCGGATGTCCTTAGAGAGGACAATGATCTCCCTCGTCCAATACGGTCAACATGTTTCAACCAGGCCGCATATTAATCTGGCTTTCTTCAGGACCTTAAAAGTGAGAAACGTGCAGGGTGAATAAAACAAGGGCAGACAGTGTTTATAAGACCAAGTATGTGTCGCACTCTCTAAGGTGCGCTATATGTAAGAGGAGGATTTCCTCTTATGATCGATACCTGAAAGGGAAAAATAACACACATACAATACAGACAAACACACAAGTAAAAAAGTCAGCTTTCATAAAAAAGGCTTTTATAAATCTCGTAGTTTTTGTACCGCGGTGATTGTGCGTTAACAGAATAAGGGCGGCGGTGACATATGGTTGGTGACAGTACTAGGGTGTACAGTTCAGATTTTTGCCAGAGAAAATGCACTGTTGTGTCAAAAGTTTCAATAGCGGTAAATATGCATGCATAATTTGACGGAAAGCACGGCCAGTGAGCCGCGATAGGAATCTTACTCTGCAATTGTCAGTACTTATCCTCATGAGTTTCCGGTGATGGGGCCCGGCTTCTGGGTGTGAGAGAAAGACACCAGAATGAGGTAAAAAGCCCCGCCTTCTAGAGGCTTTGGATCCCATTAAGAACCCCTGACATTGCCTCTACTAGAGCGAATACACAAACTGCTTTCATTCACAGGCTAGTTATTTATATTTACATTACTAAATTGGTTTCCATATGATTTAGCTCGTATTTTAAATCAAAGTAAGAATATGTGTCTTGCTCAGAAACAGGCAGTATGTAATGAAGCGACAAAGCCTTGATGACAGTATATGCGTCCAGACTCTACGAGACGATGGGCTATATTGATGTAGGGGTTGCATCGCTTTTGCACCACGCAGCGTGATGCATGTGCGACGCAACTCTAAAATGCGATTTATCAAGTCACAAAAGGCCACTCTGCATTGCCCTGAGTAATGCAATGCAGAGCAAATTGCTGTGTTGCATTACTCTGCCCCAGGGAAGTATTTTATGGGCGCTGCATTGGGGTTCCCTCGCAACACCCATGTATTTTGATGCATGCCCAGATTTACCATTGGTGGTAGACCTGGAAATGCGCCAAAATGCTATGCCTTCCTAGGGGAGGCGTACCAAGAATAAATATCTTTATTTCTCCTTATGACTTCCTCTTTTTATGAGCACACATATATATATATATAGAGGAAAATGCCGCAGTGGATTGTTTTGTGCAAGAAGGTGCCCCTTTCCTGCACAAAAACAATCCTGCATGTAACGCAGATGCTCTTGCACCACGTTGAATGGGGGCCTGCATTGGCACTATACAGCTCATTGTGTCCCAGTGCTGGGAAAAGGCTGAAATGTGTTGTATTGTGAAAAATACAGTGCATCCCTGCCCTTTCCTTGCAATGCAGTCCTGCATTACTTTTTTATAAATATACCCTTAAATGTCTTCCCAACACTAAGGTGCGCATTGTAAATTCATACCTATCACCAAATTCTGGGTTCACTATTTTAAAGGTCTACTGATGGGTATACTGAAAACAGCATATCAAAACAGCACGCTTACAGATCATACAGCAAAATACTCACAGTAAGCACAGAATAATATAATTGCAATACCTGTATAACTCGTTCTACTGCAATATTCCGCCGGCAATTCTTCCCTTTACATGTATATCCACTGTGGTGCCAGTGCCATCTCTGGTTATGTTGAAAGTGCTGGCAACTGGAGAGGAAGCCGGGTAATGGTTGGGATTAAAGGATTTAGGGCCAGAAGTGCTATTACCATTCTCTTCTCAAACCGTGGATGTGCAATTTGTAAAATGGCTGGTTTGCAAATGGGAATGCAATTTGCAATGTGCGGTCTATTAACCGATAAGATGCATCACAAATTGTATGTTCACAGGGGTCACAAACTGACCAGCCTAATCAACAATAATTAGGCAGTTTGCTGCTTGCAAACTCATGTGGCTGGCTATTTATTTATTTAGAAACTTATATTTATTTAGAAACTTATATAGCGCTCAGCTACCCCCGACGGGGGTGTCCCGGCGCTGCAAACGGTAAGCAGTTGTAAGTGTCTCTGAGCAACTAAGGGTTGGAAAACAGCCAGGTTTTTAAATTTCATTGAAATAAGCGTTCCGATTCTGTCATACAGAGGGACAGTGGCAAGCTGTTCCAGGATCGAGCAGTGATAACTGTGAACACTCTGCCCCCCATTCTAGAACGACAAAATCGGGGAGTACATAAGAGAAAAAGATGATTTGATCTGATAGATCAGTTGGACTGAGCATGCTTGAGTCTAGCTCTAAGATAGGCCGGCCCCTGGCTCTGCATTGCTCTAAATGCCAGGACCAGAGATCTAAACTGAATGCGACTAGTCACGGGCAGCCAGTGTAACTTTTTTAAGTGAGGAGAGATTGAGTGACTATATGGGATGTTACAGATCATTCTGGCCGCCGCATTCTGCACAATCTGCAGACGTTTTACCAGATAGGCTGGTGCTCCGACATACAGGCTGTTTGCATAATCCAGGTGTGATGTTATAAGGGCGTGAATAATGGTCCGGTGAGCGTCCAAAGGAAGAAAAAGGAGAATTTTATGGATCATGCGAAGTTTACCAAAACATGCAGATGTGACCTTATTTATTTGAGCCTTGAAAGACAATTCATTATCAAATAGGAATCCAAGATTCCTAGCAGATACCACCTGCACTGGGGGGGTTCAACTCAGGTGGCCAACAAAGTAGGGGTAGAGGGGGATTTTTTTGATTAAAAAACAACACCTCAGTTTTATCCGAGTTGAGCCTGAGAGTGTTAAGTGACATCCAGGAATAGATGTTGCTAAGGCAGCGTCTTAAGTTCGAAAAACTGGTGTCAGAGTGATCTCTAAATGAAAACACTAGTTGTTTGTCATCAGCGTAAGAGATTACTATGACCCAACAGGATTCTGCCACCGTGGCCAGCGGCGATAAGTAGACATTACAAAACAGTGGGCTCAGGGCAGAGCCCTGCGGAACACCACAACTAAGTGGTTGCTTCTCCAAGACAAAAGGCTGAAGGTAGACCTGTTGGGTAAAACCGGTTAGAAAAGATCTAATCCAGGCCAAAGGGGTGTCCTGAATCCAGAGACTATACAGTCTCTCAATCAATATGGCATGAGAGACCGTATCGAATTCCGTGGACAGGTCAAGGAGCACTACCATTGCTGCATCGCCTACGTCCACGCATTCACGGATAATCTCTGCCACCTCCAGAAGTGCAGTCTCGGTAATATAGCCAGACCTAAAACCGGACTGTGAATCGTGGAGAAGCTGACTCAAGGTAGTTAGAGAGTTGTTCTTGCACTACTTTCTCCAGGATTTTGGCTGGTTTACGTTACGTTTGCGGTGGTGAAGGCCTACCATCGGGACATTCTGGGAGCTAAGAGGGATTATTTGGCTAGGAGGATCTAGGCATCCGCGAACTCCTGTAAGGAGATCTTCACCATTGTGAAGGAGTTCACGACCCCTAGTTCCCAATCGCCCCCTCTAGTTTCTTCAGATACGTGGGCAGGTGATCTGGCCGGCTTCTTCACTAATAAGATCAAGGCGATTCAGGCCTCCTTTGTGGAAGGACCGGAGGATGGAAGCGGCGTCACCGGGGCTGGGTGCGGATTTCCGCACACACCGACGGCGGTGCTGTCTGATTTTCCTGCTGTTTCCAGCGATGTGTCCAGGCAGCTGTTGGCCAATTTGAAATCTGGCTCGCCACTTGACCCCTGCCCCGCCAAATTTTTGGCTGGGATGGCGGAGGTGGTGAATCCGCTGGTTAATCCCATCCTCAACGCCTCGCTGAGGGAGGGGAGGGTCCCCAGCTCTTGGAAGAGAGCGATGGTGATCCCCCTCCTAAAGAAACCGGGTCTAGACGTTGAGGTTCTGGCCAATTATAGGCCAATTTCACTTCTTCCGGCCCTCACGAAGATCACGGAAAAACACGTCCACGGTGTCCTGTCGCGCTTTCTGGAAGCTAACAATCTGCTCCATCCATCTCAATCCGGTTTCCGTCCTAATTTTAGTACGGAAACGGCATTGCTAGAGGTCACTGAGATCATCAGGGAGACTCTTGATGTCGGCGGGAGGGCGATGCTGGTCATGTTAGATCTATCGGCGGCCTTCGACACCGTCCCCCACAGGGCGCTCTTAGCGAGGCTTTATGACATCGGCCTTAGGGGGACGGCGCTCAGGTGGTTTACATCCTTCCTTGAAGGCCGCCGCCAGACGGTCTGGGTTTCCCAGAGCTCTGCCGAGATGCCACCATTAGGAGTTGGGGTTCCACAGGGATCTGTGTTGAGCCCCACGTTGTTTAACATCTTTATGTCCCCTTTGGCGGCCTTGGTGGAAGCATATGGGGCCCAGATCATCTCTTACGCCGACGACACGCAACTCCTCTTCACATGCGGGAAAGACCAGGAGTTTGATGGAGGGAGAATTCGGGACTGTCTTACATTGGTCTTTGACTGGTTCCAACGGAACAGTCTAAGGGCCAACTCGAGCAAGTCCGAGGTTCTGTTTTTTGGTTGCGGTGTCGATCCGGAGTGGCAGCATTGGTGGCCGTCCGACATGAGCCCTCCTGCACAGTCTTCCTTGGTGGCTAAAAACCTGGGTGTCAAGCTGGACAACCAGCTATCGCTGCGAACACACATTCTGGGTCTGGCTGGCACCTGTTATGGAATTTTGAAAATGCTCCGTAAATTCCTGCCCCTGCTGTCTGAGGAGCACAGGCGTATTACTGTGCAGGCTCTCGTCGGTTCGAGGCTTGATTATGCTAATGCCCTCTTCCTTGGCCTCCCTGATTACCTAGTTCAGCGCCTACAGGTGGTACAGAACTCTGCCGCCCGGGCTATCTTTGGCCTGCGTAGACGAGCCCGAGCTTCCGGGCTGCTTCAGGCGCTACATTGGCTGCCTGTCCGGAAGCGGATCCAGTTTAAATCCCTGACTCTGATGCACAAAGCCCTGTTTGGATCAGGGGCTGGATACCTGCGGCGGAGACTAGCCTTCTATCGACCAGTCCGCTCCTTGCGCTCGGAATCCCTTTACAAAGCGGTGGTCCCTCGGGTGAGGAAGGCCCGCACGGGAGGGCGCTCTTTCAGCTGCAAAGCCCCACAGCTGTGGAACTCGCTTCCCCTTTCGCTGCGCAGCACTGTCAATTTGTTCCAGTTCAGGAAGAGCCTGAAGACCTGGCTTTTTAATCTTTAGGCTGTTCTTATTGCTTCAGTTTCAGTTCTTTTTCTCATTCTTTTGCTGTGTTGTGTTATTTTTATTCTGAGATGCAGGTGGAAAGCGCCGGGACACTCTTTTCGAGTAGCCGTGCGCTATAAAAGAACGCTGTAACATAACATAACATAACATAACAAAAGGGAAATGGGCCAGTAGTTGCTAAACACCGATGGGTCGGCTTCAGGTTTTTTTAGAATAGGGATCAGCATTGCCTGTTTCCAAGATGAAGGGAAATGACCGGTTTTTAAGGAGGTGTTCCAGATCAAGTTCAGCGGAGAAATGATAAGAGGGGCGAGGGCACTAAATAATTGTGCCGGACAAAGGTCCAAAGGGGAGACTGATTTGCATGCTAACATTTTTTGAGAAAAAGTGTCAATAGAGGTAGATTTAAAAGACATAAAATCCTCCTCCTTGGTTACCCTGGAGTCGAGAACTGGGGTATCCAAGGATTGGTTGAACGTAGAAAAAATGTCTAGGATTTGTTCGTGAAAAAAGTTAGATAAACCATCACAGAGTCCTTGGCTGGGGGCAGTCGAGCTAGATAATGCAGATGGTTTAGAAAACTCTTTCACTATTTTGAACAGAGTTTTTGAGGAATTATCAGCGGAGCTGACTTTCTCAATGTTTCACTCTCTCATTACGGTATGATTCAATTTGTGGAATTTCTTAATGTCAGCTCCATAAGTAGCTTTTGCCTCTTTTGCCTCTGCTATAAATCCAGAGATGGATCACTGCAAGGTACAGCAGACCTCATCCCTGCATTCCCAAATGAGAACTATTCCTTTTAAAGCAACACATTGACCATTAAAGGGGCTGGTGCTGCTTTAAAAAAATTAAATACCTTTTCTTTAGTGACATCATTACGAACAAGCACTGGTCCTTAGGACTACTGCCTGCTCGCCTTGAGGCTACTGTCATGATTCCTAAACGGGAAGAAGTATTATGGGGAGAATGCAATTAAGGTGACACACTATTGATAAATATTTTCTAAAGTGCAGATAGGAGGGGGATGACCCTTTCAAGCTCTTTCTATTTATGATTCGAACATGGTTGGAAAACCCCTTTTCTGAGTCGGAAAGACTTTTCTGACTCATAAAGCATTTTTGTGACTAGTAAAGTTTATTTCTAGCTTTAAATCCTATGTTTTTGCAAATCACAGGCTTTACAAATGCAAAATACCACAGTCATGTGATTTGTTCAGATGAGAGTTAAGGGCCGAGTGTACAAAGCATTTTTGAGGTTACAAATGGCCCGATTCACAAAATTAGGCCCTTTGCGACCACAAAAAGATTTTTTGGTCTGTACAAACACCAAACTGTGATTCTAGAGAATTGCGATTCTCATATTAACATGACTAGAGAATCTAGATTTCATTAAAGACACGGAGGCTATCATTATGCATTAATCCTTTTAATGCAGATCACAAACAGCCGCTGCATCATAAAGGTAAAACAGTTCTAGAATGCGGTGAGCAAAAGTAACAAAAGGCATGAGAGACAAACAGACTGCCTCTTTTAAATGAAGCGAAACAGCGGAAGTCCAAAGAAGAAATCGAACTTGAACTTGAGACTGAAGAGACGTCTGAACCTGGATAAGAAGTGAAGCAGGACATCATGCAGAGTGGTCTGAAAAGAAAGAGGAAACGTAAATACACTAAAAGGTAGATATAAAGAAATACAAGCACATGTAAATACAAAAAAGCCAAGTACAATAGTTCAAATGCAGCTCCGTCCAAGGGAGGGACGGGAGGGATAATGATAGCCTCCGTGTCTTTAATGAAATCTAGATTCTCTAGTCATGTTAATATGAGAATCGCAATTTCATTACAAGACCGGAGGCTACATTATGCATGTTGGTAGCCCTGAAGGACAACATCAGACATGTGCTCGATAGGTTTACAGTAGTGATTGGCAAAGGTAGAAGCATTCGACCAATCAGCAGCTTTAAGGATATCATTCAACTTACCACCAGACCAGAATGATTTGCTAGCCATGGCACCTCTAAGAGAGTGTGCTTGGAATCTAGAAAGGTCAATACCAGCTAGTTTCATAACCGACTTGACCCATCTAGCAATGGACGAGGAAGAAACAGGTTTAAAAGGCTTAACAAAAGAGATAAGGAGTTGATTAGCATTTAAGGGGCGAAGGTCTTTAAATCTCTGATCATATTCTTTCATACAGTCGACAACACACAATTTTTTGCAGAGATCAAAACGAGGATAAAAAATAGAGTCTGACATAGTTTTAGTTCTTCTAAAAATATCAAACTTAACTCCAAACATATCATATTGTCTATAAGAAATATCTAAGCATTTCACATCAGAAACTCTGCGACAAGAAATTAGACATAAGAGAGTAGCAAGTTTGAGCGAAAGACATTTCCTGTTGAGAAAAACATTATCAGGCCAAGCAGAGAAAAGGTCAAAGATAGCTTTAACATCCCAAATAGTCTGATATTTAGGTCTAGGAGGTCTTTTGAGTCTCATGCTTTTCATGACTCTACAAATGATAACATTTTTACCTACCGTTTTATTGTTGACAAGGGAATGTCCAGCGGAAATTGCTGATCTGTAGCAATTGATAGATCTATAGGCTAATCCTCTATCGAATTGTTCGACAAGAAAATTAACTATATTGATGATAGGAGCTTCCACGGGATCCAGGTTCCTCTCCATGCACCCACAAACCCATCTTTTCCAGATGTTATTGTACCTATAGTGCGTTCCAGGTGCCCATGATTCACCGAGGAGAGTGAGAGCTGATGACGAAAGTCCAGACAATTCGTTGGATTGCCTGACACTTTCCAAGCAAGAAGGTTCAAATTCCCTGAAGTGATTAGGTGATGATCTTCTCCGTCTACGTTGGAAATCAGACCTTGGCTCGGGATGAGGAAGGGGATGTCGCAGGACAGTTCCAGAGATGTCGGGAACCATGCTTGAGAAGGCCAAAAGGGAGTTATCAGAACCAGAGTGCATTGGTCTATTCTGACCTTCTGTAGGACTCTTTGGATCATGGCAAAGGGGGGAAAGGCGTAGCCCTGAAGGTTCGACCAGCATTGGAGGAAGGCATTCACCGCTAGAGCTCCAGGGTCTGGCATCCAGCTGAAATATTTGGGAAGTTGGAAGGTTAGTCTGCTGGCGAACAAGTCCACATCCAGTGGACCCCAAAGGTGAAAGATAAGATTGAAAACATCCACGTTGAGTTTCCAATCGGTAAGGTCTGAAAGGAATCTTGAGTTCCAGTCCGCCGAAAGGTTCGACTTTCCAGGAAGGTATTCCGCCCTGAGAGAGATCTTGTGTTCTAAACAGAACATCCAGAGTTTCTTGGCTAAGGCGGAAAGGTCTGCAGATTTGGTACCGCCGAGTCGGTTGATATAAGAAACAGCGGAGATGTTGTCCATCTTCAGAAGGACAGATCTCCCTTGAAGAGAGTGTTTGAAACTCATTAGAGCGTACATACCTGCAGTAAGCTCTAGGAAATTTATGTGACGGGAAGATTCCTCGAGGGACCAAGCGCCACCAGTGTTTTGGTCGAGGAAGCGAGCACCCCAACCGTGAAGGCTGGCGTCCGATTCCAGGATAAATTCCGGTGAAGAACCGAAAATAGCCTTGCCATTCCATGCATCCAAGTTCTCTAGCCACCATGAGAGCTCGGATTTGGCTTCCAGGTCTAAGGTCACTGAATCTCCGTACCAGAGGCCAAGCTTGAGAGCCTTGGCTTTTATTCTCTGAAGTGCACGGTAATTCAGAGGGCCCGGAAAAATAGCCTGGATGGAAGAGGAAAGTAAGCCTAGTAGTCTGGCTAATTCCCTGAGTGTTAGAGATTCTTGTTTCAAGACATATCTGATCTCTTTTCGAATTTTCGCAATTTTCTTGGAAGGGAGAAGGAGAAGGCAGTTCGAGGTATCTACAGTGAACCCTAGGAATTCGAGGGATTTTGAGGGAGTTAGGATAGATTTTTCCCTGTTTATAATGAAACCAAGACTTTCGATGAGATTCATTGTAGAATTGAGGTCTTTTAAAAGTTGGGAGTGGAGCTGGGACATAATGAGGATATCGTCTAGGTAGATGATGAGACGAATACCCCTTTCTCTCAGAAGAGAGACGATAGTCCTCATGATCTTGGTAAAGCACCAAGGGGCAGAAGAAAGCCCGAAGGGAAGAGCCTTGAATTGAAAGAGGCGATTCTTCCATATAAATTGGAGGTAGGGTTGATGTTCTAAGGCCATAGGGATGGTAAAGTATGCGTCTTCTAAATCTAGTTTGACTAACCAATCTCCTTTGAGGAGAAGATCCCTGAGAAGGTGGATGCCTTCCATTTTGAAGTGTCTGTAAACTAGGTATTTGTTCACTTCCCGAAGGTTTATAACTGGTCTCCAACCTTTTTCCTTTTTTTGTACAAGGAAAAGAGTGCAGACAAAGGTTTTTAGTGACCATGGCACTTGAACGATAGCTCCTTTTTGAAGCATAGAAGAAATTTCCTCTTGCACAATCTTTTGGTGTTCTTCCGAAAGTGTTAGCGGTTGAGGGGGAATTGTTTGAAGAGGGATATCTATAAAATCTATTTTGAAACCCTGCACGGTCTCGAGAACCCATGGATCTTGAGTTATAGATTCCCATATGTGGTAGAAGTATTTTAGTCTGCCCCCTACTTGGGAAGGAACGAAAGAAAAAGGGAGACTTACTTTGAGGATTGGAGTTGTTGGGGTTTCCTCTGGACCTGAAGCCTCTGTTACGTGGACCTCTGCTTCGTTGTGGGAAGAATTGCTGGTTAGATGGGAAGAACCCTCTTCCGGTACCCCTGAACGATGAGAAGGGCCTTTGGATACCACGGCCGAAAGAACGCCCTCTTCTTCCGGCCTGTCCAAAAAGGTTTGCGTTGAAGACCCTTTTCATATTGGATTGAGCCCTGTCCAGGGCAGTAAAAGTAGCAACGTACTTTCCAATAGATTTAATCATGTCCTCTCCGAAGAGGAGCCCTTTGGGGTTCTCAGAGGGTTCTTTTTCCGCCAGATCACCCAGCTTCGGGTTGATCTTGGTGAGGATAGTTCTCCTTCTTTCTATGTTGAGACTAGAGTTGGCGTTGCCCAGGAGAACTATCGCCCTTTGGCTCCAGCCTCGAATGAGGTTAACATCAAGTGGGATATTGGAGATATGCGATTCCTCGGCAAGGTCGAGGATCCTTGTGAGTGGACCAAGGATGTCGAGTAGGCGGTCTTGGCAACCTTTGAGGGCTCTCTCTAGACCTTTTCTAGGGTCCTTTCCCAATTTAAATAAAAATTTTATAAGGTCAGGGTCGAGGTTGGGGGTTTGGGAAACCTTATCTTGGATAGAGGGTCTAGGGCACTCTGATCTCAGGGTGTTTCGTGTCTCTCTTTCGCGATAGTTTCTCAGCCACCTAGTGATAAATTTAGACACATGTTCTTGTGGGAACCATTTTGAGCTATTAGGGTGTGAGATATTAAGGGGGGAGAACATTTCCTCTCCGAGAGGGTTAAGGATAACGTTTTTTGAGGAAGGGGAATCAAGGTCAGGGGTGTTATTAAATTCAAGGTCTTGGTCATCCAAGTCTAAAACGAATTCATCGTAGGGATTATTAAAATTTTCTTCCTCTTCTTCAGAGTCGGAGACTGCGTCAGATTGCTTTGAAATATAGTTTGTGCCGCGAGGGACACCCATCAGATTCGTGCCGCTGGAGGCACCCATCACATTTGTGCCGCAAGGGACACCATAGTCATTTGAGGCGCGAAGGCCTCCCATCATAAATGAGGCGCTATGACCTCCCATATCATTTGAGGTGCTTTGACCTCCCAAATTGCAATCAGAGGGATAATCGCAGTTTTTAGATTTTTTACTTTTTTTGCGATGAACACTGGGATCGTCTGCAGGGTCAGAATTGGGAAGGGAGAGAGATCTTTTTGAGCACATAACTTCCTTGAAGGTAGAGAGCATACAGGATCTCATTTCTTTTTGAAGAAAGATTTTAAAGGAGTCATCGTCGTGAATAGGAGAGCTTGCGGTAGCCTCATCTGAGTCTAAGTCAGAAATAATGGGGAGAAAAGGGGGTAAACCTAAGGCTGATAAAACACTCTCCTTTAAATTATATATATTTTTATTTTTTTTATTTTTGGTAAGTATATATATTAAGATTAAATATCCCCTCTTTTTTTTTTTTTTTATGTATTATGTATAAAAAGGGGGTAGAAGGAGCACCTTGACCTTGGGTTTTGGACCCTATTTATTGTAAAAGGAAACTGGTAGCGGTTGAGTTGGTCCGGCAGCAGCTGATCGAGAAAGCGAAGTAACTGAAAAAACTTCGCTCGAGATCAGCTGCTGCTGGTGGAGAGAAAAGGCCGTGGGAGGGAGCCTCACGTTTGCGCGCCGTTGCCAAGGTTCTTTCCTTAGCTCTAGCGACGCGCTCGGGAGGGGAGAAGCGAGTGCGTCCCGAAAATGCCTCAAAATTAGGATTTCAAGGGCGAGGAAGGCGCTGGCCAGATGAAGAGGTGTCAGGGGGTTGGAGAGACGAGCGCGTTTGCCGCAAGAGCGAGATTGGCAGCCAAAGCGCACACGGAGTCAAACGAAGAAAGTTGAGGATAAAGGTAGGATTGGATGAGGAGGAAAGCGACGACCTAAATAGGAAGTCGTGTGAGGAGGGGTGACGGGGAAGGGGAGAACATGGTCACCCATGGGGGCGAGGGGGAAAAACAAGCGCCAGATACGAGAAAAGTTAAGAAAATATCTCTTAATTGGCAAATAATGGCAAATATCTCTTAAATGGCAAATAAAGGCAAATAATGGCAAATAATGGTACAATGATTAAGGCATTCTAAAAAATA
Organism: Triturus cristatus; assembly: GCF_964204655.1. Lineage (NCBI taxonomy): Eukaryota > Metazoa > Chordata > Amphibia > Caudata > Salamandridae > Triturus > Triturus cristatus. The sequence continues at coordinate 220,013,022 of NC_140584.1, forward strand.
GATGAGCAAGTAAAGGATAGACTTATCTGCTTGTGAGCCGCATTTAAAAGAGGCAGTCTGTTTGTCACTCATGCCTTTTGTTACTTCTGCTCACCGCATTCTAGAACTGTTTTACCTTTATGATGCAGCGGCTGTTTGTGATCTGCATTAAAAGGATTAATGCATAATGTAGCCTCCGGTCTTGTAATGAAATCACAGTTTCGGTCTGCGAATCAGTACTCAGAAGGGGTAGGTTTAGGGCGTACCTTCCAAACACTGATTTACAGTATTACTATGTATTTATGTTTTGCGACCAAATTGCAGTTGCAAAACATAATTTTTTTACTGACTATTGAAAGGTAGTAGTTGAGGGTGGGAGGTTAACTCTGCTCTGCCAGCGAAGTTTGCAGATTTTTTAACACTCCGCACTCTGTTTGGAGTGCAAAGTTTTGCAAAAACTCTGGCACCCACTCTAGAGCGAAGTTTACTGGCACCAGCCCAATAAAATAAATTTTGCCTGACCCTATTATGGGATCTCCTCGGGAAACGCTCTTCATGCATGCACTTTGACATGCGCACTAGTTGTTCTCCTCATAGTTCTTACCTTCCTTGCTGTTAGCTGACTTCCAGTGTGAATCAGAGAGGGAGAGGACAGTGGAGGCTTCCTCTCAGCGTCAGACTCTTTCCCAGACGTTCAGATCTTTCTTTTGGAGGGTATGAAGGCACTGGCAAGGGGGTGAGCATAGGAGACACAGAGCAGCCACACCACCACCATCAGTAGCCCATGCAGTGGCATCTTCAGAAGCAAAACAACAAACTCTTCAGGTAAGACGAGCCAGACAGTATGTTTTTCCTTTAATTAAATATGCATATCATAAAAATTCAAAAGCTCCATTTACAGCATGGATGCAAAAGTGAGTTGGGACAATTACCAAGCATTAAGGAAAGGGTGTATCCTGTGGCGTTCAGAGAGCCTCGTGTTTTAGGGAGCTTATTAAAAGTCTGTTTGCAGCCCTGCTGGCCAAAGGAAGAACACTTCACTGTGCAGTCTGCGTTCCCAGGCATAACCAGGACTCTCTGCCAGGTCTAGACTGCTCCTGGTGCCCAGAGACAGCTTTCTGTGTGCTGGTTGCAGCCGTGGGGTGCCCGGTGGGTCTAGTGGGTGTGCACATGCAAGCTGCTCCTTAGTGCTGCACTCAATGCCAGGGATGAGCAGAAAGGGCTCAATGCCCTGTGCTCTGAGGGTGGCTGGGTGGCATCCCCCCTCTTTCTCCCTTAACCTCTGTGTGTGTATCACCAGCTGTGAGGCAGGAATGTGTTTTCCAGCCTGCTCTTCTGCAGCCTGGACAGATTCCACGCATCCCTGCCCGACACTCCGCCTTCCTTTCCTGCTTGGAGTCCATGGTACTCGTGGTACATTTTGTGAGAGTTTGTGTTGTGTTTGCGCTGAGGCATCAGTGAACCCATGAGACATTTCTAGAAGTGTTCAGAGCCTTCTCACAGTGATTTGCCTAAGGCCTGGTGTTACGTAGTGTGTAAAGCCTCCGTACCGCCCCTTTTTCAGCTTCATGATTTGAGGAATGCAAAATATATAATTGTGAGGCTGTCAGTCGAAAACTGCCCTGCTGTCTTTCGCTATGGAGGAGTAACTCGGTGTCCCTACTCTGCATACCGGTTGAGTTGGTTCCAGTTACTCCGTCAGGTTGTGGAACTCCACGGAATCTCACATAGTTTTTTGGTAACTCCGTCTTAATACACAGAGAGAGACTGTGCGAACTCTGACCAGCCTTAGTAGTAGTAATCATTTGCAAATGGGGAAAAGTGCCCATGAGACCTCTTTTACATTGAGAATGTGAAAACAAATATTTTTTTTTAAAAAGCAGTGGTCTTATGAACCACTCTCTACTCTTAACATTTTTTTAAAAAACATTTCATTTTTTTCTGGTTGCATTCCAAAAAAAAAGAGATCGCTTCATTTAATAGCAATCAAGGACTTGATGGTCTGTGACACCAGCAGGCCATCATCCCTGTGATGGCTTTAATTCCCAATGGGTCGCAAACTGAGACTTACCTCATTAATATTTATGAGGTTGTTTGATTTGTGACCCACTAATCGAAAATTCTAATTTTAAAGTTTCATTCATGAGGAATAGCTATTTCCTGATTGTGACATGCAGAAATAGCAATTAGGAAATTACTATTCCTAATGTTAGTACATATGGACCTGTGATCATTCTACCTAACATTCTATGTAGTTGTTACTACACTGGAACTTATTTGTGATAACACAGTACCATGCAATTATTTGCAGGGCTTTGTCTTCCCTGAAGAGTCCTGTCAGTGAGCCAAAGACCTGCTGTCACACTGATGTATATGTCCTATGACTTCCTCCTCTCATGGTGCCAGGTAGCAGGTACAGTTAGAATGTCAGTTCTTTGGTAAGTAAATGTGGTGGACTACCAGTGCTTGGAGGAGGAGTCTGACAGTGAGAGAGCATGGGGACCAGCAATGTAGCAAAACATTACTCAATGTTGTTTGTGTGCTACACCCTCATACCTCTTCTGCACCCTATGGGTGCCATTCATCAGTGAGGAAGCATGGCAGATGTCAACCTCTTCAGATTTCAACAGTGTAAATTGTCGGGGGTTTTTTGGGCACTGAGCAGCTCCATCTCAAGCCTCCCTCTGCCCATCATCCTGCTACTGTCATGGAAACTGTTTGCTTAACCCTTTCCGTGCTCATGACGGAACCACTCCGTCATGAGCCACGGGTGCGCTGTGCTCATGACGGAGTGGTTCCGTCATGCTGCGGCCGTTGGCGGCCGCACCGCCCACGCGGCGCTAATTCCCCGCCTGTGCGGGCGATTAGCGCAGTGGGCGGAGACGTGACGGAACCACTCCGTCATGAGCACAGCTCACCCGTGACTCGTGACGGAGTGGTTCCGTCACGAGCACAGCGGACCCGCAACTGCCCCCAAACCTCCCAGCGCCGCTGCGGAATTTCCTGCCGCGGCGTAGGGGTTAAGAGTAGTTTGATGTTATGATGACTGTCTCTTGACAGTCAGGTGTGTGGTTTCATAAAACAGTACTTCACTAGTTACCATGTAGCTTTCTTGATGCTGTTCTATTTTCATTTCATGTTTCACACTTTGGGGCACATATACAAACCCCTATGGCCTGAGGAACATCACTTTTTATGACATTCCTGTGGCGATAAACTCTTCGCCTTATTTACAAGGTGAGATTAAGCCACTTAACGTGGCTTAACGCTGCCTTGTAAATAAGGACCCCCTTTCACGCCATACTTAGCTTGAAAGATCGCGCAATGGGTGTTGCGGTGGCCGTTTCGCCAGAACACCTATTGATTTTGATACTTCCCCCTATTTACAAGGGTGGCGTAAATTAGAAGCAGTGCCAAAATTAAGACCTGGAAAAATCTGGTCTTGACATAGCGAAAAGAGTCAAAATGCTTAATTTCTCCTTGTTTTTGCTTTTTCTATGTGTGCTGCATTGTGCAGCACACATAGAAACAGCAATTCTCCATGAAGGATTGTTCATGCGCAGGAAGGTGTCCCTTCCTGCACATAAACAATCATTTAAAAAATGACGATTTTCAACTTCAATGTATGCTGCACAATGCAGCATGTGAAACAAGCAACAATTTCTCAACTGGTATCATTAGAGAGGACAGTTAGGCAGGCATGTGCAGGACATTACATGAAAGAAAGGGAGATTCTCTGTAGGTTTTTTGAGAAATGTGCACATGGCATCATATATTTAGAAACAAGTTGTGACAAGGGCAAAGAAAAATTACAGTTGTAACAGCACTCTGGGCAAAACAAATTTGCGTGAGCAACCCGAATTGTACTTGGTGCTCAATTGTGTTCGTGACACAACGGTGTGGCGACGCAAGTGACAATGTGATATCAGCAAGGAACGGCGCAAGGTGAAATAAAGTGAAAATTTATACAGTGAAAGCAGTTGTTCGGATCAGAAATTCGCAATCTTTGGTAATCAGTAAACAGTTTTTTAGAGAACCACATGAGGTAAGCGCCATCAATTGCACTGACAGATCGACGGCATTTCGATCCAGTGACTATGGATCATCTTCAGGACCGGGTTGGCATAGTAAAGGCGGTGCTGGGGTTAGCGATATGTAGATAGGAGAAGCTGTGTCCGGGAAGACATCGGCGCGGATCAAGTAATCGGTGGATAGAAATCTAATGAATAGAAGTTTGTTCAGCTATGAGCGACGTCTGAATCGGCCGTATCCCGCCACGATTGTGTGCGGTGTTAGCACAATGCAGCACACATAGAAGTTACAGTTTGCCATTGTGGATCATTTATGTGCAGGAAGCGACACCTTTCTACACAAAAACGATAATTCCCCCAATGCAGACACCATTGCATTATGGTGAAAGGGGGCCTGTGATGGCACTAGGCAACTAGATTTATCACCAGTGCTAGGGGAAACATAGGGGTGCATCACATTCTTGTGAATACAGCGCATCCCTGCGTTTTCGGAATAGCAGACCTTGGCGTTAGCAATGTTGGCTTAATGCTACGCTTCGCCATTCCCTTGTGAATATGCCCCTTCGAGTCACAACTTCATACTTAATTACTTTATGAAACATTCATTAGCAACAGTTGTAATATATTTGTTCATATCTTGACAATGGCTAACATGGTGAATGTAGTATTTATGCCAGCACCTTTTCTGAAAGTGCCAAGTGCACCAACAGAAGGATGGTTACAATGAAATAAATGTTTTAATAGCTTTTGGGCACTATTGAGGGCATGAGGCTCAGCACAGTGAGAAAGCAAGCAATGTTATATATCTGTTTTGGAGCAGAGGGGAGGCTTTTTTTTCATCATGTATTTCCAATGATGAGAAGGGAAAAGAATGAAGGCTCGGATTAGCTCCCTGATACATATTTGAGGATAGAGGTCAACTTAATACAACCATGTGCCTGATCCTGCACAGACACAATCTTTATCAACCAGTAGGGAACGTGTACAGTCCCGGCTGCAACTTTCAAGACGCTATTGCCAACTTTTGTGTTCAGTGTTTGCGATTACATACAATCGACTTGTTGCACAATACATATTACAAGAACCAGATCTAAAAGGTGTCTGAATGCTTTAAACAGATTGCATGCTTATAACTAGGAACATGTTTGTGTTGATAAAGAACAGAAAGGTATATTACTTTTTGAAAAAGTGAACTGTCCAAGTGTTCAATTTTAGGTCTGGTCAAAAGACAGGCTTTGCTGTATTGCCAACCTCCTGTTTCCCTTCAAAATCATTATAAAAGTACATGCAAGTAGGGGGCTATTGGTCAATATGTTTTACACTTTGGGGTGCTCAAATGTCACTAAAAGTGTGTGTTATGGTTTAGGCTTTCTTTACTGATGGTTAGTCTTGTCTTGTGCCAGTGGTGAGATCTAGAATGTTATTACATCAGCATGAGGAATCTGTGCCTCACAGATTGGAGCTTTGTGTCTGTGTTGATCGTGGTGAGGTCCCACTGCTCCAGATATACACCAATAAACCTGTTGAATACAACCACGAAACATGTACTTCTTTCTACAGCGCACCACAACACTTTTGGAGACGAGCATGCCTGTATGCAGGTAGGTCTACCAACCAAGAACACCAACCGTGGGGTGGATTTTTGTGGTGTTGGGTATATGACAGGAGTACCCGCAAAGTGCGCTCACAAACTCTGAAGTAACATTGTCAAAAGTGAGGAGCAGGACAAGGATGAGACCTACCTCTCACCTACGAGGACTCAATATGGGACTTGCAGAGAGTGGACTTAATTTTAAAGGGGAAACAGCAGCCGTTTGAAGGGCAGTGTATGGAAGGCATATATTAGGTAAATCCTTTAAAGATCTTGGCCTCTGCTTTTCAATTTCTATATGTTTAATGATTATTCCTCCTAGCCAAATTGCCGAGCCAGTAGTTTTTAATGGGTCATCATCACAAGCCAGCAAGACCCCATCCCACAAGGTTAATCCATCTAGGCAATCTAAATCAATGGGTCCTCTGCCTAACAAACGGAGGAAGATAGATCTTGATTTGTCAAAGAATAGAAAGACAAAACGTAGCCGCAATTCTGGTATGGCACTCATTGACAAAGATCTTACTCATTGTGCAGTCCTGGTAAGCTTACATCCAGTCCCTCAAATAACATAAATGTTGAAGAGTTAATGGGTAATATAGACCAGTTATTGAAATCCCTGTTGTTACCCGTCGTTGATAGCTTAAAAGCAATTGAAAAGAGGCTGGAGAAAGTGGAATTCTTTTTTTTTTTTTTGAAACCCTTTATTTCGAAATTCAGGACACAGCTATTCAGCCGACAGCCCGAAGGTTCGGCAGCATTGCAAGTTAGATACAGTGATGTGTCCCCAATACAGTTCAAAGAGTAATGCAAAGGTCCGATTTTAAATAAACACAGAAAAAACACACAACAAACCCCAGCAAGGCAGAACATTGAAAGCCCATGGCGAAAGCCCCCAGGGGAGGCCGGACCCCACTCATCTACTAAGTATAAGACTGTGTGCGGAGGAAGAAGGGGAACAGCAGAGGCCCAGAACGGTTACTAAAACCAAACTGTGCTGGAAAGTAAATCAGGGGGAAAGCTGTTCCTCGGGAGGTTCCAGTTCCGGGGCAAGACATATTCCCCCCCTGTATTGGTTCCACCGCCCCCAGATGGCATGCCACTTCCGGGGGCGACCTCTAGAGCAGTAGACCGTCTTCTCCCTAAACATGCTCCAATCCATGTTCTCCTTCCACGCGGTCAGTGTAGGGGGTCCCGAGGAGCCCCATAATCGCGCGATATCCCTTTTAGCTACCATGTTACCCAGAGTCACCCATTGGGTCTGCGCCTCATCGAGGTCAGAGGGTCCCCAGACGTTCAGGAGGCAGCACCGCGCCTCCGGCTGTACTACAATGCCCGTCACCTCCCCCATAACTGCATGGACTCTCCTCCAGAATTCCACAATGACACCACATTCCCAAATGATGTGCAGGAAAGTACCCACCATACCACATCCCCTTCTGCACAGGCCGTCCTCCGAGAATCCCATGTGGACCAGCCTTGGCCCCGTCACATACACCCGGTGCAGTATTTTAAGCTGTACCAGCCTCAGACGTGACGGGATCGCAACCTCCTTAGGCGAAGAAACCGCTGACTGCCAGTCCTCATTATCCAACTCAAGGCCATCCCTGGTCCACTGTTCTCTCAGCCCCAATAGCAAGTCTGCCCGGACGTTTATCAACTTCTTATATATAAGCGAAATCGTGCTCTCGGGCATATGACCATCAAGGACTCGGTCCTCAAGGGGAGAGGACTCCGGCACCTTCTCACCCTCCACGAGGACTGATCGGAGGGCGTGACGCAACTGGATATACCTAAAATACTCTGAGGGCCCTAGCTCAAACTCAGTCTGCAACTCCTCGGAGGACTTCACCCTCCCCTTATGCAGCACATCTCCCACCTTGGATATACCTATCAGATCCCACTTGTCAAAGCCCTTCGTATGCCAGAGTCTTCCCAGTCTTTCTGATTCAAACAATGGGGTAGCGAGGGTTAGCCTATCATTCCAGCCCAGCGAGTCGGTCGCCATCTTCCATACGCGCACCGCCACACCTGTGGGCCCCGTGAGGGACGAGTCTAAGGACCGCGAATACAACGCCCTGTAGTAGTTGCCGCCGCGCAGCAGCCACCTATCCATGGCATACCCAGGGCTGAGGGCAGGGCCATAAAACCCGTGGTTGATCGCGCTCAGCTGCGTGGCCCAATAGTACCGTCGGATGTCCGGGAGCGCAATGCCCCCATCGTACCATGGGAGCGTCAACTTTGAAATAGCTATTCGCGGCCGCCCATCCCACAGCAACGTCCGTTGGAGGCCTTCGACCTCCCGAAAGTATTTGGCCGGTACCCAGTCCAAGGTGTTCTGGAGGGCGTAGAGGAAACGGGGAAGAGACATCATTTTGAACAGGGCCGCACGCCCAACAAGGGAGAGCGGCAGCCTCCGCCAACCTTCAACATCTCGCCTCAAGCGCGCCAAGGGGGGGAGCAGATTCCTCTCATAGCGCACAGCAGGATCCATGGATATAAAAATCCCCAAATACACGAAGCCCTGCTGGGCAACCTGTATCGAACATGTTCTAGGGATCGGTGGGACCTCGCCACTAAGAACGTACAAGTACGATTTGCCCCAATTAATCACAAGCCCCGAGTTCCTGCCGAACGATGCGAGTACGTCACAGACCACTATAAGTGACTTCTTAGGTGAGGCAAGATACAGCAGGATATCATCGGCATAAAGCGAAATACGGTCCTCGTGATCAGGCGACCACCGAAGGCCCCGTATATCCGGGTGCCAACGTATCCACGCAGCCAACGGTTCGAGGGCGAGGGCGAACAACAGAGGCGACAGGGGGCAGCCCTGCCGAGTACCCCTACCAAGCTGAAACGGAGTAGATGCCCGACCATTCACCACAACATTCGCTAGAGGCCCCTCGTACAGCAACCGAACCCAACTCACAAACCCGCGACCGAAACCAAACTTGGCCAGCACGGCCCATAAATATGCCCACTCCACCGTGTCAAAGGCCATCGTGGCATCAAGAGATGCCACAACAGCCGGTTCACGCAGCGTGTCCGCCCTGGCGATGACGCCATGTAGCCGCCTAAGGTTCAATGCTGTGTTTCGGTGCGGGATAAATCCAGATTGGTCCGGATGGACCAAATCGCCAAGTACCCTAATCAAACAGGTAGCCAGGAGTTTGGCCAGAATTTTCGGCTCAGCGTTGAGGAGTGAAATGGGCCGATAGGAGGCGCATCTATCTCGGGGTTTACCCTCTTTATGTATGACCACGATCGACGCCAGCCGCTGATCCAACGGAAGGATCCCATCCCCCCGCGCCTCCAAAAACATGGCGCGCAGGTGAGGGGCGACCCTATCCGGGAACAATTTGTACAGGTCGATCGGCAGTCCGTTCGGTCCAGAGGCCTTACCCGAGTTCAACGCGCGAATCGCCCCCGCCACCTCGTCAATTGTGATGTCACCATCCAAATCGTCCCTATCTATGTCAGAGAGGCAGGGCAACTCGATATCACGGAGGAGATCAGACGAGTCCTCGGGCGGCCTGTCCGACACAGAGGAATAAACCCTATGAAAATACTCCGCGAAACACTCCACAATCCCCTCAGGTTCCACAATCGCCTCTCCCCCCTCTCCAATCAACTCTGACCCGTTCTTTCCTGTCCAACCACGCCAGGAGTTTCCCTGCCTTATCCCCTACGTCATAAAGGCGGCCCTGTTGTTCCCTGCTGAGGGTCTTGGCGGCGTTCGTCACCAGGTCCCTATACTCCGCCTGCTTCAGGCAAAGCTCATGCAATGAGGACTCTGTAACATCATCCTCCATATCCCCCTCAAGGGCCGCAATCTCCTCCTCCACTTGCCGCACCTCGCAATCCCTCCGGTTTTTGGCAGCCACCACCAGGGAGAGGGCCTCCCCCCGAAGCACGGTCTTAAAAGCTTCCCACAGCGACACCGCCGAGTCCACGGTTCCCAGATTGTCCTTAAAGTAATTATCTACCTTCTTTACCAGGGCGCTGCGCATCTTGGGGTCTCGGAAATACCATGGGTTGATGGGGGCCACCCTCCCTCCTCCCTCCCGACCTAGATCCAGCCGGATCCACACTGGCGAGTGATCAGAGATACCACGTGCCATGTGCCTCGCCTCGGATATCAACGAGGCATGTGAGGCCAGAGTGAGCAGGTAGTCAATCCGGGAGAGGCTACCATGCGCCCCGGAGTGAAACGTGTATTGACTCTGTGTGGGGTGCCGGAGCCTCCAGCAGTCTATCAGACCAAACGTATCCAGGAAGTCTGGAAGCCATTTCTGAGCCCCCCCTGTGTCCCTGGGCGGGTATCTATCCAACAGTCCGGAGCCCACAGCGTTAAAATCCCCTCCCACTACCAGCATTCCCCCCGGGAGAGTCAGCAAAGCCCTGCCCAGTTCAGCAAATGTGGAGGCCTGCAGGGCCGGCGGGACATAAACCGAAACCAAAACCAAAGTCCTTCCTTCCCACCTCCCCGCCACCGCCACAAACCTCCCCCTATCGTCAACAATGGTGGAGTCCACCTCAAAAGGCAACGATGCTCTAACGAGGATGCCCACACCCCTGGACCCAGAAGTGAATCCCGAGTGTGCAATGAATTTATACCCCTTCCTATTCAGGGCATAGCACGTATTGCCTATGAGATGCGTCTCCTGCAGCAGGACAACGTCTGGCATTGAACGTTTCAGAAATTGCAAAACAATCCCCCTCTTGATGCGATCCCCTAAACCATTAACATTCCAGCTTATAACACTTAAGCCTCTACCCCCCATCCTCAAACGGAAAGAGGCCCACCCCACACCCGAGGCGCCACCATGGAACAGTCCTGAGGATAATCATCATGCCTTGCAGAAATAAACCCCCCAACAACAAACTCAAAATCCCCATACCTCCCCCCACCCTGCACCCCTGCTGCAGCTTAAAAAGCCCCCCCAACTTGCAGTGTGCCTGTCGCCCCACAAAAACAAAAATCTACAAAAAGTACCCTAAGGGAGGAAAAGAGCACCCCTCGTCCTCCCGCAACCCTCCACAGTTACTGCACTCTGTTCAAATCTTCAAGTATGGTCAAATCAAGTCAGGCCGGCTTTGAGATTTCAGCCCTGTCCATCCCGGCCACTGTCTCCATGCTCGGCTGTGTCGTCCCCGGTCCGTCGCCGGGGCAAAGCGTCCAGCCATTCGTCGGCCATAACAGGAGAGTCAAAAAAGAATGTCCGATCTTCATGCACCACCCGTAGTCTGGCGGGGAAAAGCATGGCATACTTCAGGTCCAGTTCCCGAAGTCTCCGCTTCACCCCCAGGAAGCTCTGTCTCTGTCTCTGCACCTGCTGGGTGAAGTCCGGATAAAAATTCACCGACGCATTCTGGAAGGGGACTGGGCCCGTCACCCTCGAAGCTTGCAGGATAGCGTCCCGATCTCGAAAATGAAAGAGCCGGGCGACAATCGGCCGCGGCGGGGCACCCGCCTTGGGCCGTCCGCCCGGCACCCTATGGGCCCTTTCCACCGCAAAAAACTTCCCAAGGCCCTTAGGCTTCAGATGATTGAGGACCAAATCTTCCACAAGCAGGTCCGTCGAAGCCTCATCCGAGGACTCCGGGACCCCGATGACGCGCACGTTGTTGCGCCTGGACCGGCTCTCGAAGTCCTCCAGCCGGCGGGCGGCGAGGTCACTCTCGGCCCTCAGCTTCCGGACCTCGTTCTGCAAATCCGCAACATCATCAGTGAGGCCCGTGGTCTTGTGGTCCAGGTCCTTAACGCGTTCGTTTGTCTTGCCCAGGTCCGAGCGGATCAAGTTGACATCCACCAGGATGGCATCCACCTTATGCGCCAGGGCCTCGAATTGCCTCCCCATCGAGGTCTGCATCCCATCAAGCGCGCCCATGACATCCTGCAGGGAGAGCTCCGGTGTCCCAGGCGAGTCCTCCTTCTGGGCATCCGGCGCCTGGCTCGATCCACTCGGCGATGTCTTCAGGAGGGCGTAGCGGTCCATACTGTTGACTTGGGAATACGTTCCCCGCCTGGTGGACTTAGTCTTCAGCCGATCCCCTTCTGCTTTGCCCGACATAATGGACTCCAGGCAGTCCAATGCAGTGAAGACCGTTCCCTCTCAGAGAGAGGAATAAGGAGTGAGCAGGTCCGCCTCGTGCTGCCAGAGTAGCCCGCCGAGCGTCCTTGGGGTTATAAAGCCACCCAGAGCTCTACAGTGTCCGGGCAGACAAAGGGAACGAAATCGAAAGTGAAAGAGCGAGGGCCTCCGTCCGACAGTTCACACCTCACCAGGCCGTTGTTGATCAACTAGGAGTCGGGCATCCTGCCAACTCTAGCCCCTGGCATCTCCGGGAGTTAGGCCGCAATCTTTCGCCAGTCATAAGTCCGGTTCCCGATGGGCGATCCGACCGCGGGTAGCATCAATCGCCTCCCTGACAACTTAGCAACACAGTGCCATGCATACCAGCAGGATTAGAGACAGGATAGTCGACGGAGGGCGCGAGGGTCTCGGGAGCTCTAAGCTCACGCGGCCATCTTGGTCAAGCGCTAGGCTCCTCCCCCGAAAGTGGAATTCTTAATGAATAGTAAAATGGAATCAATTGTGGGTTCTTGTACATCGCATACAGTACCTTCTGTTGGGTCAGGTTCTGTTGAAATACCTTATATTGCTCCACTTCCGGAGAACACTTTCCAAACTCAGTCGAGTACCAGCAAGATAACCTTTACAAATGCAGATGGTAATATAATGCAACACACTACTTCAAATAATATCAGTGATCACTTGGGAGATAATGCTCTGCCACAAAATGGCCCAACGATTGACAGGAAAGGTTATAAGCTAGCTCCTATTATCAAACCACATCGAGCTTCCTTTATTAACCTGCCACCAGAAGCTGTCCCCCTTGTGGTAGTTCTTGCGGGTGTTCCTACCCTAAAAAATGGCACAACAGAGGGGTATTCTCAGTTAAAGAATAAGGTGATTCACTGGCTTGCCCAGAACCACCCTCTTCCATCATATATCAATGGGGAAATTCTTTATGTACGGCGCTTACCCTGGCTGGGAAATACACAAAAAAAAGATAGATGGAGATATTATTCTAATTAACTTCAGGGACCCTAGAGCTGTCAGTCATATTCTTAATTGGCATATTAATTACACGAGATCTTCTATTACTACTTGGGAACTGACTTTTTTCTATCCAAGAAGTGAGATAGTTCCCAATATTAACTTTGAGGCTCCACTTCTTAACCAATTCAACCCTTCTATCCCGCTCATAAATCGTTATGAGGCACTAGCAAGTCTCGAAGATGTGGACTGACTCGATAGCCCTAAAGCTCCCCCTTTGGCCCTTGAACAGCCATCCTCTGATACACTTCTAGCTTCTAGTGACCCAAGTAAGCCAGTATTACAAGCAAGCTCAGATAATTTTAATGGCTATCCCCCTGCCCCAGATATTTTACCACCTGTTGATAGTTTGGATGGTATCAAGACTATCACGGGGAACCTATTCTCCTGGAACATTGCTGGTTTATCCTCTAAAATGGATTCTGAGGATTGGATAGTTTTTGTTACTCGTTATGACTTGTGCATATTCCAGGAGACTTGGCTTTGTGAACCTCTTTTTGTGCAGGGATACCTGAATTATTCGGTGCCTGCACTAAAAGGACCCAGGGGAAGACCAATGGGGGGATTAACTATATGGGTTCGCCAGATTCTAAAATTAACTATTAAAGTTGTAGAAACCAATAATCGAGATATCCAACTAATTAAAGTGAACCTAGAAAATTTAGGTATGTTGGATATTTATAATATTTATGTTCGGAGTCATAGGGGGGGGAGCTTAGAGACTCTAGCAGTCTTGAGCAGCCTTCTTGACACCCACTCTTCAAACAATAACATTGTCATTGCGGGCGATTTTAACAGAACATTTGAGCCATTGATCAATGAAGACAATCTCTTTGGGGAGGAAGAGGATTGTCAATGGGGAGTCCCTAAACTAGAACTCAAACCGGTTGTGCGTTGGACCAATGATGTTATAGCCCTAAATTCCATTTGCTATGAGAAGGGCTTAAGAGCTCTGAATGGAAGGTCTAACAGTGACAGGAATGGAGCCAACACATTTGACAATGGGCGTTACAGTAGTCGAATTGACTACGTTTTATGTAGCCTTAGTTTGTGGTCCTCAATATGCGACATGGAGGTTGTTGGGAGAATTGAGAGTGACCATAATCCTTTGTGCACCACACATAAATGGTGGCCCCCTACCAACCGGCTTGCTGGTTTTTCTGAGCTGGTTCCTCCCCTGATTGTTCCAACCAATGATCTACGTAGATTAAAGTGGGAAAAGATAGCAACTAATTGTCAAATTATTGCTGATATATCTGACCAGGTTGATCAAGCAATGCTGGCAATTGAGCTCTCTAAATCACTTGACACCGGCTTAGATAAGGTAGAAGGAATACACAACACCCTCTTCTCCACAATTAAAGATTATTTTCTCAAACCTGTGAAAAATAGTGGAGCTAGAATCTTCAAACCCGTCAAGTGGTATAACAAACAATGTAGAGAAGCACGTCTAGCCTTGGGTAATGCTATTAAAGGTGGTCAACCCCTTGTAATCCAATCAGCTAGAAGGGATTATAAAATTAGCATATCAAAGGCTAAGAAAGCATGGGACGAACACCATTGGTCTGAGTTACTGGTAGCCAGTAACAAACGGGACTCCCGGTTGTTCTGGCACATTGTCAGGTGGGGAAAATCTGGTTTTCCAGAAACCCCATACAATAATGTGCCTGAGGAAGAATGGGTGACATTCTTTAGAGCACAGTATGCCAACCCAAATAGTCTTAGCTTGGGGCCAGAAACTAGAGTAGAACAATTCCAGGAAACTTTTTTCAGTGTCTCTGAAATTATGATGGCCCTTGGTTCAGTGGCAAGTGGGCGTGCCCCTGGTCTTGATGGAGTGCCAGCGGATTTATTTATTAATGATAAAGAACGCTGGAGTAAGCACATCCACCTACTCTTGAATGCCATTGCTCTGGGCGCATCGGTACCTACTTCCTGGCAAGGTGCAGTAATCATTCCTATTTTTAAAAAAGGCGACAGGTCCAAGCCAGGTAACTATAGGCCAATAAGCCTTATAGACACTATACAAAAAGTTGTGGGACGAGTTATCGTCAATAGGCTCCTGGATTGGGCGGAGGAGTTTAATGCTCTTTCACCCTTTCAGGCAGGTTTCCGTCGCTCCACCAGTACAGTCGACCAGGTTTTCCGATTCACACTGTTACAGTGGAAAACCGTATTGTTGGGCGAGGGAAGTCTGTACGCGGCTTTTGTTGATCTAAGGGCCGCTTTCGACCTTGTCCCTCGTTCTACGTTATGGTCGGTACTTAAACAGGGACTCCCAAATGAATTATTATCCCTCATAATGAGACTTCACAAATCCAATTATGCTAGAATCCAATGGGGGGGGATGGGTTCGGTAACTGCGGACTTTCCAGTTGAAAGGGGAGTTCGTCAGGGTTGTTCGATGGCTCCTGTGCTTTTTACATTATAAATTAATGACGTTGTAGGCCGTATGCTCTCAGCCCAAGTGGACGCCCCTTCTTTAGCAGGGACCAAAATCCCTATTTTAATGTTTGCAGATGACACGCTCATCCTATCGAAAACTCCTTGCGGTCTACAGCATGCCTTGTCTATTTTTGATCAATTCTGTGGGGAGTATGGCTTGGAGGTTAACACTGCCAAAACTAAGCTTATGATTTTTAACCCCCATCGAAGTTTTAAATCTAAAATTACTTTGAACAATCGTCCGCTAGAGGTAGTGAAAACTTTTACATACCTAGGTATACATATATCTAAAGAGAAAACCTGGCGGCACCATATTGATCTTGCAACACTTAGGCATAGGCAATTGTCTGGTGCTATCTGCGCAGAGCACAGAAAATCCTTAACTAAACCTGTTAAACCCACCCTGCAGATTTATGAAGCAAAGGCTATAGGCTCTGCGCTATACGGCGCCGAGCTTTGGGGTTTTGAAAAGGTGGCTGCACTTCAATCCTCGGAGAATAAATTTCTCAGGGCTATAACCGGTGTTCCTAAAAGCACCCCACTATTGCCCCTAAAATATGATTTGGGTAGAAGAGCAGTCACAGATTTAGTTAAGTTACGTCCGATTATTTATTGGCATAGGTTGTGGACTACCCCTGCACTTAAACATTATGCCGAGGGTTTTTTAGACATTATGAGTTCTGATGTATACCACAAAATTGGATGGCTGAAATCATTAAAGACATCCCTTATCGAGCTTGGTATGTGCCCACTTTGGGAAGATCCTACGAGAGCAATCTTCCCTTCCAAAAGTATCTTAAAGAGTGCTTACTGGGAGATGGTTGCCTCACGACATTGGAGAAACTCTAGTGCTGGTTCAATGTCTGGTGAATTTTTGGAGGCAAAAATGTATCCCTGTTTAGAATCGTACTGGGACACTATTACCAGGCCTGGAGATAGGAAGCTCCTCTTCCAACTTCGAGCAGGTGCACTCCCCCTTAAATTTCTGACTGCTAAGTGGAATGGTGGATCTTGTGACACCTGCCCTGTTTGTGGTATTACTAAAGAAACCATCGGTCATTTTTTATTCTCTTGTAAATCCTATGCGGTACCAAGGCGCATTTCGTTGTCCCCAATGTGCAAAGTGCAAAAATTTTGGGACAGATAGCAGTACTGTGGCCCTGCGTATTATATGCACCAGCACTAGGACATGGGTCTCAGTAGCCACCGCAAAGTACTTAGGTTGGGCGTGGTCAATTAGAAGGAGATTGCTAAGTACTTAACTACTCTCCTAACTATTGCAGAGACTGCTAGCTATTTGACTATTCTCTGTTATGTTTTATCTTCGTGTTTTTATTAGCTATTTTATAACTATCTTAACTTATGCTTTTTAATCATCTTTCTCTTATTAATACAAGTAGAACAGTACGTGCATATAGGATTAATAATCTTAGTTAAAAATTCTCTTTTTCTTGAAGTGTGCTTTGCATTTGATGCCAATGATTGAAGTTTAATCTTGTTTTAAAATGTATGTATTTGTATTTGTTTTATTGTATTTTGTTTTTGCTTTTATGAATGAAATTCGAATAAAGCATACTCTGACTGACTGATTCATTCTTCCTCACTCCCTTTATCTTGAAAGCACCAGCAAGCCTATACCTGTGGTGCACTCGGGATTCAGATTGGAGCTGGTGCCGGTGTTGATGGTGGTGAGGTCCCACTGCTCCAGATATAATGCAATAAACCTGTTAAATACACACAGGAGCCGTGTACTACTTTCTACAGTGCACCACAAGAGTGTGCTTCCTCCTACCACAGCAGACAGAATAAACACTGGGTCAGCCCACTGCAGCAATAGGATACCTCCACATTGAGAGTATTTTGCTTGTACACATGTATGCACACACCAAACAATATACTGCGCAAACCCTAGATGGTTCAAGACACTCATATTTATTAATGACTGATACCACCTATATGTAGTAGGATGGCATCAATTACTTAAATGAAAATCAAGAAATTTATAGAACTCCTTGTCATAAAACCACTTTGACATATTCATCCTAGGGAAAATAAGCAAATATTCTTAAAATATCAAGGTTTGTATGCACATTTATATGTTGAAGCTACCCATCCATCAGCCACTTGAAGTACTGCAGCCTCTTGAAATAATTTCCAGGTTTTAGCATCTGACTCAAGGACCACTAGTAATAACCTTTGGTACTGCATGGTTGTAAGAAATTGGGGTATTAGTTGAGGGGGTGAGGGCTCTCCCCTTCAAGTAATAACCACAACCATAGCCATAACCACAACCCTTGTCAGGATTAACCACTAAAGTCGGTAAATAAACCTGAGCTCACTCCCCTGGTAAATATGGCTTAGGACAGAGAGGCTTAACAGAGGCAATGTGTTAGGAATGTTTGCAGTACCAAAACAGAATGAAATCAAAACACAACACAAGAAAATACCAAGACAATTTAGAAAAATAGAGTGAATTTTAATACATAAAACACCAAAACAACAAAAATCAAATAAGGGAAACCAGAGTGATTTATAAAGTGGAAGGTTTAAAATAGTACCAACAACCTTTTGCTCCAACCACAGCCATCTGGCTGTGCTTGTCTGGTATCTAGGGGCAAGTTAAGGCCACCTGCAATGGCGAGTGGATTGGATACAGAGACCAGGTTCAATCCGAAGATTTTACCTTCGGACTAAGACCCAGATTTATCATAGGATTGTGTTGCTCTTACATCACGCAAGTTGACGCAAGGGCAACTCAATCCATGAGTCAGATTTACCAAGCCACGCACACTCACCTTGCCTGACCCTGCATTGCTTATTAAATCTGGAACAATGCAAGGTATCTCAAGTCCCTGCCTCGCGTTACTCTGCGCCGGGAAAGCCTCCACGCAAGTATTTTAGCTCATTCCCAGATTTACCTAGACAGGTAAACCTAGGAGTGCATCAAAATGCTATGCCTTCCTGATAGAGGTGCAACAAGGAGAAATATCCTTATTTCTTCTCGTTGTTTTGTCTTTTTAAGTGTGCTGCAAAATGCAGCACACTTACAAATAGTAAAACACCTCTAAGGATTATTTTGTTCAGGAAAGTATTCCTTCCTGTATACAAACATTCCTGCCTAGAACACAGGCAGCATTGCACCATGATGCCAGGGTGCCTTCGTTGGCCCTAGGCTGTACTGAGTGCAACAGCACTAAGAGCAAAATGCACCATATTAGTAACTATGGTGCATTCCTGCTCTCTCCTTTTGACGTAGTGCAGCACAGCAAGTTGTCTTGCTGCATTGTGATCCATCAAATATTGCTAAATCTGGCCCTTAGTCTCTAAAATGGAACACAAAAGTCCTCAGTGGGGTACGGTAGTACGCCGTGGCCAAAGAGGGCTCTTTGCCACCGGATAGTCGCTGGACGAGATCTCGGTGAAGCAATTCAGTTTTGGAAGGAAAGCTCTGAGCAAGAAATTTCGCGCTCACAGAAGACCTCTCGTTGATCAGATAACTTGCTGCCTTCACCCAATGAAGATTTCTACATTCCGAATTTGTCACTTTTGTATCTCTTTTTGGTTTCTTCCAGGCGAACAAATCTGCAGACTACATCCGAAAAGGTCTTATTGAATCAGATTTGATGCTGGCGAAAAGCATTGAGTGGGAGTCCAGAGGCAATACATCTTAGGTGGTTTGGGTTGGCAGGTTAGTCCAGGTTCTCTGGAGGTTCTTGAAACCAAAAAATGTGAAGTCTCAGGCATTAAGATATGTTAGGAGGAGTACACTTTGACACCAGGCAAGGGCCAAGGACCTTGAAGACAGCACTTGGGAATCAAGTCTTACTCTAGTAGAGGCTAGCAGCAGGATCCAACGCAGGTTCAGTTGCAATTGGTCAGCTGGGCAGTTGCAGGTCTCTTGTACCATGTGTTGTCCCTGTAGCTTGAACAGGAAGTCAGCCATATGACCCTCTGAGTCCACTAGTTTTTCCTGGGTGCAGCAGGGAAATTAGGTCCAATCCTCTAGGCCCTGCCCAGGTCACAGACAGCAGATCCAGTCATCTTCTGTTCTTCCCCAGGTCCAGGAAATGTTCTCAGGAGTTTACTGTGGGTGCCACATTTATGCCTAGTAACAGCCTGCGAGTGTGGGTGACTCCTAGCCCCTCCCTAACCAATAAGATGAAAGTTTCCAGGGGCAGACCTACCTATGTTTGCAACACTCCCTGTGTGCCCTACTGCAAATACCCTACAGTGCCCCTCTCTGCATCAATCTAATATGGTGAAACCATTCTCCCCTTGTGCATAGCATGTGGGAACACCCTGGTGGTGTATTCAGGGAAATAAGCAACCACTCCTCTGTGGTCACTCTTATCCTGGTCCTTGCCTACTGGGACTGGTGTCTGCCTGACTGGGGGGCAAAATAAGGAACGGTCTGTGTTTCAGCTAACATTTGCCTGTAACTGGATAGGCCTCTTTGATGATGATGATGTCACCCTGCAAGAAGAAAAGAAATACCTCCCCACACCCAAGCCTTTGTCCTATATTGGGAGCAATTTTCCAGTCAGATCGTAGGAGGTACTTAGATGCTAGGTGATGGTAGAAGCTCATTCAAATGGGCCTCTTAAGTCTTTACACAGGGAAAAGGTAACTTTCTTAAAGTACATTTCCTAAAATATTAATAAATGTCCAACTCCACCAGTGAATTGGGCTTGTAATAATTATTTAAAAAAGTCCGAAAATTAACTTTTTAGGTGTTTCCCCGCTGGATATTAAATTATTGAATGTAATATTGCATCCCAGTGCTTTCCTATGGAATGGCTAGCCTTGCAACAGTAAAAATACCTTTTGCGGCTTTTTCAGTGTAAGGACATGTTTAGCATTGAACTTTTGCATGTCCTACAGTTCAATACCATGGAACCTGCCATATGGCGAATAAGTCCTTTTTTAGCGGTAATTTATTAATATTTAAAAGGAATGCCTAGGCTTGACTAAAGGGGTTATTTTGACAGGTCAAATTTGCAGTTTAAAACTGCAGAGCCAGACTACAAATTGTAGGCCTTTAGTCATGTTGACACTGTCACTATAGTGGTTGACTCAAATGCTGCTGCAGTCCACTTGTGACATTTACCTTCCAGGTCATGGGAATAGTTTTGTACAATATACTAGGGACTTATATGTAAGCTAAATATGCCAATTAGGGGTTTGCCAATTCCATCATGTTGAAAGGAGGAGCACAGGAGCATTACCAGAGTTCTACAGCTAGCAAAATAGTCAAGACAAAAATCTGTGTGTATATCACGCAAAAGATAGCAATTTTCAGCAAGGGTTATGGAGACTTCAATTGGATCCTACTTAAGAGAGACACCTAACAACCAACTATCTTTATTTATTCATTTGTTCAATTGACATTGACATTGAGCTTTTTCCTACCAAAGGCCGCAGCAATAGGTAGTGTGCCTAAAAAAAACTGCATTTTACAGACTTGTATAATATCACTCAAAATCCAGTTTGCCAATGGTATGGTGTAAGGCTTGGAAAAAATCATCAACAGACACTCACCGAATATCGCAATGACCACCAACTCCTCAACATCACTCAATCTGGTTTCAAACCCAACCACAGCATGGAAACTGCCCTCATCGCCACCACAAATGACATCCGCTTGACTCTGGACAGAGGAGACACAGCAGCCCTCATTCTCCTGGACCTCTCTGCAGCATTTGATAATCACTCAACTCATTCTCATCCAATGCCCACATGACATCGAAATCCAATGACATGCACTCCAATGGATCTGCTCCTTCTGGAATGGAATGACCCAGCCAAGCTGCTTGCCACTGTGCACCTCAGATGGCCTCAAACTCATCTGCGGAGTTCCCAAAGGATCCTTCCTGAGGATCATTATCCGCCTAGCCAGCATAATCCACTCTCCTAATAGCAATGTCCTCTCCAATGCCAATTACACACAACTCATTCTCTCCCTCACGGACAAGACAGCCAGTGTCCGGATCAAGTTCAATGCCTGTATGACTGAAATCCACAACTATCTCAAGCTGAACACTGACAAGACTGAAATCGTGATCTTTGGGAAGAGCACATCACCATGGGAATCCACTGGGTGTCCAACAGAGCTAGGACTGACCCCAACACTCATGCTAATATCTTTGGGATCATCCTGAACAGAAAACTTGACATGACCGCCCAAGTCAGTGCCATCACCGCCTCATGCTTCCATACCCTGAAGATGATGAGGAACATTTTCTAATGGCTCCCAATCAGCACCCAGAAAACCATCAAACACACGCTGATCGCAAGCAAGTCAGCATACCTTCTATGCCGGAATCAAGAAACAACTCACCAGAAGGCAGCAGATCATTTAGAACTTTCAGCCAGAATCTTTCTCAACATCTCTGTTAGACCTGGCATCCTTGGTGTGGTTTCCCCGAACATTTTGCCTTCAGATCTCCTGTTTTTTAATTAATCCGTTTTTGCTGTCCTTAGGATTCTGCACACTTTACCACTGCTGAATAGCGCTAAAGTGCTTGCGCTTTTTCCCTAAAATGTGATAACATTGCTTTATCCACAATTGACATATTTAATTTACTTATAAGCCCCTAGTAAAGTGCACTGCATGGTCCTAGGGTTGTAAAATAAAAGCTACCAGTGGGCCTGTAGCATTGATCGTGTCACCCACTTAAATAGCTCTTTAAACATATCTCAGTCCTGCAATGGCTGAACCTGTGTGTGCAGTTTTAAACTGCCTTATCGACGTGGTAAGTTAAATCCCTTGCCAGGTCCAAACCTTCCTTTTGAATACATATAAGTCACCTCTAGGGTAGGCCCTGGATAGCCCAGAGTGCAGGGTGTACTGTATTTAAAAAGCAAGCCATGTAATTTTTAGTTCTGCTAGTCCTGGTAGAGAAGAACTCTTACATTTGTTTTTCATGACTGAAAAATTGGGATTACATTATTACATTTTATAAGTGTAATTTCCAAATTGGATTTAATAACTGGTTCATGTTTGGTGTCTCTGAAATACTAATATTAAAATCCTAATTAATAGTGAAGTCTTATTTTAATTTAAAATTCTGAAAATGTCACTACTCTTACCGTAGCCATTGGGTGCCTGCAGCCTGTCTCTGTTCACAAGTCTGGGGTGGCTGATAGTTGAGCTTTTTATATTCCACCTTGACAGCCACACACAATGGGTGTGACCTGATGGACCATCCTGACAAGATGAGAGGGAGGAGCTGTACTCAACCTCACTAACACTTGAATAAGCTATCTGCTGTCTACACACTAAGGGTTGCATACCCCCCTGTAGTGAGTCTGGAGTCAGGACAGAAAGGGAGGGCCTCTGTGCACTTCAAAGACATCTCTTTGCAGTCTCTCCACTTCAACAGCACCACGGTTTATATGAACTGGACCTCAGACACCCCCACTTCAGTACACTTCTGAACCTGTGAATACTGTGCCAGGAAGAAGGACTGCTGTGCTGCTGAAAGGACTGTCACACTGCTGGACTGCTACTCTGCTGGACTAATGCTTTGCCGTGCTGACCTGCTTCCTGCTGACCTATTGCCTGTGTAAAAATGACTGGACCCGCATCTCTGACCTCAGAGCCCAGGGTGACTCCAAGGTCTAGTTGACTAGCCTCCTGATCTTAAGCCTCAGGGACATAACAGGCTTTCAATAACATTGCATTTGCCCCTGGATTATGCCATCTTTAAGTCTGTGTGTTCCACAGTAATAATGACATTTATTAAAAGTTTCAATATTGATTCATCATCATAAACCAGGTTTGTCATATTTACTTGATCTATGGAAAACAAGCACAAATCATTACAGTAGCATAATTGTATATGTAAAATTTTACATTGAAGCCACATCTCCTCAGCCACGTGAAGGTAATCTGAAGTAGTTACATCTGACCTGAGGGGGAAATTTGGTAACAGATTGAGTTAGAACCGCTTGGTGCTAGTCTTTCTAAGCAGTTGCTGCTGACTGGAGTGTATCTAATAAGGTCTTGAAGGAATGCAGGCATGCTAAAGACTTCAAGCTGTTGATTCTCACTTGGGACAGAGATCTAGTAATGACTTGTACTGCAGCTATGTTGTAGGCCAGACCTAGTGAGTGAAGTGGGTTATATTGTGTCAAATGTTGCTCAGAAGTCCAGGTGGATTTGAAGACAGGAGTCAGCTGCATGAGTATGCGAACGGCATCTACTCTAGTTAAAATTACTTATTCTGTGCTGCACCCTTCATGGAACCCTGGATGGCATTCACATATAAGGTCTTTGTCCATGAAAAACGATTCATCTGTGTGGCTATGCATCTTTCCAGTACTTTCTTTTTTTTAGCAAAGGTGTGATATTCTATTTTAGGACAATCAGAAACCTTCAATAGATTAAAAGGTGAATTGATCGATATTAGTCTAGAAAGGTGTTATAAAAGGCCCTATGTATTTTAGCACAGAGGTGTTAATGGGATCTGAGAAATGAGTTGAAGGGTGTGTTTTAATAATGGGGTTCATGATTGATCAAGTTGTGTTTGCTTTCTATATTAGTCTATCGCCCGATTGATAGTACCTGAGAATGCTGATGGTTCACTCTTTTTCACCTATTCTGCAGAGAAGTTGTCAAAACATCTACATCACTTCTTGGGGCTGTTCATAATATTTAATGTAAAGGCAATGGAGTGTTGTTTTTTGATGTATCAAAAGTTGATTTGACTTTAAAAATATATATTTTTGGAAAACATTTTTTTAATTTGTAAGTTCTCTTAGTATCCGTGGAGAGATATTGATGACTGACCCTTTCCTCATTTAATTCCTTTGAGTACCATTGGGTTTATTTCTATTTTTTCATTCTACTTGGGTTTAGTCGATGCCAGTCATTGTTTTGGCATATTGAGATGGCAGCACATTGACTTCTTGATCTGGCGCGATACCTTGTAGTGATAACTTGTGCCAAGTTGCAAGACAAACTACTGTGTCAAAGACTCTTACCTCAACAAAGTGACGCCATCTATACATGTAGTACCCTTTCCTAAAAAGAATTTCAAGATTCTAAAAAAGCCAGTCTAAGCCTTTCCTGAAGTTTTGTAAATTCTCAAAATCTTGGACAGCTTCAAAATTAAAGCAAAACAAATAGAATAAACATTTTTTAAAAAGCACCATAAAAGAAGTGTGTGATGCGACAGGTCATGTAGCAATATCCTCAATTTGCCAAGTGGTATGACAAAGTATAACTGGGGAAGGAAATGGCTTTTGCTTGGGCATACAAATTATCTTGCCCCCAGAAAGTATATACGGTGCAAGAATGTGACAGGGACATCGACAGTGACATGAATGAGTATTTAGAAGAAGTGATCCTAATGGTGGAATTGTCAGGTAATGCTGAAGAAAAGTGTCAACTGAAATGTGGGTCACCTCTAATGTTTTTAGCTGATATCAGTCCTGCATTAGAGTTTGGCAGAGAAGTTTAAATCTGTTAATATAGGACAAAACCTCTGCCATTCTGAGGGAGCTCTGCCTGCCAAATTTACCGTGATCCGCTGGCCTAGCAGACAACTCTCTACATTGAGAGGAACCACCGTCATGGCAAGGATGCACAGGGAGCTCCTGCCCTGCATGCCAAAGATTTTCTTTTATTTTGTCCTGTCCAAGAGTATGGTTTCTGTAAGACAAAATCAGTAACAGAAGCTCCACACTAAATAGTGCATAGCATTTACTACTGTGACCCAGAAAATCTGTGGCAGATGGACTGATGCATCAAGGGTTTCCAACAATGGAGTCACTTGATTCTCCACTGCATGGAAACTTGGTGATTCCTCCATTCCTAAGCGGGAATTGCTGATTGTTGATTTGTGCTGGGGTCCCACCATGGCCAATCCATAAATGAGGTCCTTAGTCTTCGTCACTATTGAGCAGAAGAATAGTAGCATCCTGAGGGAAGTTTTCAGCAGGTTTGAGGCTGGTGAGTTAAAACTTAAGAAGGAACACACCTTTTTGTAAAACATGGAGTAGAATACCAAGGGCACATCAAGGGTGAAGGCAGTTGCATGCAGTTAGTTTTATCATGAATGAAGGTAGCTCCTCCTCACGTTCTGTGTAAACTTCCCTCGTGTGAATCGTCTTCTCAGAGGTAACTTTCTACCCTCACTTTATATAATAAGGACAGCTTCACGAACAGGTTTGTAAACTTAGGGGCATATTTACAAGCCCCTATCGCAACAGGAAAGTCACATGCCGCCTTGTGAATAAGAATGTCTGTATTCAACAACACATAGCAACTGTGGATTCCAAATGATTTGATGTTACAAACACCTCATTGTCACTAGTGTGAACAACTCTTTCTAATAATATACACAACAGAAAGATGTGACTTATCAAACAGAAAACAGATCCTTAAGAAAAATAATAGGTGTGATTGTCGACCTTCCGGTCTATATGGTAGACATCAGCTAGACCATCTTCAGGATGTTGAATGACCCTTAGGCAGTTACACGAACAGTTTCAAGTTGTAGCTCTATCCATTCAAATTTTGTCTATTTGAAATCAGAGAGAGGGCTGATGATTAGCAGCCACTGCTTCAAAAAGGTACATGCAGGTTAATTCAGTTAATTATGAACCTCCCGGTATCATCCTCAAGCACCAATGTGTCAAGATCTAGCTTGCGTCTAGATAATAGACCATTTGTATCAGATTTGTTCTAATAGAAATGAGTCAATTACATTTCTAAATAACTCAATATAAGCTACTAGATAGAGCTTGTGATCATTATCTGCATATTGAATGCTAAAATTGTGTGTAAGTTAGAAAATCCCTTGTAGGCATACCTACCTGCTAATGCATTGATCGCCCAAGCCTCCAAGGGTGTATTGGGTCTCCCATTTTTTCTTGTACTAGCCTTGTGAATCAGGCCCCCTTTCATGCTACACTTAGCGTGAAAGGGGTGTGCAATGGCTGTTGCCATTCCACCACAACACCCATTGATTTTGGCGCTGCCCCATATTTACATGGGTGGCGTAAATACGGAGCAGTGCCAAAATTACGACCAGGGAAAACCTGGTCCTAAAATGGTGAAACGAGGAGAAATGCCTTATTTCTCCTTGTTTTTACTGTTTCTATGTGCGCTGCATTGTGCAGCACACATAGAAATTGCAAAACGCCATTGATTGTTTATGTGCAGGAAGGTGTCTCTTCCTGCACATAAACAGTTAGTATAAAAATTACGAGTTGCAACTTCTACGTGTGCTGCAAAATGCAGCACACATAGAAGTTACCAAATGCAATTATCGATTGATTAGAATGCAGCAAGCCCAAAAGCATGGCGTGTGCTTTAAACGTTGTGCTTTTGAACTTGATGCATGTCTTTACTTAATAGAGCACAGCTGAGGGCTGATTGTGGGCACTTGTGAAAGTATTCCTGTTAATTGCAACACCTTCCTGCGCTGCAATTAACAAATATTTTCACAGTGGCCCACAATCAGCCAGCAGCAGTGGCCCATTAAGAAAGAAATGTAGCAACTGCAGGAGCCACTTGCTATGGAATGCGTCCCCGCTCGTGTTTTAAAAGCGGCAGCACGAATGCTCTCCCGGGATGTGTGCGTGTTTCACTCAAGACACTGCGCGCTCGGGTTCACTGAGCTGCGCGGGTGCATACGCGCGCACCTTACAGGGAAGACTGCTTACACTAGTCTAATGTCACTGGCCATTCATTCATATCCTGTCTAGTACTTCAGTTACTTTCAGAGTACAAGCTTGCCTTGTTATGCATGTTTTCTTGTAGTTCCATTTTGAACATCCTGTGCAGTATTTGTATGGACCAATACTTCGGGAACTGAGATAAGATTGCTTCTGTTGACTTTTGTGGGGGATTTCCAGCTTTTAATTTGAACTATACATAGGTTGAGTCCAGTGCTTAATTTGTGAAAAACATACGTGTCAGGACTCTAGGTATTTCACAATAGGCCACTGCATGCTGCACCACCAACAGCTCCAGACATATCTGACATATACTAATGTCATTCATGCCCACACGCCAACAAATGTCATGATTTCAATAATTTGATCTCACCCAATAAATATACCACGTAGCCCAAGCTGCAAGAATTGCCTGCACAAACTCACATTGTAATGTTTTGAATGTATTTCCCACTGGTGCAAACTGTTAATGATGTATTCTGCAAATAGACAAGTAGAACCACCAAGTGGTGAACTGTCAAAATTAAGGGCGGGTGCTTAGGAATAAGTGCTGGTGCTGAGCACCAAAACATACCGGCACAAATTAAGCTCTGGCTGAGTCACAAAACTCCAAAAAGCATATTATCAGAATGTCATCAACCATCCTTTTGCAAGATATCAATGCATGAGTAAGTATTTATATTCACAAGGGTGAAACTGATAAGCCTGTTTTAGCAGGTAGTACTTGTACATAATAGCCTCTTAGAGTGCATAATTTCACAAACATAATTGAAAAATCTGTATTTCATCCATCGTAATATGAAAATTAGAAATATCAAAAGGAGTATTGCCTGGAGTGCCCAGTGTGTAGCCAAGGGAATGCAAATCGTCTGACACGTATATAGTTAAGTAATCCAAAGAAGAGGATGTGCTGATTGGAAAAAGGACTGAGAAATGTAGGTATGAATTTACTGGGTTTGGGTGAATAACACCCCTCCACTGGTGGAGTTCGCAGAGTTTTGCCCACTCTGCATTCCGCTTGGAATGCGTAGTACCTGGAAAACTCTGCCAACCACCATGGGATGAGGATCTTTCTCAGGTGTGGCATGTAGACATTAAATTGACGAGCGCCAGAGAAAATTTGCACCCTCTAGCGCAATTTTCTGGCACAAGAATGCCTCCTGGTGTTACTTCTCAACATGGGCAGTCAAAGCAGTTTGGGTTAATGAAGCTGCTGCTTGAGTAGAGAATATATTCTAGTGGCAGAAAGAAGCAGTGACCTCTGGCGGGCCATGTGTTGTTTGCACTGACTATACAGTGTGGAACAAACTCCTGGCGCTAAAAATCAGCACAAGCAGCTCGACATGCCGAATTCTGCCCACTTGCAGAACTCTGAGTTTCTATGTAACTCTGCGGAATTCCGCCTAGTAAAACTCTGTGAGTTCCGCCCACCCCTAGAATATACATCCCTTCATTTCATAGCTTAATCTTGGAAGCTGAATGATTCCACATGATAGAGGAGAGAGAACAAGGGTGGCATGGTGATATGCGCACCTGGAAATTCAAAAGGAGCAACTGTTTCTATCAAAGATGCTTGCAGATCATTCAGTTTATGTTGAAAATCATACAGATGAATTGACTAATAAATGTGTCTCCAGACAAATCAGTTTAATGAGAATGTGCGGTATAGATGCCCTCAATAACTCACTCACTCTATCACTCAGAAGCCATAATCCAAGGAAGAAGGCTTGCCAACATGTCAGGAAGTAGAGTCATTGCTGTAGCTTTGCTGATCATGCAGAGGAGAAGGAAGGGGTGGGCCTTTGGGTAAAAGTCTCACTCTTTGATATTGTGAATGGAGAGGTGGTCCCTGTGCTTATGGTCACTTTTGGGAATGTGAGCTCAACTCAGTAACTGTCCACTCACATGCCATTCTGCATTTGTCACTGTATTTGCTGCATTGCATTTTCTGCAGACTGACTTCTTTCTGAGAACTTGCGGCATCACAGCAGGTACATCATGGCATAGATAGTAATGATGCCTGTGTCACGATGCCCATGATAGGAGTTTGATGCACTAACAACAACTTGCATCAGGATGTAACCATGCAGTGATCAATGCACACAAGCATTGTGTGCTCCAGTGGTTTTATACTGTAACAGATTTTACATCCTATCTTGAAGCATTCGAGTGCACTAATGTTGCATATTAGCTACCTCACATAGAACATCTGTTCTTCATTCACCAATTCTGGTATTCTTTCAATGTGCAGGTCCTCTGTGATGCCAAGAGACACATGAAACATGTGTTTGCCAATTTCTGGGATTTTCTTCATGACAACAATAGCTTGAAGTAGTCACCTACTGCTGCAAAGTTACAGGCCGGGTGGTATGGTGGCATGATGTGGCTGATTGGCAGCCACAATATCATATCTAAGTATATATTCGCATAAAAGTCCTCGAATAAAATACAGCACCTGGTGGAACACTCATGTGAAATGATCAGCAATGCCATTGTACATGCTAGAATTAAGGACTGATCTGAGACTGGTGAATGTGTTTTGGAACATACCAGCTACTAATTCATTTCCTTGCCCACATGAACAGTTCAAATCCTCGCTACCAATAAGTACATACATCATTTCATTGGTCCACTACCTTACAGCTGCAGTGTTTTAACGTATATCCGTTCTCCCATTCACCCATCCTCTTCCCAAACCCATACTACCATACATCATGGCCTATCTTTGACCTTAACAGGCAACTCTTCATGTACCAACCTTCATCGACTAAACCAAAGCACTTCAAAATACAGGAACACCCTCCTATGAGCCAATATTCCAAACCCCCCCCTTCTACACAACCCAAGAAAAGAAGGCCAACTAATGGCTCTTGTTCCTTCTGCCTACCTCTGTCCACCCCTCTGACATCTTGCCTCCTCTTTTTACCATTCTTCCTTTCTCAGTGGGTACATAAATGTCTCCACACCACTTAATGTGTTCTGCCTTTCTTCCCTTACTAAGGCAACGCACTTCCATTTCTCTTCTGCCCTCCATAACCCACAGGTTCTTTACCTCTTGGGAGTCAAATGACTGTCTGGCCCTTGCTACATTTTGACCTATTCTATTTACCTACCTCTGACTTAGTTCACTCCTAATCATTGAAAGATCTGTGAACACACATCATCTAAACAGCTGCAACCCTGACCATGTCTTTGGCACCAACCCCTTGCACAGAAATAACGTAGCTTCCACGCTTCACTAGGCTACAGACACTGAAGCAAGCTCTACCTCATTGCACTCAACTCTCACCTACCTCTGATTAGTCAATGTATTCAACAGCCTCATATCCATCAAGCCTTTCTTGTGCCTGAGCCACAAAACGAAGACCTCCCCCTTTGTTAAGGCATTGAAAGTAATGCATGTGCATTGATCAGTCATGTCCACCACCATTGCTCCTACGTCTACAGAAATGTAGAGATTTACAAAGTCTCAATTGATTACAACTCATTTAATAGTACTGCAGGAACATTCCATCACTTTTTTTATTGAATTACATACTCTGTTATATTTAACATGCATGGCATGGTCTCTAACATTTAATGTATTTCCATTTAAAATGAGATGCTTCATTGCATGATAAAATCATAATGTTGACATCACTAGAAAAAATATATACCAATACAACTGGTGTGGCTATAAGCAGTACATTATTTAAGAGTATGACAATACAAGTGTTAGTCCAGTAACAAACTGCTGTTCTCCATTAAAAACCACACAGCTGGGATTGGTCTAGAAATCATCATTGCATCATTTAAGAACGCTTTGAGGGGGGATATTCATTGTAAAAATGTCATATTTTAAGTGAAAAAAGAATGTTGCTGTGTTATTCACCAGTGAATGAGAACTTAAAATCCAAAGACACCAATGGGCATAGTTCTTAAAACGATGGGCCTGATTTAGATCTTGGAAGTAATGGTCCCTCGTTTGCTTTTCCATTGGATTCCCTGTTGGATCCCCCGCCGGATTCCGTCTACTAGGCAGTCTGCCTGCTCTATGGTCGAAAGACCATTGGAGTGCCACCGAGTCCGCCAGGTATGTTCACCCACTTCGAAGGTGCCATCGGCAAAGGTGGTTGGCAGGGGGGACAGACAGTTTGTCTACCAGGCCAATCCCGCTGACGTGACTGTTGCAGTAAAACCTCCACACCTGAGTATGCGACTTAGAGGGTATATAAGGCAGGGACTCACCTTTCCTCACTTTCACACTTCCTTTTCTTCCTTGGAGCCGATCTTCCAAGACCTGCCTCTGCTGCTGCTGCTGCTTGATGACGAACAAAATCTACACCGTAGTGGATGGAACTGACTATAAGGTACAACTTTACCTGTTGCCTTTTGACTTGTCTGATAACATGTGCAATAGATTTGTGCATTTTTAAATCTCTCTTACAAGCAATAGCATTCCAATGTGCAATGCATATGTGTGTGTAATGTTCACATTTAAGAAATTAAAAGAACACCACCTGTATGATTACATTGAATATCTAAATTTAGTGCAAGCTGCCTTCAAAAAATATGCACTTGCACAAAAAAGGATATCAACAATCAAAAACTCAGCAAAAAGGTGAGTTTATATAAATTTCAAAAATTGTCAGTTAAAAAACATATTCATAACACATCATTGGGGTAAGCACATTGTAGCATGATGTAGAAATTGCACTATACAAGGTGTAACCTTCACCTTATTAATTACCTGTTAAATCAATGTCGGTCCAAAATTTGAATCATTCAAAATATTCATTCATATATTATTTTTCCTTGTCTAGTGCAAGTCCTGTATTTTATCTAAATTCAGTAGTCACATTATTTTTTAAGGTGTAATGCATATGTGTTTGTTCTAATCATTAGTCAAGGTGAAGTAAACACATCTACAGTCACACTTCAAAAGAAAATTTCAAACATCCATTTGTTGCCGCAAGTGTCCATTTTCATGATGAATGCTGCACCTAAGTACAAATGACCATCACATCATGGGTCCTAATGGCCTTCCCATCGAATTATATAAGTTGCGCCCAGATAAGATTGCGCCGTATCTCCGGGACATGTTCCTCGAGGCACAGGCGGCGGGCTCCCTTCCCCCTGACCAACGTCTTGCTACTATTGTTGTTATCCATAAGGAAGGGAAGCCGCGGGATCGGTGTACTTCTTACAGGCCTATCTCTTTGTTGAACGCGGAGCCCAAAATCCTTGCCAAGGTACAGGCCAATCGCCTGATCCGGGTCGTGGGCGACCTGATCCATCAGGATCAATCCGGTTTTATACCCCAACGCAATACCGCTTTGAACCTGCGGCGACTGCATGGCGTCCTCGCTAGGGCGCCATTCATGCGTGAGCCGGCCATTTTGGCGTCCCTGGACGCTACCATGGCGTTTGACACCTTGGAATGGCCGTACATTTGGGCAGCATTGGCGAAGTTTGGGTTCGGCCCGGGGTTCATCGGTTGGGTGAAATTGCTTTATGATAACCCACTGGCACAGGTGGTGGTCAACGGACGGGTGTCGGCTCCTTTTGCTTTGGGTAGGGGTACGCGACAGGGATGTCCGTTGTCGCCTCTTCTCTTTGCGCTTTGTTTGGAGCCCCTTGCGGAGTGGCTGCGGTGGCATCCTTCGATGCGTGGCCTTAGATGGACGCCGGAGTACGAGGATCGTGTCTCCCTATATGCGGACGATATCCTCTTGTATCTTGCATCTCCACGCAAATCGCTCATTGTATTGGTGGATGTGTTGAGCTCCTTTGGTCGCAACTCCGGATTGGTCATTAACTGGGCTAAGTCTTGTGTGTACGTTCTCTCCGGGGAGGCCCCCCCCCTTCCGCGGGGGTGCCCTATCCAGGTTGCGCAGTCGGGGTTTAAGTATTTGGGAATCTTTATAACCCTAGACCTGGTGGCCCGTTATGAGCGGAATCTTCTCCCCCCCCTTCAGCGCCTAAGGGCGGATGTGGCGGGTTGGCGGCGGCTGCCGCTCTCGCCGCTCGGCCGGACGGCGTTGTTCAAAATGATGTCGCTGCCACGCTTTTTGTACGCCCTACAGAACACTATGGACGTAGTGCCGGCCCGCTATTTTCGGGAGGTGGAGTGTCTTCAGCGTCGATTGTTTTGGGATGGGCGGCCGCGGATCGCTCTCGCCAAACTAACCCTACCGTGGTACGATGGGGGGGTCGCTCTCCCTGATATTAAACGATATTATTGGGCCTCCCAGTTGGCTGCTGTCAATCACGGGATGTATGGGCCTGCTTTGAACCCGGCTTTTGAGATGAACAAATTGTTATTGCCAAGCGGGGATTATAATCGAGCACTATACTCGGGGTCCCTTGATGCGCGATTGACAGGCCCGACGCGGGTCGCGGTACAGGTGTGGCATGCAGCCAATGCGGCGATGGGGTGGAGGGATCGCTTGACTCGGGCAACGCCTTTGTACGCTTCCCGGCATTTGGGTTATCTGTGTAATACGAAAGGCTTTGAGAAATGGGATCTGATTGGTATCAGCAAGGTAGGGGATCTCTGGACGAAAGGGAAATTTAAGACGTTCGACATGCTGAAAACCGAATATCAGTTGAACGATAGGGAA
The DNA here is from genome assembly GCF_964204655.1 of Triturus cristatus. Classification (NCBI taxonomy): domain Eukaryota; kingdom Metazoa; phylum Chordata; class Amphibia; order Caudata; family Salamandridae; genus Triturus; species Triturus cristatus. The sequence continues at coordinate 220,046,482 of NC_140584.1, forward strand.
TACTTTCGATACGCTCAGGTTCATCACGCTTTCTGTTCCGTATTCCCGGATGCTGCGGCTATTCCGGAGTCCTCCCCGTTGGAAGATAGAGTATTGGACGGCTACGTGCCGGATAGCACCATTTCGCTGATTTATAAGAAGCTTATCAATGATCGAATGGGTTTGCTGACCTCATTGCGAGAGACATGGACTGCCGACGGCTTGGAATTTGACGACGAGGATTGGGTGTCAGCGGTGGCCTCCCCGAAAGAGGTGGCTATCCCGGCCAGTTTGCGTTTCGTCCAGCTTAAGATACTTCATAGAGTGTACGTCACGGGGCCTGGTTTGATGCGTATGGGGTATTCGGTGGATGGTCTGTGTAAGCGAGGCTGTGGACTACTGGGGACTTTCCTCCATATCCTGTGGGAATGTCCGGAAGTGACTCGGTTTTGGTGTAGAGTGCATGCGGTGTTAGAAGAAGTCACGCAGGTTGCCTTGTTGCCGGAGGCACGGAGATGTTTGCTGAATGTCTGGGAGCCGACTGATTACAATGTGATGCAGACGCAGTGGGTGACTCTGGGCTATATGGTAGCGAAGCGTGACATTGCACAACTGTGGGGCTCCCAGAGGCCACCAACGGTCTCAGCGTGGAAGGAACACATGGACTGGTGTATGTTCAGAGAGAAAACGGTGTATGTGGCGAGAGGCAAGCCTGGGAAGTGGATTAAGGTGTGGGGTCCCTGGAACTCCTATTGTGGAGGTATTTGCGCCCCGCCCCAGACGCGAGAGATGGATGCTGCTCTGTCTCCCTAGCCCGCGCATTCCTCTATGCTCCTGCGACATGTGTATTTGGTTTCTTCTGCCTGCCCCCCCCCCTCTTTCTCCCTGGGTTTGTTTACCCCTTTGATATGGGGAGCACATGTTACTACTATTGACCCACTCTGCCTTGTGTGTGTGATGTTTTTCGTTGTTTTTTTTTTTTTTTTTTTTAAATATGAAACCTTTCTTTGTTTATCCGTGGACTGCGGCTGTGGCTGGCTGAGTTGATTAGCACTCCAGTAGCTCTCCTATTGCTTCACCGATGTGGCTGTTAAGATGTGTCTATGCTTATAGTGTGCATTAGCGGCCGGCCTGTTGGTTGTAGGCCCATATTTGTATGTCTCTGAAATTGTAATAAAGGTTTTTATAAAAAAAAAAACAAAAAAAAACAAATGACCATCACATACAATTTTAACCAGTGTTAAAAGACACAGTTAGACAGATTTACAAATACATGTTAAACATATAACTGTTTCTCTGGTGAGCCATAGAGCTGGTGGTACAGGGACAGATCCTCAGTTGCCAGCAAATCCGGCTCCACTGGTGAGAAGGCTGGGGCTCTGTCACCTGCTCTTACTGGCATCATGGCTTCCAGATGTCAGAAACAGTAGCAAAAGTTGAGGAGGTATTGCTGGCTGCAATATTAGGAGGCTAGTGAGCTTTTTTTAAGTGTAGTATACATGTACTCATCGTACGTGATAGTCATCGGCGACGGACACATCCATTGGCTGCCGTATGTTGCTTTCTCACATGTTAGCCTATGACTGAGTCCATCATGGAGTTTCACACGGTCAACTTCTGCAGCGATCCACTAATTCCAAATGTACTGATGGTGAGGTCAGGCTGCTGCCATTTTAGATGGCCAATTGTGTGTTTGTTAATGTTTAGTGGGGCACCACCACTCAAAATGGTGGCTACTTTGTTTACACATACAAAATGCTAATGTTACTCAAATAATTTAAAAAAATGTTTATGTAGTGCGTTACTTTGGTTTAATGAGATGTTTGTGTGATGTTGTTTACACTTCCGATGAAGGTATTCTGTTTGATATATATATGTAAATAATACATTCAAAATGTATGATTTACACATAATAGTTTTTTAATCTATAGACATGTAAAAAAATGATAATTGTGAAAAATATATACCAATTCTAGATGTTGTGTTAAAATATGTTAAGAAACCATATATATTTTTTGCAAAACATGACATTTGTGTAATATATCTAAAAATAAAATTAGTAAATACTTTAAAATGTTGCCATTTTGTTATGCAGACACATGAACCCAAGCAAGAAGAGTGACAAGACAACAGCCTATGGTGTTCTGACCATATCCAGACCTTGTGACCATGGAAGAGCAGGATACTATCAAAAAATCCAGACTGAATAGGCAAATGATACTGGATTTATGTCATCAGCTGCAACCAGTTCTTCTGCCTTCCCACATCTATTACACCAATTGTCAAACTCATGACAGTGCTTCATTTTGTGGTCACAGGTTCATCCCAATACACTGTTCCAATATCTGGTTGAATGTTTCAATCAACATTCAGTGGTGTACTACTCAAAGTTCTTTCTTCAATGATGAGACACATCAACAGCTTCATTCAGTTTCCACAACATGAGTATTTGCCGAATGTGAAGGGTGATTTCTATGGCTTGGGTCACCTACCGCATGTGGTTGAAAATATTGATGGCACACATGCTGCCTTAGTGTCAGCATGCACCAGGGAATAAGTCTACCCGAATCAGAAGCACTTCCATTCAATCAATGTGCAATTTGTTTGCCTACCTGATTTGTAGATCCCAAATGTATGTGCGCATTTCCCTAGATCAGGCCATGATTCCTTTGTATCACAAAACAACAGCATACCCCTGCAAATGTCACGACTTGGACCTGAGAGGGCCTAGCTTGTTGGTAAGCACAATCTAACATACTAGTGTTTGGGTAATTTCAAGGTGAATATTCTGAAATTGTGTTACATATTTTGGCTCTTTCCTTTATTTTCCTTTTAGGAGACTCAGCTTATCCTAATCGTCCATGGTTGTTGGCACCGCCGAGGAATCCAACAACACCAGGGGAAGTCCGCTGCAATGAGGCTCATGGAAGAACACGGAGGCCAATGGAGTGGGCCTTTGGGCTCCTAAAGTCCAGATTTCACTGTCTGGACAAGACTGATGGAGCCCTCCTCTACTCATACAATAAGGTGTGCCAAATCACCATGGCCTGTTGCATGTTGAACAGCATAGCCCTGTGATGGAACACCCCATGCTTCGCAGAAGATGGAGACCATAAAGAGCCACATTAAGATGATAGTGGTGAAGAGGAAAAGAGTTGATTTATGTCAAGAGGTTATAGACAACATCTTCACCTGAGTTTAAGTATACATTTACCTTCTATGACATTAAGGTTAAACCATCATTTAATCTCATGAGGAGAACGGTCTGTGCTGGACATTTTTCAGAAAAGGCAAGTTGATAAAATTCAGGCCAAATATGTTTATTGATCAAAGTGTTGACATGTTAACTAATGGGTTCATTTTCAAATGTTTCTGATTGTTCTTTGAAAATGTGTCTTTAAAAGTATTCATTTTTAATGTGTCTAATGTAATTATTTTGCGTCTGTTTTAGGATCCTTCACCACGTCATCTTCATTTGGACATTTAAATGTTGTGACATTTGTAGTTATATGCTGCTTTTGCGAAGTACAAAGGGAACATGGGTTGATCCTGTGGAAGACACACACAGACTTTGGGTGTACATATATTGTACTGAGACAACTTGCACAGTTGATTGAATGGAAGTTTTGAAGATTGCACTGCAGTTGTTTTCTGTTGATATTCTCACCAAGCCAATATGTGCTGCTTGAATTACATTGCTTTAACCACACGTGGTAGTCATCATGAAGCATATTAATATCTTCTCACATTGCCAAAATGCTCATATTGCGTTAAGTGTATGAAGCTGTTGATGTGTCTCATTTTTGGAAGGACTCCTTGTAGCACACAACTTAAAGCTGGTTGTGACTTTCCCACAGATACTACAACAGTGTATTGGAAAAATCCTGTGGCCACCAAATTGAGTACTGCAAGGATTTTAGACTCTTTCTGTTCTTGTTGTGCAATTTCTATTGTGAGGCTGATGATCTGGCTCCAGCTGGTGATATAACTCAATAACATTTTGCCTATAGAATCGGATTGTTTTGCTTTCATCCCCTTCTTCCATGGAGGCAAGTTCTGGAACTGGAAATATTAAAATGGCACTGAGTATTTGGGTTATGCATGGTTGGCTATGTTTCAGAAAAAATTGACAGACAAATATTTTTCAAATGTAATAAAGTATTAGCTGATGATCTTTTGTTATTTGTATTTTGTTGTCATGGTTGAAAAGTGAGTGAAACATTACTTACTTGCAATTCAATTATGATTTAACTTACATTTGTCTTTTTACATTTTAAAATGTGTGATGGAAGGAAAATTATCAATGAATAAAGCAAAGTACCACAACACTAGTCTTTGGCTTTGTTAGTTTAGGTTTTTGTAAACAAAACCGAATGAACTAACACAGGATAAAAACAAAAAGCCAAAAATATTAGAAAAAGTCAGTCATGGTGAATAAAAACATTATTGAAGAGACAAAATATCGCAAAAAAAGTTAGTAAAAATTCTTAACTCCGATTCAACTGATTGAATTTCTGTTGTTTTGATGACAAACGGTTTAAAAAGTTCTATGTTAACTTTCTAAATTACTTTGGGATGTTTTCTTGTATTGTGTTTCTACTTTATTTCTGTTTGTGTGATGCATAAATACTTTACACACTTCCTCTAAATTAAGCTTAACTGCTTTTGTGCCAAGCTAACAGAAGGTTAAAAATAGGTTAATTTAGCGACTTTTGAGTTTCACTCTGACAAGGATTGTGGATGTTGCTTGTGAAGAACTCACACATCCCTTAACCCAAAAACAAATTTCTCTCATATTTCTTCAATAGTATTGTAAAACAACTTTTAAAATATATATTACAAAAAATTAATAACTCCAACTAATTAAAATGTATACATATTAATACAATATATAAGATATTTGAAAATATTTAAAAGTGTATTGGTAATTAAAAATAAAATTGAAAATTTAAAATAATATGTTATAAAAATAAATGTAAAAAATCTTAGCTTGAAATATTTAAAAAGGGACACTATGGAAATATTTTATTATTATTATTAAAAATAAAATGAAAATGAACACATATACATTAAAAAAAGAAAATATTCATGCAGCCACTAACTATATTTTAAAAATGTATTGTATGTTCACACTTTCTACAATCTTTAATAAACTACTTAAAGCAAAAATAAACACATATAAACTTAAATATATTTAGAAATAATCAAAAATAAAATGTATTAATAAACATTATAAGCAGTAAAATAAAACTTGCTGGGGAGTAAGGTTTTTTACCTTAGGTCTAGGAGAGCCAACAGTAGGGAAAAGGCATATATGTGGGGTGGGGTGGGGGAAATGTTTGTGTTCCAACTTCAGCCTTACAAACATCAGCAGCATGCATATAGTAGAGGAAAGATTTACAATTCTAACTCCAGTTCACAAACATTGGGGAAAGTGCATATAATTGCTTGATTAGATTTACTTCAGGACAGAGCCTGAGGGCTAGAGAGACATAGACGTTATTTTGTTCTTTGGAGCCAGGTATGTTTAAAAACGATTTCAGTGAGAATGTCAACAAAATGTTTGCTTATTTAAAATATGTTCCAGAATCCTATTCTTCTCCCTGTCACAAACAAAGAATTTGGATATATTTTTGTAATATGAAAACGGGTATCTTTCCATTTTTTCAGAGATCCTTCAAATCCCTTATTATTGCTTAGTTTTTGAAACCAAACCACTAGGCCAAGAGTGATGCTTGTTTGAGATGGGTGACAACATGAAGATGACACATGATATGCAAATGAAATACAAGGTTTCGAAAGCTCATAAGAAGAACTCAATTTTGAGGAATTGGGTTTCCTTTTTATAATTAATAAGTGATAACTTTCAATTGTGAGCAGGTGGACAGTTCGAGTTTGCTGTAATAATAATTCAGGGGCATATCAGCAAGGCGATGCGATGAAATTATCGCCGCTTTAGCATCCGTTTTTGGACGAAAAGCGGCGATAATTTTATCGCCCTATCAGCATGGACACGCTAACTCTCTAATGAGATGCAAAGTGAGCGTTCCTCCCCAAAATAACTGGAGAAATGTCGCTAACCGACATTTCACCAATTATCAAGGTGTACGCCAACATGCAGAGTGATAAGAAAGGTAGCGCTAACCGCGGTTATCGCTACTTTCCAGACGCCTGCTTTTATTCTGACTTTAGCCATGTAATCCAATGGGAGGTGGATTACATGGCTAAATCCACCCTGCCCTATCAGCAAGGTATCGCCGGTCGCAGTGCGATTATCACTGGATTTCCAGCGATAATCGCACTGTTTTGTGGCTAACGCATAGATTTCTATCGCTTGGGAGATAAGCGTTGCTGATAGCACGCTATCTCCGCGATAGAATCCAGCGTTAGCTTCGATAATTATCCTCGCGCTAAGAGCTCTGAGCGATAATTATCGCAGGCCCTTGCTGATATGCCCCTCAATTTGTAACATAGCATTTAGTATCACATATTTTGTTTTCGAAGGTCTGCAAATGGCAGATGTTAGTTACCGTTACTCGTGTCATCTTAATGCTTCTCAAATCATAGACTTCTTGATAATGAAAGACTGAGTCTGCCCTGTCGGCATTTGAACATGTTGACTTGTAGTATGCCAACAGTCGCCAACAGCAGTTACTCACTTAGCTATCTTTGAACAAGCCACGCAGTAAACAATTTTCTCTTGCATCAGTATTTTGTACCAAATTTCTCATGTGAACAAGTGAAATGTGATGCCGAAATACAATTTTATTGTGATTTTGTGATTACTTCGACATCCAGTAAGCTAACTATACACCTGCCACCTTAGCCAAAAAGAAGGTTCTCGAATACTCGATGAAAGTTCACATTCTTCGCTATACTACAGCCATGAATGGAGGTTTTTCTAAACATCACGGTTGTACGGATTGTTCTTGTTGAGTGCATTCTAAGAAGTGCGCCCTTTGACCACAGGGTGGCATTGCAGAGTAAGATAATGTTAAATCTGCTACACGAGCATGGGTAGCTGACAGGATTTTGTTTTTGCCAGTTTTTTAACTGCTTCGTATCAGGGTTTCCACTTGTCATTTCATTCATTATCCCTGTTAGTAATAATTGCGCTATATTATTGACATGCAATATTTATGAGCACTTAGCCTTTGTGGCAGTCTACTTTCTGAAGTATGGGATGTCTCATCTTTAATGACAGGGCTGCAGACCTTTCATCGCAGATGAATGATTGAAACTCGAGGGGGCATTGGGTTTAGTTAGTGGGCGAATTAAAAAGGCACTGGAATCAAAATATATATAATATGATATACAAATCCCCGTTCACTGCAGAATGATTTGTTTAAGATGGAACGTTTGTATTTGCTTTGATTTGCCGTCACGCTATTCACACATTAAAAGCCCTCTAGAAAAGGTTAATGGAGACGGTTGTGGGCGAGGAAGACTGCCATATATAGGGTCCATTTATACAAGGTGCCGACATCTTGTTCATACTATCGAGGTGATTATACTGTTCACTTTGCAGTGGGTTAGTTTACGATAACATGGCATAAAGTGCCTTGCTGGGGTATATATGCACAGAGGTGCTGTTAAGCGCCATATCATATATCAGGGATCTAGTCCTCTTACATAACCTTGTGCATCTGGAATGGTCACTGAATGCTGAAATAAAACAGTGTTGATGTACCGCTGACTGTTAACTGAGCCAGGAACCTCCTCACCATATCTGGTGGGTATCTGTGGATAGAGTATCTGTATCTCAAACCTGCAGGGGTGGCTTCTCCGCTTTGGCGGAAGAGCGTTGCCCCACTGCTTTCTCGCACAGCAAGAAGCAGGAACAAAAAATGGTAATAACTTTTAGTTATTACCATTTTATGTTTGCGTTGCTTGCGGGCCCACTCCTGAGTACACAGTGACTGTTTGGTCGGCCCTCTCTGGCCGCCCAAACCAGACATGCGCACTTTGCTCTTCTCCATGCATGCTGAAATCCAACCTGCATAGAGAACATGGCCACCCCATAAGCCCCTTGGCTGGGAGCCGTCCCAACCAATCACAACACTGCATGCAGCATTGTGATTGGCTCAGGGGAGGGAGTCTGGCTGCTTGCTTCCTGTCCCTGTCAGAGGCAGGAGAGCAGGAGCCGAGAAGATGCAGGACCCGGCCTCATGGTAAGTTTAATTACCCCCCGCGCGACCTTCCCAGCAACACCCTCTCCCACTACGACCCATCTCACACCCGCCCCACCACCTGCGAGCCATGCCAGCCACAACTGCAAACCTGTGCATATTACTTACTTTCCCCTGACTAGTGAGCTTACAGGATCAGGCGTAACCGACCTGCCATAATGCCGGTTTCCAGGAATGTTGAATCACCAAAATTCTAGAAGTAGCAAAACTAACATCACACACCTTTGAACTTAATGACATCACCGGAAGTATCATATGACCTATGATCCTGAATCTTTCCAGGAAGTGAAGTCACATGACCTTAAGCCTGATGCAATCACAACATTGCTAGCTTCCATATTTACTTCATAATTAATATCACAACATAACATAGACAATTGTTTATTTAAGATACCACATATCAGGGTGCCTACGTAATCCCCGAAAGTGCTGGGTTGCTGATCTTGTCCTTAATTGTAGCGACCGAGTAAAGTGAATGAGTTACACCTTTTCTGGGGGTCTGGTAGGGGTTTTATTCAAGACCATTATGAAAAAATGGGGTCATAGTGCATTTTAAAGCATACATTTCACATGAATGTGCTAAAAAGCCATAGGCTCAAAAAGGGCGCGCATTAACTATTCAAATCCTTTCTTGATGTGTTGTAGGTGCCCCTCTCACATATACCACAGTTGAGCTTCCTCATAGCAAGAATTACTTCCAATGTGCTTCCAATATTTTGCCACACACCAAGGGTTTCCTCAGTATGCTAGAACAGTCATTTTCCACAGATGCTGAGCATACCAAGAAATACACCAGGCATGCCGGTATCTTCCCAAAGGTGTCGATTATGCCAAGAAATAACACCAGTATGCCAGTATTTAATCACAGATGCCTGACATGCTAAGAATTGCATCCAGTATACCAGCACCATTATTTCGACGTGGGACCTCTATAAGGCAAGGATTACATTCAATATGCAAGGGCTAATGAGTCACAAGCATGACACCACATTCTCAGTCAAATCGACTTACATTCCCTCACTCACATTCATTCTCTCTCACTCACTCTCACTGTCAATCATTCAAAATCACTTGGACTGACTCATTCTTATTCACTCTCACTCATTCATGCTTTCTCACCCACTTACACTCACGCTTGCCCTCACTTCCTCATCCTCACTCACTTTTTATTCACTCTGATTCCCTCATTCATTCACACTCGTTCATTCTCACTCACATGTACTCTCACTTAGTTTTACTTACACTTACTTGTGTCCACTCTTATTCTTTTTCAGTCTCACTAATTCTCACTCACTCTGACTCCCTTGTTCTCCCTCATAGTTATGCGCACTCACTGTCACTCATTCTCACTCACGCTCATTCTCACTTACACTCACACTGCCTCACACTCATTCTTTGCATTCATTCTCACGCACCCATTCTCACACATTTGCATTCACTCTTGTTCTCATTCACAAAGACTTTCTCATACTCACTGACACTCATCTCAGTCACTGCCTTTTAGTGACTCTCACTCATTCACTTTCACTCACACACACACGCTCACACATACACATGCTGTCTCACATAAACTAACTCTCCCCCTCAAGCGCTAACACAACGTACATCGATAAGCATGTTTAACTTACCTCAGCAGCCCAATACGGTCTCATTCCAGTTGTGACCCCTAGCAACGCCTAAATTACGTCCATATCAGTGGGACATTTCAATGATAAATCAATTTACAAATTACATGCACAGATTATGCAGACAATATATTCCATGCCATTTTGAACATATCCTCCAGCCAGTATGCAAAGCACGACCTGTTCCAGGTCCCCTCTCATTTGTACCCACCATGGTATTCTTAGCTGTTGCAGCACTGGGGAGGATCTGCAGGCATCAGGCTGCATGGACCTTTCAGTTCAGGAGAGTCAGTGACTTCACTTGATCTGGTGAGCGAGTATTGCTCTATGGCCTCTTTGATCTGCTTCTGTGATATTCTGGTGGAATGCACCCTCTGTAATTGAAGCAGTCATAGCATGAGTATACATTGCACATATGTGCAGTAGCAAGAAAAGATGTGCCATTTGCCCTACCCAGACCGGGAGAGCAATGGTGATACCAGGGAGGAGGACCAGAGAGACTTTGCAGTCAGGACCGTGTCAGTGGGTATGGAATGGCTGGGTCTACTCTACGGCCAGATTGAAAATGGCGCCTTCAGATAGGATGTCAATCCCACGCGTCATGTGTTAGTTCGTAGCTCAGAAGCCTTGTAGGAATATCCCATTGCTTGCCGTGGCAGTGGGCTCCTGCTAAAATGCTTCCATTTGTACCAGACCAAGCAAACATTACAGTGTGAAGAATGCACTCATTCGATGGGGGGGGGGGGGTAGATAATAAGGACATGTCCACTGATAAACTCATAGTTTTGTTTTCTTTGGAATGCATATGGTAGAGGTTAACAATTTCTCTTTTTATGCTAGAGTGTATACACACAATTTAAACAATACCGAGGCGCCCATGATTTTCCAGTTGGCTAACTGTAAGGTGAATCTAAGGCCCCCCGTTTGTTGTATGTCACTGTTTCGAGGTAGACGATTTTGATCAAAAATAATATTGGGCGGCTGCACAAGGTCAGTATATAATTACCTCAATCAATATTTTGCAATGTAGGAGGTTATTTCATTTGTGCAATATTGGACAACCTTTAGGGCGAACGTGATCAATTAGGGATATACCCTTCGTTCATACATCTGCAGAAGCACCATGCCCAGCTTGTCCCAATCACAACCACCATGTTACAATTCACCCTCTATGGCCATCGGAAGTTGTAGCCCTTGATTATGGGGCAGTCAGGCTGGTGGTGAGAGCACTTCCTATTGATGTGTCTACTCTGATTGGTGGCCTGCAGGCCAGCCTTGCAGAAGAGCACCTGATAGAGTCTCATTGGCCGTTGTGAATCCCATGAACCCTTGTATTGCTATGTTTCATGGCAGTGCCGGGAATTCTCAAGGGAAGGGGGTTCAAATGCAACATTGTAATCAATGATGACCTTTTCTCAGAGTATGAGCGCCTTCTGATGAAAGACGAATCCTAGGGGTTCTCTCGCTGGCACTGTAGGCACACTCTACTATCAAGAAGTCTCTGTGATTCTCTTTCATTCGCTAGTTTCTTCAGCACTTTAGGGAATCTAATCCTAGATATTACCACAGTGGCGTAACAAAGGCCTCCACTGCTCCCATTGTGCGGGAGGGGGTCACTGACGTAACGAAACTTGAGGGGGCCCCTCTGCAAGGTACGCAGTCAATCTAGAGCTCTCTGGCCAGATTACTATGCTGAGTGGACCCTCCTGCACCATGGAGGCTGCGGGGGCCTCTTTTACACCCCAGGGGAGGGGTCAGAGTTGAAGGAGGCCCCCTCAGCACAAAACTCTGGCCTGAGAGCTCCTGACTGAATCCGGAGGGGGGTAGCAGGGGGCCTCCTCAAGGTTCGTTACACCACTGGATTGCCATGATGTCTTATAGAAGCTGTCTCTCCCTCTTCGTGGCATAGGGAATCCTCAGGAGTTCTCCCTATGCATGCACATCAGACCAGAGGAATTTGTCTCACCAGCTGTGAGCAATGACATTTTCTTCTACCTCAATGCCAGAGTTCCTTCCTGACAGACCATATAAAAGGGTAGCAATGATTCTGAAGGTTACTGGTTGCACCTCGTGCATTTATACATTTCTAAAGTTGTGACATTTAAAATGTTAATGTCATGGGAATATATTACCTCATGGGTACATTGATGTATGCATTTATTAAGTCACATGTTGCATAAAGGGTGACCTTATGAGCACTGCATTTGGTGTACAAATTATGGCATGTATGGCTGATGTGCAGTTAAGAATTGAATAGCTACCAGGGGCAGCTCCTCCGCTATGGCTTAGGTGTGTCGCCCCACTGCCCGCAGAGGCAAATGAAAAATACAATGATCCTAATGCAGATCATTTTATTTTTCTTCCTGAGGCAGAGTCTTGAGGGGCGATGCCACAGCACTGCAGCAGGGGAGGAGGAGTGGTGGGCCCTGCTGCCAGTGCGCGTGATGGTTTGGCCGTCCGTCTCAGGCCTGCCAAACTGTCAGCCGCACTGACATCTCGCAAACCCAGCTGTGTTGCTGGGTAGAGAGATCAGCAGGCACAGGCTCTAAGCTCCAGATGGAGCACAAAACAAGTGCGCTTTGCCCAAACCCCATGCTGCTCTCGTGTGAGAGCAGCATCGGAATTGGCTGCAGGGGAAGCTGTGAGCTTCAGCCCATGCCAGTTGGAGAAGCCTGAGGCAAGACGAGGACCGGCAGGTACGTTTTCATTGTTTAAAATTATTTAGCCTCCTTGCGCTGCCCCGTCCCATCGCGCTCCACCCCTTGTTTTCCTTCCACCAAGCTGCCCACCCAGCCCAACCACATTTATCTTAAATGAGCCACTACTGATAGCTAACCACAACTGATGAATCTCAGGGTAGTTTCGTTTAAAATGTTTGCTTTTATATATTTATGTAACTACAAAACACATTTGAAAAAGTTAGTTATAGTTCAGCAAAGAGGAATCTACAAAACCCCTCAAGCTTAATAAGTTATGTGCACAATGGACGATATAACTCACACCATCAGCCTTACTCAGTGTATCCCTTTGTGCCGACCGACCAGGCTAAAACATTTGGAGACATTAGGAATACCAGGGAAGAAGGTACAGATCATTTTCTTGCAAAATCCCTAAAGGCCTGGGAAGGGGGCAAGGCTACCCAAAAAAAAAATCATACACTTATGGGCTACAGTCCGCTAGTTTGTCTTGGAAGTTCTGTTTGCAATGTTAAAGGTTCCAGGGGCGGCTCCTCTGCTGGAGCGGAGGCGCATCACCCCCACAGGCCCCCCAAAGCCCCAGAGATGAAAAAGAAATGGTAATTTATTACCATATTTCTTTTTTGCCCTGTCCCGAACAAAGCACCAGGAAGGTGGTGGGGCTGCTGCTGCGTGACAGCAGCATGTCACTCAGCAGGGAGGAGGGTGGGCTGGCTGTGCACTGTTTCAAGTGTGCATGTCTTTTTGGACGGCCACACATGCGCACTTTCAATAGCTCTAACCCAGCTGCATTAAGACAGCTGGGTTAGAGCAAGCCAAAGCCTCCAGAACACTGTGGAGCGCCAAGTGAGGCCGCTCCCACCAATCCTATTGCTGCTCTCATGCTGGTGAGAGCAGCACTAGCATTGGCCATGGGAGTTGCTGCACCCGGTTCCAGTTCTTACCAAAGAAGAGGTCCGTACCGGAGAACGTCGTGCTCATGAAAGGTAAGGATTTTTTAAATATATTATTTTCATGTGTGTTTTTTCTATATGCTATTTCCATGCCCCCCTCGTCCCCCTCCCCCGTAAATGCCAGCTGCCACTGAAAGGTTCTGGTGGCATCTCAAAAAAAGGTGGCATATTAATGAGCCACTTGCGCCACCGGAGAGTGTTTTTTTGCGTCGCTCCAGCAGCACAATATATATTCATATTTACAAAACCATGTAGACCTGGGGATGATTCAAAACCTCATGCCTTACTAGTGTAGGCGCAACGGGGAGAAATAACTTTATTTCTCCTTATTTTTTGCTCTTTCCATGAGTGCTGCATTCTGCACATATAGAAAGTGGAAAAAGCCTTCCAGGATTGTGTTTGTGCAGGGAGGTGCCCCCCCTAAGCAAAAACAAACCTGTTGACAACCCAGCACCCTTGCACCATTGTGCAAGGGTGCCTGCATTAGCACTAGGCTGTCGTAACAGTGACAGCACAGGGGGAACGGACAGGAATGCACTGTATTGGATAAATACGGTGCATTCTTGCCCTTTCACTTTGATGTAGGTCAGTGCAGCAAGGTGACTTGCTGCACTGCCCTACGTCAAAACCCCATAAATGAGAACCAAGGTTTCTTGTCTTGTGAAGCCCCGCTTCACTATGGTTTCTGCCTTGCCCTACTTGCAATTATCAGCCTCAGGAAGGTTTCTAATTGAATAGCTAAAAACATTTCATAACGACAAGCCCTTCCTTGACCCTGCTTCATTATCAATGGGCCACAAAGGATGACAGGACACGGTCTTGCATAACTCTTGACTGAAAGGAACCCAAGGATTGTATCCAATCTTGCCCATTTACCATGGGGTCTCACAAGATGCCGTGGTCTTGGTGAACAGCAACCCACTGACAATTTATTTTGAGTTCTGATTATTTTATTAATGGACCAGTTTCTGTTTTTTTTATAGCTCATTATATCAGATTTTTAACTTGTTTATGTTTGAACTATAATGAGGTTTGGTTGTTGCTGTACATGTAACCCATGTCCTATTGACTGAGGAAGGCATTGCTGCTTGTACCAAGCTATCCAGGGATTGCACATCAGAGCCTGTCAACTAAATAGGAATCAGATTGTTGACTTTGTAAAATCAGCTTCAGTTCACAACAATCATGCAGTTTTCCATTTTAATAGTTTAACCATAGGGTCCCACTCCGGTTATTACATTTAAAACTTAAAAGACAATGGTACTCACAATGCGTACCTGAAAAGGGCTAAAGTAAACCAAAGAGTGATTCGTGATGTACACACAGTATGTTAGGATCACTGATGAAATATCGACTACAAAAACACCGACCTACAAAAATATTGCGGTAAATATATCGTATACACAAATATCAAGACTCAATACTTAAACAAGTAATGGCACTAATATCGATTAAAAAACTTAGCGCCTAAATTAATATCGAAGACAAAAATATCACAAACAAAAATATAGATAACAAAAATATTGATAAAAAATATACATAATGAATCACAACAAAAATATCACCAACACTTAACACAAATATCGCTAAAATATATATGAAAACAATATTGATACTACCATTAAAAATTAAATAAACACTAAATACAATTAATTATTTATTTAAAATATTGCAAATATTTATAATAAATTATGACAACATATATAATCATTACATTATTTTTCCAATTATAATATAATTACACTACCTAAAATTAACAAAACCATTAATAACATAACCTTAAATTATTTTCCAATAATAACAAAATGTTGTATATAAAATATATCACAACACATTTTTTAAATTACATTTATTAAGAAATATATTTCAATAACAACAACAAATAACATAAATATAAACGTTAATAAACATTACAAACATTTAACTAATTAAAAAGTAACTGTTAAAAATTTGAAATAACGTATCTCAACCAATGAATTTAAACTAAAAACACACAAACCAATAAAAACATTAACTAATTAACTGAACACTATAAAAACAAACAATTAATCAACCCATTTTACTGTTTATCAGCCAAACACGGAGGGAGAGCATTACGTTGCAAAACAGAGAGTAGAAGAGAAAGAAAATCTACAAAACTACTATATCAAATTATACTACATCACAGGTAAGAGCGAATTTAATTTTCTTAATATAAATGCCTTGACATCCTTAGCTTAACAAACTACAATAATTAAATGTTCAACCTTTTTAAATAGAAACTAAAATGCTATACAAGAAAACCAAAACAAAACTACACAAATATATTATTAGGAACCTTGTTTAACTCAACAAAATATTTAGTATAAATAATAAATGTGAAACTTTTCCTATAAAGAAAGTAAATAACTCTGTTTTTGTACACAGACTAAAAATACAAAACATAACTAATAAACACATTTTTCTTCACAGCTTCTACAAACTGAACCTACAAATAACATCCACACAATCAAATAATCCAATACAACAATTAAGGGGCTAATTTTGATTCCAGCTGCAAAACGTACCGATCGACACGGACACGGACCGGAGACCGTACGACCCGTGCAGTACGATGCAATGCATGTGAATTACAACTGACACGTACGGAATACAAGCCGTCCGACCGAGCCGTAGGGGAAACAGTGAATCGGCCGTAAAACCGACACGAGTTGCACCGACCGGCACGTACCCAGAATGAACCCGACCGACACATACCCGCGATGTCCGATCCGCACATTACGATGCAATGCGTGTAAACCCAGACTGACTCGCACGGAGCCCATGCCGCATGACCGACACGCACAGAAAACAGGGAGCCCAAGCAATAGAGATCTACGAGTACGACGCGTAGGAAACACAGAAGAAAGTCAGCGTGAACGAGGCGGAGAAGCCCGCACGAGCCAACATCAGCGTCCGTCTCGGTCAGAAGAACTTCACCTTCATGCCTAGAAAACCCACAGGAAAAAAGACAAGAAAAGGACTGAACAAGCAATGACAAAGCCAATAAATATTTTTAAAAAAACCTGGGACAAAGACACACCCACAACTCCACCTATATTAAGGACATCAATCACTACCATGATCCTTTGCAAATAGGAGACAACAGCCAGCAGCTAATACCATCACACAGCAACCACAGACACACTCACACTCACAACTCGCCCATCACACAATTCACACACCATTAGCACCTCACCAAAAGCACACACACATACAGCTGCCAAAAACAACACTAACCCACCCTCGCTTGCACCCTCACACACACATCACTCACCACCACCACCCATCATCATGCCCCCAAAGAAGAATCCAAAGTTCACAGATAGTGAGTTAGAAGTGCTGGTAGACGAGATCATCAGAGTAGAGCCACATTTTTTGGTACATTGGTCCAAAGGACCCCCATATTAGAGAAAACCAAGATGTGGGCGAGGATTGTGGACAAGGTGAATGCTCAAGCACCAGCAAGGCGCACTAAGGACGATATCCAGAACAGGTGGTATGACGTGCGCAGGAGGGTCAAGAAACTCATCGAAAAAGATCACACCCTGAGTCAGTGCACCGGTGGTGGCCCTCCTGCCAAACCAGTCTACTTCAGGACCTGGGAGGAGAAGGTGCGGGACATCCTACCACCAGAGAGCGTCCATGGTCTAACAGACATACCAGAGCCTGGTGAGTACACAAACAACATACCCCAGATTGTGTGGCAAGGGGACAGTGAAACCATGCACCGCAAGCAAAGCTACAGTAACCAATAGATAATCATCCCAAGATGTGTATGCCAGTCAGACAAACACAATACCTGCCATCTCATAGTGACTTGGAACTGTGTCATGACATGCACCAACCTACAAACAAATAGAGCAAGGCAGTGGCACAAAGCCAAATAAACACTGCCAGACAGTTTGCCACCGCAAACACACTACCTCATAGTGCAGCTGACTGACAGGAAGGAATAGTGGGGATGCAGGTGAAGTGAGTGTATCCAAAAGCATGATGGGGTTTGTAGTCACAGATAATGCTCCCCCTCCCAATTGACCCATCAAGACCTCTCTGAAACATGCCCACATCACAGGGAGTGGAAAATGACTGACAAGATGGCTGACACTGTGTCCTGCTGTGGGGAGCACAAGGCCCTGGTAGGGCTTGTGCGCAAATCAGAAACAGTACACCACTGACTGACATCCTGAAAGATAACTTGCACGCACTACAATGGAAGCACGTTTCATGGTGGGATGTCTGGCCGGGTGGGAATGAGGACTGACAGCTCTGACCATAATTACCAGCATGTGGAGACACCCCCCCCCCCCCCAATACAAACTCCACACAACTCACCGGGTAGAATTCATTGACCCACACCTCTGTGAAATATCAGCAAAAGATACCCTGTACTGAGTGCTGCTGTGTGAAGCACAGGGGCTCTCTTTGGACTTGTAGCCAAACAAACACCAGGATTTCACAGTCAGCCATCTTGCCATTGCTGTCACACCCCCTCACAGGGAAGCAGAGTCAAGAGGGAGGAAGTATGGGCATGCTGGGAAGGGGGGTGTAGCCAAGAGTATGACGGAAGTTGAAGTCACAGACAATCCACACCCACCCACATGGCCCAGCAAGCATACTCTGAACCATGCTCACCTCACAGGGAGTGGGAAGGGGCTGACAAGATGTCTGACACTGGGCTCTGTTGTGGGGAGCAAGAGGCCCTGCTGGGAAATGGGCAACAACAAACACCAGGACTTCACAGTCAGCCATCTTGCCATTGCTGTCACACCCCCTCACAGGGAAGCAGAGTCAAGAGGGAGGAAGTATGGGCATGCTGGGAAGGGGGTGTAGCCAAGCGTATGATGAGAGTTGCAGTCACAGACAATCCACACCCACCCACATGGCCCAGCATGAATACACTGAACCATGCTTGGCTCACATAGAGTGGGAAGGGACTGACAAGATGTCTGACACTGGGCTCTGTTATGGGGAGCACAAGGCCCTGCTGGGAAATGGGTAACAATAAACACCAGGACTTCACAGTCAGCCATCTTGCCATTGATGTCACACCCCCTCACAGGGAAGCAGAGTCAAGTGGGAGGAAGTATGGGCATGCTGGGAAGGGGGGTGTAGCCAAGAGTATGATGGGAGTTGCAGTCACAGACAATCCACACCCACCCACATGGCCCAGCAAGCATACACTGAACCATGCTCGCCTCACAGGGAGTGGGAAGGGACTGACAATATGTCTGACACTGGGCTCTGTTGTGGGGAGCACAAGGCCCTGCTGGGAAATGGGCAACAACAATATCAAACTCTGTCCGTGACGAAGCTGGAAAGAATCAGCGTACAGGCAGGCATCTGTTCGTACAGTAGAAAATGTCATGTTTGTGAACCATTGATGCCCGTAGAAACATACCTTACATTGTGTGCCTCTTCCAAACACAGGTGGTGCTGCGGACCCAGCACCAAGTGACGAGGATTCCCAGTACCAGACTCTGGTGTACACTGAGCTCTCTGGTTTGACTCTGTCTCTGTCCTCTTTGGATGACGACGACCAACCTGGCCCCTCCGGTGTGAGTCATCATGCAGCACCAGCAGCATCAACATCTGTACCCCCCTGTACCCACGCCTCCAGCATCTGGAAACTGACAGGGCACCCCCACCAACACAGACAGACCAAGGCCACTGAACACCCACAGCACAGGGAGACAGGAACCCCCGGAAGCTACAGCAAACACCACCAGCACACCACCCAAGGGGTCCCAGTGTCACCTGTGCGTCCCGCCGCTGGTCCTGCCTGTGTGGATAGGGGTGCTGGGAGGGGTGGGAGGCAGAGGGCGCACCTTGCAGAGGGGTCTGGACTGCATGATGACCCCCAACTGGCACGCATCATAGATGCGTACCAGGATAGCACCGGAGGATTTGGCCAGGTAGTGGGGATCTTCAAGAACATGCAACAGGAGCAGGCTGCGCACTATGCCCGCATGGAGGCAAAGTGGGATGCCCTTACTGCGGTGCATCGGGACATACTCCAATGCCTCCGCCAGATCAACACAAACCTGTCCACACCTCCCTGTGTGGCCACAACATCTGTTGCAACACCATCTGCCAGTGCCATAGGGAGGGAGGAGGACTGTGGCAGAGAGTCCCCTGCACCGCAGAGGCCTGCACCTGCGGATCCCCCCCCAAGAAGAAGAGGGGTCGTCCGAATAAGGACATGTGAGATGCAGATGTCCCAGCACATCCCCCAAGGCCTCTAAATCTGTTCTGGACAATGTCCTTTGTGCGCAACACGTTCACCTTGTTCAATCGCACACAACTCACCCACATGACATGGAGGGTTCATGTTGGTCCAATGTAGCAGATGACTGTGGACTTTACTCTGGGCATTTCATCTACCAGCACTTCCAACTCTAATGTGAACTTTGGATTCCAAAGCCAATGTACAGCACCCACCATTCTGTGCACTTTCCTCATACATGTTCGAAAATAAACTCACCAGTACACCATACTTGCCTCTGTTGTGATTCCAACTTGTCATGTGTCATGGAGATGTCAATCTGCTACACAACACAGTGCATGCCAAATACTGCAACAATGTGACCAACGTTAGGTGAGTCATGGGGATGTGACACATGTGAGGGAGACACCCCACTTTGGCAACACAACACAGACTCACCATGGCCATGTTACTCATCCCACACAATGATGTTGACCTGAAACACATAGGTATGCCCAAACACAACACCTATCCACAGTCATTGGTAACAAGTCCACAGGTGAGGTAAGCAAATATCACTCAGATGTGGGAAGACAGAAAACGCACCTAACAAAGCATAGCACAGTTTCATTACACATCAACAACATGTTTATTCTCAAATAGTTGCAAGGCAATTGTACGTTACGGTGGACACACGGTCACAGAGTGTCTGAGAATTGTATTCCAGGGGTGTGTGGCACATCACTTGATGTCAATTGACTACTCCCACACTGGTGTCGGATTTTGGGTGTTGGGGGTCAGTGTTGACCAAAGGCAAATTACCCTGTGAAGGACAGACACAAGACACAGTCAAAAGCACAGCAGAACAGGAGAGAAATGCAATACACATGCAAAAAACATGTCACAAGAACCCTACACAAAAACAAGTTAGCAGTACTACCCTATTGTGGAGTACACACCACCTGAATGGACACATCACTGCATGCATCCAGTCACAGAAACACTCATACAGCAACAGAGCAGCCACAACACATTCCAGGCTAACTCCATACATTGACATAACAACCCTGGAAACTCACATTCAGGGGAAGAAGTTGTTGATGAGCTGTGAGCGGACGTCACCCTCATCCTCATCATCACTGGCATCGTGACCCAGGCCGGGATCCTCCACAGGTGCCAGAGGTTGGTCATCGTCATCCTGGATGAGAGGGACCTTCATCCACACTGCCATGTTGTGTAGCATGCAGCATACAAGGATTATTTTGCACACCTTTGCAGGCTCATATAGGAGGGTCTCTCCGGTCTTGTCCAGGCAGCGAAAGCGGCTTTTCAGGAGGCTGAATGTCCACTCAATCACCCTCCTGCTCCGAGCATGTGCCTCATTGTAGCGCATCTCGGCTGGTGTCACAGGGTTCCTGAGGGGTGTCAGCAACCACGGCATGTTGGGGTATCCGGAGTCACCTACACACACAAAAATGAACAAGTAGCTGAGTTTTGCAGGAGTGCAGAATACAACATTGACAAACACACACAATGATAAACAGTCAGTACACACCTACAAGCCAGGCACGCTGAGCTGGCATCTGTGACATCAGCGTTGCAATGCGACTACTCCTCATTATGTAGGCATCGTGTGCAGAACCAGGAAACCGTGCACACACATGTGTGATACACATGTCTGCAAGACATACCACCAGAGCATCGATCAAGTGGAAATGGTTCCTGTTACGGTATGCCTGCTCATGTGCCTGTGGTGGTATCAGGGCCACATGTGTCCCATCAATAGATCCGATGACGTTTGGCTAGGGAACTTGATATATAGTTCAAGGAAATGCAACATCCCCTCCAAGACATCGCGTAGCACACGAATAAACATAGTTTGCGACATACCACATACCACCTGCTGTAGCCACAGTGTACTGGAAGGTACCAGCAGCAAAGAAGTGCAGGGCTGCAATCACCTTCACCTCTGGGGTCAGTGCTGTAGGGTATGTCCTGCCAGGTAGCAGATGTGGCACCAACTGCTCCGCCAACTCCTCAATCACTGGCCTGGTGAGGCGGTACCGTCGGATGCAGTCGCATTCCTGCATGGTTTCAAGGTCTGGGAACGGTCGATGGAGAGCTGGTGCCCTGCAGAACAGAGATGAACAAAGGAAGATTGTCGGTTCATCCACCCATGTGGCCATGACCAGGTGTAGGAAGGTGGAATCTGACTATATGGTTGCCCCCACTTTTTTCCTGGTGTTTGAATGGTTTTTGACTAGTCTGGCTGGGATCCTGCTATCCAGGACCCCAACCTATCTGCTTACTCCCTTAAATGATTGGTGTGCATATTAGATGCACTAGTGATTGGATACTGTGGTACCTTATGAGCCCCTAGTATATGGTACCTTAGGTACCTAGGGCATTGGTACTTCACAGGCCTACCAGGGGCTGCAGCATGTATTACGCCACCCCTGGGAAGCATTCTCAATTTGACACCACAGGTCTGCTACTGCAGCCTGTGTGAGGTAGTGTTAGCACTCCTCACTGAGGTATAGGTTCCTATATCTCACCATACACACACATATAAACCAGCCACCCCTATTTCAGGCCCTATCAATCCTGAGGGCAGGGTGCTTGGTTTACTATGTGAGGGGGTGCTTCTGCATGAGCAGGACCCCTCTGCAGCTGGCAAAGTCTATTCTCTGCTGCTGTTTGTTGCTGCGGTTAAACCATATACTCTTAAGTGCATTATAACCTCGCGGTAAATGCTAACTTTGGAATGACTGCATCAAAACATGTCTTGTTTGGTGTCAAACAACTTGGAATCATACCCCCACACCAGTAACTGGTGTGGGAGTATGATCCCACCCTTCTAGAGGGGATGACATGTACCCACTGTACTAAACGGTAGAAATCTCCTAGAGCCCTGGCATCACAAAATGGATGCCACCAGCACAGACACTGGGCTGCCCTCCTGCTGCTGACCGAAACTCGCAGTGGAGGAAGCCCAACAAAAGGCATCCTGTCACAGGGAGGTGTCACCACCTCCCAGACAGGATTTAGTGTATTGGAGCTGGGTGAGTGCACTCTTAGAGTGCTTTGAAGTCTTGCACTGGGGGAGCAGTAGGCTCCTCTGTGCATATGCCAGCTCAAACCGGTTCAGGGGCTACCTGCCCCTGCTCTGGCACGAAACTGGACAAAGGGAAGTGGGTGTAACCACCCACTACCCTGACCCTCCTAGAGGAGTGGTCATAGAGCTAGTCCCTCCCCTATCTTCACTATAAGATAGCAAGCATTGCAAATGCAATGCAGATTACCCTGGACGACGCTCTACTAAGAAGAATCCTGGCCCTTCGAAGTTCCACTATCTCTGGAAGACTGAAGAATCTCCCTTGGAGTCAAGGAGTGACTCCCCTGCCTGGCAGGCACCTATAACCTCAATCAACAGTTGCAAACTTCACCGCTCCCGCCGGAGTTCGAAGTCCCTGTGGCCCCAGAAGTGGATTTCCTGACCTCTCGATGGCCATTTTGAGTCCCCAGTGAAGCTGTGGCATCTAGACCCCACGAGTGACGAGGAACAGCAATACCTGGGCACCGTGCACTGATTTCGAGTGCAAACCCTAAACAACGTTCTATGAACTTGTGCTTTGGACCATTTGTGGCCCCGGTCCCCAGTAGGTCTTGTTCCAAAAATCAGTGGCCTACCCCATCGCGAGTGACCGTGGGCTCCTGTGAAACTTTTCCTGTGAAGGCATCTTCACAGTTACTTGCCCATTGGCTAGTGACTCCCCAGAAGACTTTCTCACCAACTTCAAGGGCTCTCCTGGCTGCTCCGGGCCTGCCCTCACTTACCCTTGCTGGGTAAGTCTCACAGACCTTGCTGGTCTGCATCACTGACTATCTTCAGCCCACACGAGACTTGCAGTTGCCAAGGCTTGTTGGCTCCAATCCGGTTGCCGACACCGTCATCAGCTGCAGACGTTGTGGGACACTCCGAACCCAGCTGCTGGTCATCGTCGATCCTCCTGGACCTCATGAGCGAAGAGACAAATCACCATCGACGACCTGAAGCGACGCGACATCTGTGGTCATCCATCTTGCTGGTCACTGGCAAGTGACTTTGAACACTGTCCCCTCAATTTGCAGGTCCTCTTCATCTTCAATCCACCTTCGGATTCCAGCGGACATCAATCCACCTTCGGATTCCAGCGGACACCTCTTCAGTCGTCTCAAGCAGCAAGTCTCCATTGGTCTCCATTGAAAACAGCATCGCGACCCGACACCAAAAGACACCTATGCACCCGGCTTCCCTGGGTGAGGTAACTCGTGCACTCCGGTGCCCAAGTGTGTGTTGGCCCTCGAAATACTTACCCTGTAAGTGGCTTGCTTGTTGACTTCTTCGAAGTGCCCTAAAACTTTAAAATACAAACCGCGACTTGCTCCATTGTAACCTATAGGAAACCCGCGGCTGTGTTTAGACACTGCACGCGTCTCCCGTGGGCTTGTTACTTACCTGCTAACACTGCAGTAGTGAAGCCCCAGCGATTCCCAAGGCCCTAGGCTTTGTCATTTTGCAAGTCGACTTTGTTAACCCATTTTTTTTAGTATATGGTCTGGTACGCCCCTAGGGCTCCAGCCATATTTGTGCTTAATTTATTGAGAACTGTTGACATTTGAATGTTTATCTGGGTTCTAATCTCATAAAGAGATTAGTAGAGTGTATCTAGAAATAAATACATATATATTTGATATATATACCTGTGTGGTGTCCTTTTCATTTGGTAATTCAAGAGATTATAAGGTAAAACAAGCTGCTTTACATTCCTCAGAGACTTAGCCTGAAGGCTGCTCTCCACAGCTACCACTAGGATAGCTTTCTTTAAAAGGTTGTCTTAAACCTATCTACCATAAGAGTCGAATTGGACTGGTGCAAGGTGGCCACTATAACTAGTGACCAGCATAAGCCAGGCCAACTTCTCACACCAGCTCAATATGACATGATACATAATGACATTACAAAATGTACTGAGGTGTGTGCTGTTGGGCATGGACACATGTGTCACCTACATGACCATCACCTCACATCTCAATTCCACA